>NW_024884867.1:2762962-2910709 GCF_019232065.1 Centrocercus urophasianus
ATTGGGAATAGGTGAACGGTTGGACTGGGTGATCTTTTAGGTCTTTTCCAACCTTGGTGATTCTATGATTCTATGAAAGGCAGGGCTGTAAGGGGTGGGGTGTGCGAGGAGGGGGCTCTCGGCTGCTGTGGCGAGGCAGGTGTATGTGGAGTAAAGGCAGGCCTGTAAGGAGTCAGGGGTGGGTGGGAAAGGGGAGTCAGGTTTATGGGCCCAGCTGTGTGTGAGGAAAGGCAGCCTGTGTACAGGTGTGTGTGTGAGCCTCAGGCCTATGGGGACCGAGTGTGTGTGGAGGTGGTTTCATGCCTACCACAGGTTCAGGTGTGCAAGAGGAGTTTTCAGGGCCCATCACAGAGTGGCTCTGGGGCTTGCAGCAGCTGCTGGCGTGTGGCAAAGCCTTTGTAAGGATGGGCTGCGTCAGGAGGGGGGAGCTGTGGGGCTGAAAGACTGCACAGCCTGAGGGGGAAAGGCCTTGGAGGAGAAGAAGCTTTAGTGGTGGCTGAAAGGCCTGGGTTAGGATGACTGCAGAGCAGAGAGACAGAGTAAGGTGGTGCAATGCTGTTCCTGCCATGCTTTGCAGTTTCCTATATGGAGGCAAACGTTCCTTTATGAACATAGAGACCTACACTGGCTTGTCCACGGGTCTCTAAAGCATGTTGCTGATGGACAAAGCTGGAGGTCCAGAGCTGTGCGTTCTGCCCATGCCTCATGCAGCCTCATGCTGGTGTGTCGCTGCTGGGCTGCCTTCCAGGGCCCTCGTGGTGCAGTCATTTCAAACCAAAGGTGTGGAAACTTGAAAGCAACGTGTCCCACGCTATGGGCAGCTGTGTTCTGTTCTACAAAGGCCAATATTACAGGTTTTCTGGTTATCTATTTCATATAAGAAACATGTTGCTGTGCTTTCTGTTTACAAAGACTGAACTTTGTAGCTTTTTTTTTTTTCTCTCTTTTTCTTACAAATGGAAAGAAAAACAAAGAGCAGGGCCTCTGTGTCAGCTGCTTTGCAAATAGCTGATGCTGACAAAGCAGGATGCAGAAACCTTTCTTCAGACTGAGTGAATGTATGTCGAACAGTCAGTGAGCTGTGATGAGAAAAACAGTTTTTTATGAAAACACGAGCCAAGAACAACAGCTTGACAAAGAAGTTTAAACTTTCCCTGATAGCTCTTTGGGGCGTAGATAGTTAAATTTCTGCATTTGTAAGGGAAACATGGCATTCCTTAAAGCTGAACCTCCTCCCTTGGGTTCCCACTGGATGCCTGAGAGATGACAGTATAGGGTGTCTCCAGAAGGCTAATATTAAACAGGAGGAATTGGTGTGGAGGGAGCAAGCAGCAAGTGAGATTCCAGTTTTGACCACAGAATGAGCTAAAACAATTTTGCATCAGCAACTCTATCCGGTTTCTTACTCATTCTCTGTACACAGCTCCTGCTGTTCAAAGGATTCCTCTGTGCCCTCACGTTAGTGAATGCACCTGCCCTTTGTGTGCAAGCTTCTCCTAAAGGGTAAATTTGCTTCAGACAAACAGAAAGTGCTGAGGCAGTGTAATGTGAGTTGAATTAACCTTGAAAGGGGAGCCCCAGCTCAGCCTTGCTGAATTTACCCAATCGCTGTCCACAGCAGCATGAGCAAGGCTGACTGGGGAGCTGATGGGTGAACTGTGTGGACACATGGAAGAGATACAGGAAGGAAATGGAAAATAAATTGGGGGTTTAGCCAGAGTGCTGTTTCTAATTCTGCAGCTGTGCGAAGATGGGGAAGTGATTTGGGCAATCCAAGCGCGGCCCCAGCAGTGCAGCTCCTGGGATGCAGCAGCAGCCACCGCACCCTTTCCTGTTCACCCTGCAGCCCTGTCAGCTCTTCTGCATCAGGCAGAGCCCTGTGGAAGGATTGCTTGTCCGTGTGCAGGTGGCACTGGCACCGATGTGATTGGCAGCAAGAGGTGGTGAGTGGCTCCAACACTTACTGGTGTGCCAAGTTGAGTGCCCCCCAAAGGGATGTTGAGATCTGGGAGCTGCTTGCAGTTGCGCTGATGTTTAGCCACGTCTCTGCCTCATCTCCTGTAAGAGGCAATATTTACTTGTGTAAAAAGGTTTAATACATGCTTTGCGTGGGTGTTCCAAGTTAAAAATTGTCAGTCAGTGCAAACAGATCTTGGATAAACTAGTGAAAAGCAAAGTGCACGAGCTGTGTTACTACTGCAGTTCTTTTCAGAACAGGGTATGTCCTGGTGCCCCCTGGGTTAACTAGTTTTAAACAGCACTGCAGTCATCTTGAGTTTTGTCCTTCCTTACATAAAACCAATTGTTTTATTTCCTTCTCCTTGGTTAGCTGTTTGTAGTGTCTCAGTGAGTCAACAAGCCATGCATTTGGGGAATGTCCAGGTGAGCATTCAGCACAACTCTGCTAAGGATGCGGCCATAGTCAGTGCCTCCCAGGTGATGTGTAGCTGTGGGAAAGGGCACAGTGAAACACCTGGCCTGAAATAGCATGAGGCTTTTTCACGTTCATTAAGGTCACATAATTAATGTGGTCCCTGCATGTGAATCTCACTGCAGGATCCACACCTGGGTCCTTCAGATTGTAGCAACGTCCTGCTGGAGAATAACCTGTCTGTGCCCATCTGCAGTGGGTTTGGACGCTTGGCTTAGGAAAGTTGCGATTGACTGGCAGGGAGTAGTCTGATGAAAGCACGGAGGAACGAGGAAGACTTTTCTATACGGAGGAAAGCAGCAGGAAAGCTGTGCAAGCACTGGACCAGCCCACTTCCACTGGGCAGGGACGGTGCTGGGCATTGTGTTAGCGTCGGTGATAGCAGCTGGTGGCAGAGCGTGACAGCGTGCCTCTCGAGAGGTCCGACGTCTCCGCCCTCGCGGAGCATTGCGCTGCTGTGCGCGGGTCTCGAACCCGCGACTCAGTGAGTGACGCCGTGCCCGGGCCTCGAACCCGTGACCCCTCGGCAACCCACCGCGCCCAGCGCCCCCCACCCCATCAGGCCCCCTGTTAGTTGCCCGCCCCGTTCGCCTGCAGCGCCGCGCGTCCATCCGGCGGCGGCTCCGGCGACCGGAAGCGGAAGTGACGCGCGGGTCCAGGCGCTGTTGCCAGAGCGCCCGGCGGAGCCGCGTCCCGTTCTTACCCCGTCCCGCCGCGATGAGCGCGGCCGGGCTGGTGTCCGCTACGCCGCCCGCTCCAGCCCCGCCCGGGGCACCGGCCCCGACCATGCCTCCCGGCCCCGAGTACTACGAGGAGGAGGAGCTGGAGAGCGCCGAGGAAGAGGATGGCGAGCGGAGCGCTCGGGCCCGAGACTCCGATGAGGGTGGGTAGAGCTGGAGCGGGGCTGGGGAGGGCCGGGCCGACGCTGCGCTCCCTGGGAGGTGGGTAGAAGCGGGGCGGGCTGTGAGCTGCGGGAACGTGCTGCGGAAATAACAGCTCGGCCGTCCGATCGCTGGAGTTTCCTGTGGAAGAATTAAAAAAAAGAATGGCGGCGTTTGGAGGGGTGGAATCGGAGCGGTTTTCTCGAGTGGGGAAGAGTCAGAACGAGGAGAGCGCAGAGGACTTGGGATTTTTGGGTGTCCTGGGCTGTAATTGGGGCGGTAGGATAAGAAGTGCTGGAGAGGTGTGGTGTGCGGAGCTCGCTTGTGTTTCTGTGGTGAGAAGGGGTAGGAGGAGGAAAGGGAGGTCAGGTAGAGGAAAGGGTGAAACCTGTAAGAATGAGGGGCCATGAAGGTGTTAGGAGAGAGAGGAGTTTGTAGTGGGACCATGAAAACAAGGGAGAAGAGAAAACCAAAGTGAAATCCAGAGTATCCTGGCATGTAGGATCATACAGTGACGTGTAAGGGAGATGAGGAATGACCCTCTGATAGTATGCAGGGTCAGATTGGATGGGAGTCAGCCCCACTCTGCTGCCACATCGTGTCTGTGTGCTTCTGAACAAGGAGTTGGAGCCTTGAGAGCTGACGGCATACATGATGCCAGTGGCAGTGTGCAAATAAAATGGGTATGAAGGGCTTTTCTGTTTTTTGTTACCAAAGTATTTCTGCTGTAGTCAGAATTTGAGCTATATCTCTGTGTTGAACTTTATCTTAATATAAAAATAAAGTTTAAGGTGTTTGTAGCCTTTCACAGGTTTTTTTTGAGGCTGATGCCTTTGTCCATATGTGGGAGATGTAGCTGTAGATGGGCTGTGCAGCTGTACCTTGTCCACCATAACTCCAGCCTGGAGAAGCTGACCCCTTAGAGTGGAAAGGGAATTCACCCTTGTCTGCATAGGAAAAAGGAGCTGCAAAGGAGTAGCTGAAAGCTAGCAGTGCTGTACTGCTTTATTTTATGGGTTTTATTATCTGCATGTAAGATGGGGTCTGTCTGTGCTTTGAGAGAATGACCGTATTTCAGCATGGAGCTGAGAAGCCAACTTCAGATTATAGCAAGAAATGTGTTATCTTAAGTGCAACCTCTGTGGTAAACCATAACAGCATCTACTCATAGTGCTATTTGCAGAGCTTCAGGTCAAGATACAGAGGCATTCTGAATCAGAGCTCCTTCAGTCCTTGTCTCCTGGATGAAGCTATAAGAAGCAGCTTGGGAAATGTCCTTCAGGGTCCTAAGATTGTGTTACCGTCTTACTTTAGGGTTGTGAGACTAATAGAAAGGAGTTAGTGGAGGATCTTAAGTCAGTGCTGCTTAAACTTGGTGGAAGCTGTGTTGTAAATCTGCTGGTGGGCTAACATGAGATGACTTGTGGTGTCAAGGGAGAGATGAGATGTTTCAAGTCAGTTCTGAATTCGTTTTTCCTGTTGCCAGTCTGGTTGTGTATTTGCACAAGTGTGGGGTTTTTAGTAATTTACTGTTGTGCTTTTAATCCTGCCTAGTTTTAACAAGTCATTCTTTACCTCATTTAGATACTGAGGATGCAAGCGAGACTGATCTGGCAAAACATGAGGAGGAAGACTTTGTAGAAATGAAAGAACAGTAAGTAGCCCATTCTGATGAAAAGTGAGGTTATGTTTTCGCTGCCCTTCTTGGGAGGTGGGGGACAGATGTCTTGTTTTTGTATAGAGCTCTGCAGTGTTTTGGACCAAGATTTGGGTTAAACTGTAGCTCAATGTGATAGCTAATGAGCACACGTAATTGCATTTCTTCTCAGTTGTTTTCTCAGTTCATAAAGCAAAGCAATGTTTTGAACAAAGAAATGCACAGCAGCTCAGTTTTGCTGCAGATGAATCCCTCTGCAGGCAGATCCTTTAAAGAAAACAAGGAATCTACTTAATACAAGCCAAGGCAAGATGCCTGTGAAAATTACTTAAGTGACTGAATGTCAGACTTGTCCAGGGAGAATTAACTTTTTGGAGACTTGAGGTAGTTTATTTCCAACCTAAGATGTATTTGCAGCATTTTATGTTCATTTACTGGCAACAGTGTGGTTTTTCACACAGGTCAGGAAGAGTTGAGCTATGTTAAACCACAGATACATGAGAAAGGAAATGCAAGACTAAAACAACACTGGGAATAGACTTTGGTTTTAGTTTTGGGTTTGCTTTTTTTTTTTTTTTTTTTTTTTGGTGTGTGTGCTGGGGAAAGTTTTATATGTGTGTGTAAAATATATACATATAGATACGTAAAATATACACACATATATGCAGAATGTTAAGGTCTGTGTGAGGAAATGCCTTCTGTTTTATCAGTAGGAAAGTAATGCACAAATATTGAGACTTGATAAAGTGGCAGAACCGTTGCAAAGTTCCTGGTGTCTGTAAATCTAGATGTCATTATAGGTTTCCACATTTAAAACAAATAAGTCTTGTTTTTGCTGAACTCTTAGGGAAATGATTGACTTGAATGCGTCTTAAAACTGAGTTTTTTCAGACAGAGTGATGATGTCTCATTTGTAGGATAAATACCCTTTTACTTGTTTGCTTCCTGAAGTTCTTCTAAAAAGCTTTTGATTCAATGTCAGCACGCTGTGACTGAAGCAGATGGTGAAACAAATCATGTTGACTTGTTTTTCACTTGTTGCCCAAGGAGGCTGTGGATGCCCCATCCCTGCAGGCATTCAAGGCCAGGCTGGATGTGGCTCTGGGCAGCCTGGGCTGCTGGTTGGTGACCTGCGCACAGCAGGGGGGTTTGAAACTACATGATCATTGTGGTCCTTTGCAACCCAGGCCATTCCATGATTCAGTGTAAAGGTCTCTGTCGTTGCAGGATGTATCAGGACAAACTGGCATCTCTTAAGAGGCAATTGCAGCAGCTGCAGGAAGGTAAGTCTTGAAGGGGGGTAGCTTTGTGTTTGTGTTTCAGGAAGGAAACTGAATACAAAGAAAAATTTAAATTGCCTTTGAAATCAACAATTTGTTTTTAGGTACTCTTCAGGAATATCAGAAAAGAATGAAAAAGTTGGACCAGCAGTACAAAGAAAGGATACGAAATGCTGGTAAGCTGTATTTCTTTCAAAGGTGCTGCATATGCCTTTGCATTACGATTTTTGTAACAGCAGAAGGTGAATGCAACTCTCCACTGACGATAGGAACTTGCTGGAGGAAAGGTTCCATGCTCTGAGGGTGGGCTGTGGTTGTTTCTGAGTTTATGAAACACGATGGAATCTTTCTTGAAAACACCCAGCCCCCCATCAGTGTTATTTGCAGAGTGTTTACTAAACACCAATAAAACATTCAGTCTTTATTTGTGTGAAATAGCACGAATGAAAATGTTTGTATCTGCCATTATGCCTACAGTCTTCCACGTTGGCTTGTTGTGCAGCTTGTCCAACACCTTAGCACTGCATGCTTCCTCAGAAATCTGTTTCGTGCTTGAGAACAACAAATGCAGAGGATTTGCTGCTGCAGATGTGACTGTTGACAGCTGTGACACCAAATGGGCTGCCTGCATTTTCTGGCTCTGTCTCAGAACCAAGGGCCCAAGTTCATTTAGAAGTGCCTAGCTCTGCCTTCTGAGAGCCTTTATTGTGTTACCACAGAGGGACAGCTTGGAAATCAGATCTGTTTGCTTGTTTTCCTTTCTGTCCTCTTTCCAGTAGTTTCTTATCTTAGACCTTTTATAGAAGGTCAGATCCCATTATAGTGTGAAATAGATCAGAGCAGTTGTATGATGTCAAATATACAGCAGCCTTTCAGTAGTGCCAGCTGTCTTCTAAAAGACTTTGGGATAGTAAAGGATCTGCTTGAGGAATTTAAGTAAATTAAGCTGCTCCTTGCAAGCAGAAATCTGTCTTCCGAGAAGCAAATATTTTATGTTAGGGTGGCCTTCTAGTGATAATGGAATGCTGAAACTAACTGCTAACTTGTATCCCTGGCTGGCAGGGAGTGGTGGTGCATCAGCACCTTTCTTCCAGAGGAGGGCAGATTGTGCTTAGTTTTGAATTAGGATAAAAACCTGACTGCCTACTGTTACAGGAATGGGTTTTTTGTGTTGATTCATCCCACGTTGAGTGAGGTTTTTCATTCTGCTTTCGTGGTTTTTTTTGTTTTTAATTTAGAATTCAGATATTAATGCAGCAGTTTAGATTTGTCTGTATATGATCAGCTCCGTAATGGAAGTATTCATAGAATGGCTTGGATTGAAAGGGATCTCAAGGATCATGAATCTCCAACCCCCTGCCACAGGCAGGACCACCAACCTCCACTCTTAATACCAGACCAGGCTGCCTTCCTTGCTGAGTGGTTAGGGAAGAAGTTGCAAACAAAAGGTTTAATTTTTATTTTGGCCATCTGTCTTGGCTTTCATAGCACTGTAAAAAGTGACACGGCTGCTTCCACAGCCTGGTCTGCTATTAAATGGGAAGGTTCGTGGCTCTGAATGTGGCAGGGGTTGGAGATTCACGATCCTTGACTTCCCTTCCAACCCTGGCCATTCTGTGATAACAGGCTTCAGTATGTTTCAGAGCAGTTTTTGCCATTTCAGATATTTCCATAGGTTAAAATGCTGGTGAAATGTGGTGGTTTGAGGACCGGGTGCCTTAGTTTGCTTTCTTTGACACCGTCTTGAGTAAAGATTTCCTGTGCAGTGTGTCCTCCAGGAAACACAAAAGCATGCAGACTTGTTTGATTTCAAATTATTAGCCCTTGCACAAACATCAGTAGGGCTGTTTCACACCAGAAATCCATTGGCCTCATCCTGTCTGACTTGAATTAAGGTAGTGCTGTATGTTAGAACTTAACCTTCAGGGATAGATAGCAGCTTGCTTGCCTGTTTTCTCAGGCGTAAGCAGCCTGAAATCGGGCACTTGTGTTAAATAGATGAATCTAACTGCTGCAATATTATTTCTGAATGGATCGTTGCTGAAATTCGTAGTACTGCTCTAAACTGTCAGTTTTTGCCAACCATACATCAGCTGTGTGTGTCAAATTTCTATCTGGGGAATTTGTATCCAGAATTGATTTACTTCTGTGATTGGAAGAAGGGTGGGCTGTAGACTTGGTACTGATGGAAGTAGTAGCTGAGCTGGAAAGCAAGGTTTGCTGCTGTGTAAGGTTTGCAAATGTGATTGAATAGCTATAGAAAACTTGAATTAAGTTATTAAGTTGAGTCTTTCTTTTCTTTCAGAACTTTTCCTCCAGCTGGAAGTGAGTACTCTTAATTTATCAGAATACATATTAAGTGGGTGGAAGGTGTTAAACCTGCAGCTTTGTCAACCAGCACTTTTTCTCATTTTTTGTTTCCCCCTTTGGTGTTACTACAGTTAAGTACAGAATACAGTTCTGTTGCCTGCAGTAACTTCCAGGCTGTCATTAAAAAGAAAATGAAAAATCCACATTTTCTCCAATTGCTGTGTGCTGCTTGTGCATTTGGTCATTTAAAAAGCTTGTTTAAGCTTGCTTGGGGTGATAGATGATAAGTCTGAAGAACTCTCTGTTAGAGACTTGATAGGGGAGGCACCATTAAAGTGTGTTTAAAAAGAATTAATTCTTTTGCTGATAACAGTTCTGCTTCCTTAGTCATTTCAGGTGGTTTTCTGTTGTATTATTTAAATGTTGATAATCTGCAGAAGTGGCTATAGTTTTCAACAGAAGAGCTAATGAAAGCATGGCAGTTGAAAGAAGGTGTTGCCAAATCACTGGCTTGAGCTATTTGTTCTTTAGCTAACTCTTTTATCTTTTGATTTGCATTAGACAGATCAGGTGGAAAAGAATTACGTCAAGGAAAAGAAGGCAGCAGCAAAGGAGTTTGAAGATAAGAAAATTGAGCTTAAGGAAAATTTGATTGCAGAGTTGGAAGAGAAGAAGAAGATGATTGAGAATGAAAAGTTAACCATGGAATTAACAGGAGGTAAAAACAAGATCTGTCATTTTTCTTCCCCGCTTTGCTACTGCTTAGAAAACAGAGTTTTAAGAAGCCCTGCTGGTTTATACTGACAGCTTGACTTAAAAACTTCCCAAATGTCAACACAAATTGGTGGTCTTTAAGTGGAGAACGTAGTTCATAATAAAATTCAGTGACCTGCATTATTAACATGTAAATCAAAGCAGTGTCAGCGAAGGAACAGACTGCAGAAGCTTTCTCATTCACTTTTTCTCCTTTCTGAAGAACAGATTGAGTTCTTGTGATTTCTAGACTTGATAAAATTGTGCTGGATGCTGGGTTGGACTCAGTCCTGGAAGTTAAACTCGTGTTTAGATTCATAGCTTCTTCTCAAGACAGATTTTGGAGATAGTGTTGTAGAACAGTATTTCTTTGTGAGGTTGTTCAGAGTTGATTAGTTGACTCACTGAATGTATCGTGGCTGTCCTCATGGTTGGAAGCCCCTTGCTTGGAGATATTCGAGGTCAGGCTGCACTGGGCTGTGAGCATCTGACTGAGCTGTAGGTGTCCCTATTCATTGCAGGGAGTTGGACTGGATGGCTTTAAAGCTCCCTTCCAACTCAAAAGATTCTACCATTCTGTGAGAATTTCCTTCAGTTGGGATGGCTGTTGGAACTGATGCATCTTAATCATTTTTGTTACTGAGTTCTAGAGGATGCCTACCATATGTTTGTGCTTTTTCATTATGCTAATATGAAACGTATTCTCATTATGTCCTGCTCTGTATGCAGACAAAAAGGGCTTCTTTAAGTTCCTGCAACGTGGCAGTGAAACTATTGAGAGGTGCCACAATGTTGACCTGACCAGTGCTATCAGGATTTAAATAGTGCAGGTGGTTAAGAAGCTAAGGGAAGGTAAACAGCAAAGGTTAAAATGTGCTACTTAAACCTGGTAAAAGAGATTGATTTCAGTTAGCTGCATTTATGTCCAGGCTCTAGAAAATGAGCATTAAATGGACAAATTTCTTGTATGAAACCACTTGTTACCCTTGGTGCCTTGTCAGTAGTGGACTCAGTGGAGTGAGGGTTGATTGGCTTCCTTCAGAGGTTGTGCTTCTCTGGTACAGAACCAAAGGTCTGGTCTGATTTCCTTACAAGAAGCAACTCCCACATGTTATGGACAGATGGTGTTGGCTGTGTTGCTGAGGTCTGTCCATGAATTGGACCTTTTTTTATCTTTTTTAGCATCTACAAGTGTTACGTAAGCTAACAGCTTAATTGGTGCTCAGAAACAAGAGATGAAACGTGTTTGGTGGAATTGTACAAACCATTAGGGCTGATCTGGTCTGGAAAACACCTTGTGCTGGTTGTCTGTTTTTGGATTTGTTTTTATGGGTTTGTCTGATCTTACAAACTCTCTGTGTCCTTGCCTTAACTTTGTTATTGTCACTCTGGGCTGTGCTTCCTCACTGCTAAGCTGGCATACAGTGTTAATCTTGCAAGTAGATCTTCATTAAAGGATCAAGGTCTGAGTAGATTCTTGCCTTTGTAATCTGCACACCACTGTATTGAGGATCTGAGGGAATCCAGGGTCTCCATCAGCAGGCAGGACAGCTGTTAACGTCAGGGTTGGGATTTGCAGAGTGGAAGGGAGACAGAGGAGGGTAAAAAGAGGTATTCAGGGGTCATGTGTGTGATCTGGGGACCAGATGAATTCTCCTCTGGGAAATATCTCCCCCACTGCTATGTGTCCTGAAGAGATGAGCTATTTCATCAGGCACAGCTCTGGTAAAAGGCATGTAAATAACTGTGGAGAAGCAATTCATTGTGTGTGTGTGTGCTAGGCCTCTCTTATCTCCCTCCTTCCAGACCAGCAGAAATGCAATTTGATTCCTTTAGAAATAGCAGAATTGATCACGAATGCATACTGCAGCCTGAGAAAGGAGCACAATGGAACCTGCGTGCACTCAGTGATTTCTAAAACCTATAGAGAAGCTCATTGTGAGCAAGAATGCAAGTTGGCAACCTGATGAATAGCAGGCTGGTTTGTGAGCATCAGGACTTGCTTGCAGTTTCTGTAGATTGTAGCTGCTGCCTCCTGGAGCACTGCCCTGTGTGGTTCTCACCTGTTAAGGCTCATGTAAGCTTGTGTTTCAGGTGAAATCTGCTGGTACTTTAGCAGCTCTTTGAAAATGGCTTCAAGTTATCACAAATCTCAAGAATCTCACAGCTCTTCACGTGTTTCATTGCAAATGGAAGACTTTCAAGGTGTTTTTCTCTGGGGGCTGATGTGGTATTAGCGTTCAGCTGACTTGTTGCAATTCTGTATACAAGTTGCTGAGGTCAAATGATATCCTTACTCAAATTTTAAGGTAACAGCTTTGTGACAGCTCCTTTCAAAGAACTTTTTAAAAAAAGGTGGAAAAGCCTCAGCGTGGCTGCATGGCACCCTGAGAAAGTGCTTCAAGCCCCTCTTTTTGAGGCTCCTGTAAATCAAGTCTTCACAAATGGCAGGAAAGGGGCTTCCATTAACACAGTAGCTTATGATTTTAGTGTCCACAAAGCTATCAGTGTGCAGTGTAATACAAAGCACTCAGCTTTGAAGGAAACTACTCCTTGGTGTACTGCTGGGAGTGACACTTCAGTTTTTACTTATTTTTGAAATCTTTTCTCATGATGTTTGTTCCCTTAGTATGCAGAATGTTCTTCCTATTGCACCCTTTGTAGGGAGAAAAGTAAGTTTGTGTTTTCAATGTGCTGAGCAACTCAAGCATGTGGTGTCTAAAGGGAGCCATGGAAGCTTCATATACATCAGTGCTTTCTAGGCTGTGATTTGTATGTACTCAACGACAAATAGCTTTCAGCACATAGAAGGAACAGTGATGTGTTGGGTTTAGCATTTTTGATGTGGTCTCTTGCCAATTCAAGCTATCTTCATAAACTAAGGAATTATCTGTGAGAGTTTGAGAGTTGAGTTGAGCAGTTCAGACTGCCTGTAGTCATTTAGACAAACTGTAATGTGGAGAATGAATCATAGAATCATAGAATCACCAAGGTTGTCTCCAACTTAAGATTGACCTTAAGATCAGCCAGTCCAACCATCCAACTGCCACCAAGATTTCCCACTAGACCATGGCCCTCAGTACAGCACCTGAATGTTTCTTTAACACCTCCAGGGATGGTGACTTGTTGAGATGTTTCAATTTTAGACTATTTTCCCCAGTGCTTAAGCTACAGCTTTCTTCCTAACAACAGTTGTTGTGAATTTTACAATTGAGCTCACTTTTTAATCATAATTTGAGACTTTTTTCAGATCATCTGAGTTTAAATCCTGTTTGTGTTTGAAGCTCCATGTGTCAGTCTCCATCTTGAATGCATATGCGTTCATGCACTTATTACTTAGTGTTCCAACCTGAAGATGTGAGAAAGAATGGTTGATTTGGAGCTGATGTGTTATATGCTGCTACCTACTCCAGTTTTATTAGCAGATAACTCCTTTTAAGTGATCTGCTTGGAAGCAGATATGCGGTGTTAGCATGAGAGAATTTCTTCGTGAGCTGTCATAGCATTGCTGTGCTTCAGTTACCTGTACCTAAGGGAGCTGTTGAGTTCCCCAAACAGCTGTGCCACATGAAGACAATGAAAGCTGTAACCATGGCATCACAACACTGTTGTTCAGCAGTGACCTATTATAAAAGAGAGCTCGTATTCACTGTCAGCAGTTCCAGCTTGGATGCTAGAAGCTGTCGTGAGAAAAACCTATTTTCTGAGTGAAAGAGAAAACATCATTTTCCTCGTGCCCTCTGTAGAAAGTTACTGATTCTTACTCTTCTCCCAGTGGCCCCATCAGCTCTCCAACTTTATTTCTCTACAGATTCTATGGAAGTGAAGCCTATCATGACGAGGAAACTGAGGCGACGACCAAATGATCCAGTTCCCATCCCAGACAAGAGGAGGAAACCTGCCCCTGATATCCTACAGAACCACTGGAGGGCTTTTGTATTTGAAGTCAGCATGCTGCCTGCAAGGCAGAGCGCATCAGTGTTGTTGCACACAGGAAGTAAAAAAGATAGAGGTGTTAGAATCAGGATTGAATGTAGAAAATGCCCAAGTAGACTTTGTTTTGTATATTGTGTGATTAACAAATAGCGTGCAGCTGATCTGTGGAGATAAGAACTTAAACTCCACAGTGTCATGAGATAACTAGGTGGGGATTTTTGTCATGGAGATCAGTTTGAGTTCCTCTGGCACTTTTTTCACAAAGGGAAGTTGTATAAGGACATTATACATAAATGTTGAGGTGATTGATTCTGTAGATAGGAGATGACTTTTTCCATGAACCACGGCTTTTCTCATTTCAAGATGTGACAAAACATTTCCCAGAAGGGTCATATTTGTCAAGTCTGTGTTTTCCATTTCTGATAAAGGCTTCAGATATCTAATGTGGAGAGATGCATAGCAAAAGCAAGGAACTAGACTTGAGCTCTGAATTAGATTATTTTTTTTTTTTAATCTTATTTTTATCTTATTTTTATATAACACCAAAAAATAGAAAGCTGCACATAGGTAATCCTTCTCTCCTACCTTTTTGTTTTCTGTAATTAAAATGATCCCTAGCTTCTGGAAATATGTGATGGTGGGTCCTTTTTCTGTGTAAATTAAATTCACCTGGAAAGGAAAGCAATGATCTTCACTCTGCAGAAGTTTGTTGTTGGATTCCCAACTTGTTTTGCATGGATCAGATTCACAAACTTACCTTGCAGCTCCTGAGTGACTCACATTTTCTGAGGGCAACATCAAACCGTGAACTTCTAGGATTCATGCAGGATGGTCACGAGCATCTCCAGTTTTAATTGACCTCTTTTTACTTGGAGATTGTTCACTGTTCCTAAAAATATATATATATATTTATTTTGGTTTCAGAGATTGTTTTCCGTTGAGCTGTGTGATCTTATTTCATCCTCATCCACATGAGGGTGTGTTTTATGCCTCCTGCTTTTTCGGGTTGGTTTTCTCAAGGTTTTGTGGATTTTTGTTTTTGTTCCTGTCTTTATTCCTGCTTATTGAGTTGTGAAGTGCTGACTTTTTTTTGTGTGTGTGTCATTCAGCTGAATTTTACAACACTTCAAGGAAGTCTGTTGTGTTTCAGCTGGCAGATTGTTCTCTGCAGCAATGCAAGCTGAAAAACACGGAAAATGCTCCTTGTTTGATGCCTCCATCAAGTAAATATCAATGTGCTAAAGGTTGTTCATGGATGCTTTTGTGTGAGTAGGTTAAAGGGGTCTTGTAGTGTTTGCTGCTAAATATGAGGCTTTATAGGGGTGGACTTGCATTAATTTGTATGATAAAAAAGTATAATGCCCTTATTAAAATGTGATGCAACTTTGCAGGAGCCTTGTGGCTTATGTTTAATGAAGTGAAATATCACTGAGCTTTAATTTTCAGCCTTGTCAAGGGCTTTAGAGAACCTTAATTCTGGATACCTCAGCTAAATTACTTGCTGACGGATGAGCAAATAATGGAGGACCTGAGAACCCTAAACAAGGTAGGGATGGTGGCTTGGCTTTTATTTCTTTCCCCTGCAAAGAACAGAGCTGTCTGTCCTGTGTTCCTTTCTGAGATGTGGGACTGTTTCATCCCAGTAGGCTTTCTGAAGTGACACAAGATAAGATTTAGTAAGAGGGTATCTCCTGCCTTCTATTTTGGTAGGTTTAATTAACCTAATTAAAATGACTGCTGTCTAACAATGTTACCTTTTGTCAGAACCAAGTGATAAGCCGTCTTACTGTGTTTTTTGTCTTCCCCTGCATGGCTGAACAGATGTTAGTGCTGCTTTCTTTGAGATCCCAGCCTCTGTTCCAAGCCTTTGGGGGCTTTTCTTTTTTCTCCCCAATCTCACAGTACCTCATTAAATGGGGGTAGGCTACAACGTGTATATTTATTGTTCGATTTCTTCTAGATGTGATTATCCTACTGCTTTCTTGCTAACTGCTTTAAGGCTTATGTGATTTCTTATATTAGAGGCTGCTCATTAAGGCTTTTGATGATGTTAATGGTGCGTGCCTTTTGTGGCAGCTGTAGAAGTCTTGCTAATGATCCACATCCTGTGTTTGGCAAAACCTGAGAGCAGTTGGATCATACTCAGAGAACAGAGCGTGTCAGATGGGTTTGGTGTGGTGGACAGTCAGAATGCTCTGAATAAGTTCAGTTTCTGGACCTTTAGTGTTATAAGGCAATCTGCACCTCTAGCTGCTTATGGAATGGTGCTCTGGTTTTGTTATGCCACTTAGCTGTACGTTAAAAAAAACCACACATTTAGAATATGGGAAGAAGGACCACATCTGAAGTCGTTACATCCTTGGCCATTGTCAAATCACTGACACTTTCTCTGTTCTCTTTCTATGCAGCTTAAATCACCCAAGAGACCAGGTGAGTTAACAGTGGCACTGGAACTTGTTCACAACTTGCTGTTTGGAACAGAGTTATACTGTAAGCTTCTTGACTGTGTAATTTGGCTGTGTAATTGTTTTGACTGTGTAATTGCTGTTCTTTGTGTAGTTACTGTGGCTAATGGGCGCCCTGTGGAGTCTCATAATCTCTTATGAAGTTTGGGGTTGGGAAGGGAATGATGTGTATCTTTAGGTGTCTGAAACATTTGGGCAGTGGGGGACAGCTTAAAACATGAGGCAATCTAGATGTGTAGCCAGATTTTTTTTCTCTCTATTCATATGTGCCTGGACAGCTTATGTCTGTAAAGCAAATAGAGGATTGAGAATTGCCAGTTTTTGGGTTTAGCTCTCCAGGTGTGTCTGTACACTTCACTTCAAGATAGTGGTACTAACATGCTGGAGTAATCCTGACCCTATTTTATTAGTACATTATGAGGTAGAAGTAAGACAAAACCAAGCAAGTAGTGTTTATCACCTACCTATACATGCTACAGTTGCTTGTGTTTATCACCTACCTATACATACTGCAGTTGCTTGATCTGTCTCAGTAAATGTTACAATTTATGTAAGCGAGGCCGAGGCTGAATCAGTCATCCTGAAAGAAAGTACCTTTCTAAGGAAATTCGGGTTTGTAGCTTTCTGTGCTTATTTCTGCTTAATGTGGCCACGTTAAATGATTCTGCAGTCAGATGTGGTGCTGCGTGGTGGACGTGTGCTAGTCTTTAATGGTCTCTTCTCTCTACTCAGCCTCTCCTTCCTCCCCTGAGCACCTCCCAGCTACACCAGCAGAGTCCCCAGCGCAGCGGTTTGAGGCCCGGATAGAAGATGGAAAACTCTACTATGATAAAAGATGGTAAGTCCTGGTGAATTTCTGTTTTAATCATTCTGAGCCTTGTTTTGTGAAGAGGGAATGACTGCAGGGAGGAATTGCTTTATTAAGGAAGCCAGGGGTGAAATGTTTTTGAGCAGTTATTAGCTCCGTCCTCCAAGGGTGAATCATTATGGCTTTCATAAATAAGCGATAACGGAGTGTTCAGACCTCATAGACTTTCTGGAGTATCTGCTAGCTTGGAGACTTAAAAACAACTCCATAGAAAAAAGAAATTGTGCACTGTGACACTTGGGAAATAGTTCTGTCAAATCTAATGTCATGTAAGAGAGCCACCATTGGTTGCAGTTTGGTGGAGCACTGAAGCTGCTCAGCTAAGATACAGAGTTCAGTGATTGCAGGTACAGCTGTTGCCACAACCCACGTGCTCTGCTTTGTAGTACAACAGCTCCTCATTCCACGAGGTGGCAGAAGGAATGTTGTGCACCAGATAAGCACGATGAAAAAGATTTCTAATAACAAATCCTAACAGCCTTAAAAGATCAGATCCAACGCAGGAGGGACAGCTTCAGAATTGCTGATTGGATATAGCTCGAAGTTTTATGGGTGTTAAGCTGTGGAAGCCTCACAAAATGGAAAGAAAATAAGATTTCTGTGCAAAATTTATTAGTGGGTTTTAATCAGAGACATGCAAAATGAGATAATCGAGGAGGCAATCTAGCGCTTCTAAGCAGAAAGCAATTTCCAAGTAGCGTGCTTATTTGTAATCTGCTCTGTTGGCTCAAAATAATGAGATGAGGTTGTAATTTTCATACTAAAAATAAGTTTTGAATTTGTTGTCTAAGCAGCAACTGTCCTGTGCATTGGTCATTTGCTTGTCTTCTGGTAGTGAAGTTTCATTGAGGATTCAATGGATGCAGCTCTGATGAAAGCTGCTGCCTGGAGCTTAAACTTCCTTGGAGCACAAACCAGACATGAACAGGCTGCTCGTCACTTCACAGATGCTCTCAGAATCTAATTTTTGTGTAGAGCTACTATCCTGCAGTGTATATTTAGATGAATAAACAGTTCCTTAGAATCTTCAGCCATGCAGATTACTGTAGTGTTGCATAACAAGAACAGAGATTTGTGTATGTGCTCCAAAAGTAAATGTGAGAGCGCAGGAGCAGCTGCGTTTTCTGTTTCCTGAAGCAGCCAAGAAAGGACCATTATCTCAGAGTAGTGAATGGTTAAGGTAGTAATGGCCCCCAAGGTCTTGCAGGGGCATTTATAAAAACCTGTCTTCAAAGCACAGACTTTGTGTAGGGAATTTCAGGATGTGGAATTAGACTTTCAGGTTCTTTGTCCTTGTGCTTATTCCATACTCTCCACCGGATCCTAAACTATGGTTCACAGTAAAGCAGCCATCTTATCATTTTGCTTTTAACTTTGCCTGCACACGACGATGCAGTGATTTCTTTCAATCTTCTGTTGGAGTTGAAAATCTCAGCCTTTTAGCAAAGCATTTTGTAGCAGTGAGGGAAATTATTTCTGCTTGTTTCACTTGTCACAGTGGGACGTTTTACGTATTGCAAAAGCAAGAGATGTCTGGAGCTTTTTCTCTTGAAAGCCAACTTAAATTCTCTTGCAATTTTTTCTCAGCTCTTTTCCTGTTGAATTCTATCCCTTTTGTTCCCCTGCACGTGCATAAACTCAGCAAAAGGCTGAGGTTATTGAGGTTCACCAGGTTGCCTCTGTTGACATGTATACCTGCATGCATGGAGCATGTGACAGCTCTGTTTCCTTGAGCTCTCAAACTGACTTATTATCTGTACTTAGTTAACATAAATCTACTGATGGGCAGCAGCTTCATGTGTGTCTGACTTTGAAGTTCATTGATAATTGAAAGCTTTGAGTGAAAAATCAGTTCAGTGTCTGCGTCTGCACTGATTGCACTCAGAGTATTCATTTGCACTGTGTCTTCTGCACTCTGATTGTACCTAGGTGATCAATTCTCATTGCTTAAGCACTCACAGCATGTCATGCTAGGATGCTGCTGGACTGGCATTCCTGTCTTATCACAGTGAGGTCTAGTTTGGAATAGCTTATAGTTTCCCTTACATCAATTAATGGTCATCTGGGCTCAATGAAGTGCCATTCTTGGCTTGTGTCACTGCTGCTCTTGCATTGCCCTGCTACTGCTGATATCCTTTCTGTTAAAATGAGAGTGAAAGAATAATGGTAGGGCACAAGTGTGGAAAGGTTGCAGGATTTGTGATTACTTTGCCCAGGCCTTTGGTAATTAGTACTTCTGGAGCACTGAAAGCCAACTCTATCATTTCTGTTACTGGCAAGAAATGAGAAAACGTGGAGTCCATGAGCCAAGAGGGAGAGACTGAGGAATGAGCTATTGGACGACTTCCATATTTACAGTATGATTGTTGTAGAAATAATGGTAAAGCTTATGCAAATGCATGTGTTTTGGCAGCCAATCAGACTGTGGGGATTTGCATACTGAGTAGTTACTGAAAGAATCTGTGCTGATTCTGCAACTTGGATTTCCATGTCAAATATGAAGCACCTCTTGGTTAGGGTGAAGGTGGAAATACAGTTATGCTTTTATTTCTACGAAACGTTTTGGTGCTTTCTTATTAAGATAATTTACTTGCCCACTGGTTTCATTATAACTGGAGCTGCCTGCAGAACTCTCCTAAGCAACACGAGCAGAAGCTGGGAGTCCTGTCCAGCACACTTGCAGTACTTAGCAGAAACTGGTGAGGGTGAAGAAGGCAACTCCATGAAACTAAGCAATTTGGTTTGGGATTTTGAAGGCTTTTTATTTCCTTTCATACAAAGGCTCTGAGAAAAATATACAGCATGACTAAAATATGATCTAAAAGTGAAAAATATGCTCAGACACTTGTACTTACTGGGGCTCTGTATCGCTTCTTAGAGTCAGTTAGAGTCACACTTTGATGTGATTGGTGATATTTTCACAAAATAAGATGGTGTTAGGAATTTAAGGTGTTAAAACAGTAGACTGCACAGCTGCATTGAGTACACTTCAGATCTGTTGTGCCAGTGTTCTACTGATATTTTTTTTGGGGGGGGGGAGTTGGAGAGGAAATGCGAATAATCTTTGAGCATCTAATTTGCTCTGTAAGATTTTATCAGGTGTAATAGGGAGTTGGTGTCTAAAATCCATCCCATGTCTGAAGTGTGGAAGGCTAGTTTGGCTAGCTGTTGAAGCATGGGCTTATTGTGAATGTGTTTCTTATCTTGTGTCTTGGTGCTCTGCCCCTGCCTCTTTCAGATATGAAATCTGTTTTAAGTAATCTGCTTTGGGAATTGAATTCAAACTGAGAGAGCTTCATGCATTCTGAAGGTGCATTTAAATGCCAAGTGTGTGTGTAGGATCAGATCACAGCTGTGTTGCAAAGAGATGGGAAAAGTGGTGTGGAAAGCAAAAAAAAAACCAAAAAAAAACCAAAAAAACAAAAAAAAAAACAACTTTATATTTATTCTATCCAAATACTTGTAGAATCCTGACTTTATCAATCTTGCTATTGTTTACTTCTGCAGTCTCTGGACGGCAAAGGGTTTCATGTACTTTGTTTAATCTCTTTCATGTCTTTCTTTAATTTTTGCAGGTACCACAAGAGCCAGGCCATTTACCTGGAGTCTAAAGAGAACACTAAGATCAGCTGTGTCATCAGTTCTGTGGGCGCCAACGAGGTAGTGGGCTTCTCCTTGCTCACAGGAGTGGGGAAAACTGTGGGTTACTTTAGGCAGGCAGGCAGCTGTTTGCTAGGGACTAAGAGAATATACTGCTTCCTGGAAAGATGTAATTGTGTAGTATGTAAAGAAGTTGAATGGAGGATGACACTGAATTGACATCTCTTCTTGAGGCTTCCTGCGTCTCTAAAGCAGGATACTACATTTTGCAAGTAGTGGTTTGGCAAGCAGGAAGAGTGAGAAGAGCTGTCATGTTGCATCTCCTTGATGCTGCATTGGAAAGTTCCATTTGCATTACTGAAAGGATATGCAGCTCCTATTAATGCAGAGTAAAAGAAAATCCCATTGGGTTGCCAGGAGAGAATAAGGACAAACATTGTCACCAAATTTAGTTCTTCTGAGGGGAGAAAATTCTTCCTGCTCACCTGGGTATGTATATTGTAAAGTGTGCTGGCATCATTCATCACCTGCATGGGAGATGGGGGGTGAGTCATTTGTCAGAGGCAATTTCCTGTTGGCTAATGATAAAGACTTGCAGAAGCAGGTGAAGAAAGAGATGTGTGCTGAAGATTGATGTGAATCTCGTTGCAAAGTAAGCTGACTGTTTGAGCAGCCTGTTAGTTGGGCAAAGAGAGCAGGTTATTTCTTGAGCTGAGATTCCTATCACTTTGAGGAAAGAAACAATAGACTCAAATGCAATTCTCTTCAATCAGGCAATAAAGTAGCTTTAATTTGTTTTGGCAGTTAAGGGAAACTGCTTCATTTCAACAAAATGAGTTGCATATGGGATATGCTTTGTATCACAATTGTTCTCCTTGCTGTAGCAGTTATGCTCAGTGGCTGTTTACTGAGATGAGGTGGCAGCATGTTAGCAAACGTAGTACTGCTAATTAGATTAAAGTTATTACTATTGACTTAGAACAATAAAACTCTCAATCTTTTGGGAGCAGCTTACCTGAAACCCGAGGAAAATGCAAGGTTTCTTATTGCATGTATTTCACTTTAAAGTGACACAGTAGGTATTGGTTTTTCTTTCTGGGAGGAGGCATGGCAGTTAGTTTCCTGCAATGGGCCATCACAACAGTACAAAAGCAAAAGAGATGGGAACAGAATACTGAAATGAGAACGTGTCCTTAGGAGTGCCATGTGCACCTCAGCTTTTGTTGCTCATTCAAGTGGAGCTGCCAAACTGTGATCTCCCAGAGTCCTGCATTGAGTTAGAGGCAAGAAGGCAAACCTCAACTTGTGGTAATCTGTCATAATCTGACAGCACTTGGAAGTCAAGTCGGTTCATAATTTGATAGCATTTCTAATGGAAGTCAGCTCAGTTCAAAGGAGCTTTACTAAAGGTGCTTCTGCAGATTGTCTCCCCACCAGCATGTCTGTACACTTCTTAGTAAAAAGCCTTAACTAAGAAACATAATGTTATGGCATAAAATGGCTTCCACATGGCTGGAGAAAGGATGGAGTTGGTTAACAGTGTATCAGAAGTCTCCTCCTTCACGTGAAGATCAAAATTAGTTTTGTGAAACCAGGCTTGAATTTTGGAATTGACCATAGGCCTCTCCAGCACTCGCAGCTGGGATGATCCTATCTAAAATAGATAAGAATTCCATGTGGATTCCTTGGAATCTGAGTCAAACTTCTGCTCTGGTGGAAGTCATTGGCCAGACTCACAGAAAAGTTCAGCTTCTGCGTTTTGACAGCAAGAACCTCTTCAGTAGGTGCAGGAAGGGGTTTTCTTGCTGGGATTTATTCAGCAAGCTCAGTTTGTGGCAAGTTGTGATGTAAACTTGCAAGCTTGTTTTCCTTTACAATTTAGGAATCAAAGAAGAGAAGAGCATGGTTTCTTTCTATTCCCCTTGTCCTTCGGTTCTTTAGAATTAATAGATGTGCTCTTCTGATTTCTGACTACATGTTGTGTCTAAAACATCAGTTTTAAGTTCAGAATGTCTCAATTCTTTTATTCTCCTTAATCGTGTGGCACGTTTTAGGGCTGATTTTGCTGTTGTGGTCACTGAAAACAGATTTTGCTTTTTCCTACTAAATAAAGCTTAAAGAAGCAGTTAGCTTTGATAAGGCAGTGTAGCATTCCATCATATCCTGATGGAATGTGAAACTCTGCACCTATTTGCTATTGTGTAAAGGCACTCAGTTTGCAGCTGGAGGAATTATTTTGGTTAGAAAAGCCCACCAAACACTGGGAATGTCACAACAGGGATGACTGTCAGAGCAGGTAGCTTTTAATTTCTCCAGGGAAATAACTGAAGTGCAAATGCAGGCAAATATTCAATTTATTTTATACTGAGGGCTTTTCTAGTGAGGTCAGATTATAATTAAAATAACAGTTAAATCAATATACCACATTAGGCCTGTAGCTAATGATATCTAGAAAAACAGTTTGAGATAAATTAGTTTCTGACTTTACAGCCCCTTGCAGTGGGAAATACTGGGCTTCTGTTCTAAAGTACTCCATAACTCAGAGCTGGAAGACTTGTATTTTCCATGTATATATATTTAGTCATTTTAAATGCAATAACAAAAAGGAAGAGGAATTTTGTTCAGATTTGATTTTTAAAATGCCATTGTTTGGGTCCAAACTTCTCTGTTATTTGGGTCTTAGAAATGATTTTCATTTATGAAAATTGACTGAAGGGTTGCTTACATGGGAAGTAATTTGTCCTTTGAAATGTGCTGTACGTCTGCAAGCCATACAAATCCTTCCATGCAGGTATTTTTAAAAGAGGCCCTTTTATCTTCAGGTACAATTGTTTAATAAATTGTGAGAAATGTTCACTGAACAGAATCTGAGTAAGCTTTCCACTTGACTAATAGCCACTTGTCTGAGCAAATCCCAGGATAGATGATTTGTATGATCTGTGGATCTGGAGGGCCTTATTTTTGATTAGGTAAGGCTTAATGCCAGGGTTCTGGTGAGAGCTGTAGCAGAAGGAAACTTTGCTTTCTTGATGAAGCTTGGGAAGAGTAATTATTCTTGATGACTGTTTTGAGCAGAGAGTTGAAGTGGTGAAGTCAGAAGCGTTAGCAGAAAACTAATGTGGGAAGGGAAAAGGAATTAACCAAAACATCCTGCACCCTGAATAACGGAGGCGTTCAGATTCTCAGTGAGAACATCTGAAATATTGGGCTGCATATTACTTACAATGGGGTTTTTCCCTTTTTTTCCCTAATCTGTTCCCCCTGCTTAACTCTCTCTCCTGCAGATCTGGGTGAGGAAAACCAGTGACAGCACAAAGATGAGAATCTATCTGGGACAGCTGCAGCGAGGTGTTTTTGTGATTCGTCGGCGATCAGCTGCATGACTGTATGCTCTTCCTTGGTTTTTTTTTTTCCTCCTTGCTTTTTTATTAAAACCAATAGAGAAACCTCTAATGGGGTATGGCAGTCTGTTCACTGTCATCTTAGAAGCAGAAAACGCTGTCATAACCTCTTATGAGACAGTTTGTGGCTGGCCACATTATTCCGTGTAGTCCTGAAATCTCGGTGATACACAAACACTGCCCTGGACTATTTCTGGACTTTGCATCAGGCTGCTGTATGCTTTTTTTTTTTTTATCATCTATTTTGGATGACTATTTAACAAGGTTTGCATCATACTTTTTTTCATCGTTGTTTCATGGAGCACAGATTGGACTTGTATGTTGAAAACAGCCTAATGTTTGTGTTTTGAATCAGACCAGTGGAAGAAACTTTGTTTGTCAAGACCTGAGGTTGGTTGTTCTTCTTGGCTTTGATATCTTGCAAGGCTCAGGATGTCGGGCAAAAGGAGAGGAATCCTGCCAACCTTCAGCTGCAGCTGAGGAGTGCATCTGTAATATCTGGTGTACAACATCAGCTTACTGGATGAACTGAAGGATTTGAGTGCTGAGGCTTTTTTGGGGAAGTCTGATCAGTTTAGCAAGTGCTGAAAATCAAGTTGATTTTAATATAGCTAAGCAGTCACACGTGGCTAATCCAAAGCATCCATTTCTCTTCACATTAAAAAACCTTTCAATGAACAGGCAAAGAGTGTGTCTTATACCTAGATTCCCTGGAATAGGCAGATAAGGATAAACCAAAGGCTTGGTTAACTGGACTTTGCACATACAAAGACTGCAAGTGTGGTACAGAGTGGAAAGCTGCCTTAACGTGCTTTTAGCATACACCTAAAACCATCTTTCCCCAAAGCACCATACATACGTTTGTCTTTGAAGGGTGTTCCAATTACTGGATGTAGTGCTGTATTTCTACATTTGTTCTCCAAAACCACAAGAGGTAAAATGTTCAAGAGATGATATTAGCTGTATTAACACCCTTCTGAGGTGTTTAAGGATCTGACTGGCATTCCTTCCTCTCAGTCTTCCTGATGGCTGAAACCACCGATACTGTGTGCGACTTTATTGCAGGAACTACGCAGCCCAGTGACATCAGCTTCTGTGCAAATCAAGTCTGTGCTCCTTTTGATTACTGGTCAAAAAGTTGTAATTTCTGCCTTTCCCTCTCTGTTTCGTTGTGAGTTATCTTTTGTTTTTGCTTTTCAGCTGCCTTCTTGTTCAGCATCGGTCCGGCCTGTTTCATATCTGGATAAATAGAGTATTTTAAATGACTGTTTCAATTTCTTTTACTTGCTGCAGTTGGGTGGCAGTCACATCCCAGTAACTGATGTGTGTACGTGGATCTGGAGTGGAGTGTCATGGCCGAGCTGATGCGTTGCGTTTTTGGCTGAAGGACCTCACATGCATTTGCTGTGCTTAAAAGTTCAGCTACATCTGAACTTCTGGTGGGGAAAAGGAGGACGTTGCAGTTTCCCACCCTTAAAAATGTGCCATCTTTGCTGCAGAGTTAGGTGGAACGCAGCAGGCTGTATTTTGTCAAGTTAACAGCATACTTAATGTAACTTAACATTCTGTGTGTGTGTGGCAGGGTTTTATATAAGGTGATCATGTACTGAACAGGATTTGTCACTAAGCCTTACAGTGATCATCATAGTTCTTATAATAAAAAGCATTAAGTAAATAGCAGGATTTTTTTCCTACCTTCATCGTGTTATGAGCACACACACTGGGGGAAGTAGTTGAAAACGTGGAGTTTTGGGAGGATACCTTGCTGACCTGCTAACAGCAGATGATCTCTCTTTTGCTGTGATGTTGTCTTTAAAGGCATTGGTAGAAACCTGGAAATGCAGCAGTTCTCTTAGAGCCAGTATGATATCGGTGCACATCATAGGAGCTTAATTCTATAGCTTCATCACTGCTGCTCAGTCTGAATCAACATCAGCTCACCTTCCCTATCCTTAGGCAGAAGAGGGAGGAAACAACAGCTGTGCTCACAATCCCAAACCTGCCTTTCCATTGCTGTGGTCTGATGTACCGAGGTTTGCAGTGGGAGGGGTGACATCTTCCCACTCCCAAATCAGCATCTGAATGGTCTCCAAACCCCTGTGGGGTTGTTGCACTGTTTCCTTCTTTAACCTGGTGTTGATTCAGAGCAATGTGGATCTGATCTGGTTTGCAAACACTTTGACGGCGAACTCATGCTGTTTTCACACTGATTTTGAATGTTCAGAAAGGATTGTACAAAGGTTGTAATAACATGTTCTTTGCCCATGGCCTATTTCCCCACTGCCCCTGAATTACCTTTGAAATCTCATTTCTGTTTTTAGCGTGGGCCTGTAGCCCTCTTTTTGCTCATATTAAACTACTGCATGGAAGGTATTTCATTTTAAGGCTGCTTCATAATTCCAGGTTTTCATGAAATGGATGTCTTGCTTACCATTGCTGATCACTGTGAAAAATCAGTCCGTCCTGTCTGTCAAAGGAAACAAATATTGCATCCTGTTTTTCCAAGCAGGCTGCTGTATAATGACCTGTGCCATTACAGGCTGGGAAGGCTCAAAATGCAGTGCCTTACTGTGTGCTCAGGAGAGCAGCAGGTTTCTTTCATCCTCGAGGGATGCTCCAAATGCTCAGGCTGTGCCTTGTTTGATCAAATGTGTGGATGTCAGTGGCAGAAACGAGAATGTGCTGCTGGTTGGGAGAAGCCCAGTTACCCCAGGAGATGGACACAGTCTTTCCTCACTTCTAAGAGAAAATTGGTTTTTTTTTGTCTGTTATTTGTCTAACAGCAGTCTTTTGAAAAACTCGAATCCTCCGTGAACAGAAATGGCTTTGTGGGTGTGAAAATGTTTCATCCTCATTATTAACAGTGTTCAAAGTAAATTCAAGAGATGGTTTTAACTGCTGGCTATAGAGGTTTTTAAAGAAGGGTGAACTTTCTGCCGATAACAGATTTTTCTAAGGGTTAAACTGTAGCTGGCTGGTAGCTCCTGTTTGGCACTATTGTCATTACACTGAGAAACAGACTGCGTGTCTGCTGGGGGAAGAACCAGCACATTATTTAGTACTTGATCAGCCATTAGATACTGAAATGTAAAGGAAGACAGATCAGCCAACCAACTTCCAGTGACTTTTTGACATCGCGCTCACTGAAAAGTTTCAGAGATGTTTTTACCAGGATGAATGCTGATCTAAGAAATTGTCTTACTCAGCTCGTGCACTTTGCCTGTAAGGAGACAGTGATGCAGCAATGAAAGCCCTGAGTGTTTGCAATTTTTCATGTTACTGGAGCACTTACAGAAATGAAATCTAAAAGAGCCAGAAATTGTTGTGACCTTTGTGAATAACTGTGATTTTCCCCTTTGGAAAAAAAAAGGTGGTTTGAGACACCTTTGGGATTCTTATTCTGCAGAAGCAAACAGAGCCAACATAAAGTGATTGAGAAGATCTGGATGTTTGCAGTGTGCTGTTCCTGCTTTCACTTTGTCCAGTTTGAAGAATCAAATTGTAATATGCTTTTAAAGCATTCAGGAGACAAAAGTAGATGTGCTGGATGAATGGAAGGCTCAATCCATGTTTTGTGCAGTTAAAGAATTCCACTATTTTGATAACATTTAAGTGTCGAAATGTATAAATGGGGGTTGGAGCTTGATGGTCCTTGAGGTCCCTTCCAACCCAGGCCATTCTATGATAAATGCAATGCACTTTTAACAGTGTATTTTGAAGCAGGATAGGCATCTAAGCTCTCAACGTGTGAACAAGGCTATGAGCAGAAGTACAGGAAGAGTTAATGAAGTCTTGGGATCTGAAACATCCGTGCTTGGAGCAGATCTGGTCATTTTTAGGCCATCAGAACCCATAGATTTAACACTTTAGAAAGTGCTTTGAGTTATTTAATCAATCTTGGATTTGCCTCTCTTGCAAACCATCCATTCCTCACTATGCCTGAGGTTGCTTTGTGGTTTTTCACTTAATTCTATTCTTCATCCACGTGCTCTATCCTAAATCCTGAGAGGAAAACATACCAGCACAGAAAGTGATGAAGCATGTGTTTTTCATTTCACTTTATTAATGTTCCTTACTCTTATTGAGTTGGAATTCTTCTGACAGTGATGGCCTTCAAATCTCTCCTGTTTATTTCATGTCTGTGTCAGGTAATGAAAGCTAATGATCTTTAATTAAAATGACTGCAAATGTAAATCAGTGTTAAAAATTGCATCTTCAGGTTTTTGCTTGCTTATTTTCATCTTTTTGGGAACCAGTGTTCCAAACCCCATATATCAGGAGGCATTGGGTAGTGTAGAAGACTGAATACTAACAGCAGAAAATCAGTTAATGTGGTTGTATGAACACAAGAGGCAAATGTTCTGTTAGAAGGGATTGCTGTCATAGTAGAAGTTTCACCCATTAGAACTGGGAATTATTAAAGCCCTTGGGTTAGGAGTGTCCTGAAGAGCATGAGGCATGGCAGAAAGGTTTTGCTTGGATTTTGTGGTTGTGTGCACTGTGGTAGTGCTGATACGTTACTCCTGCAGTGTTGGTTTGGCCTCACTTTGTATCAAAACAGCTTGGCAAAACTTTCCAGAGTTCCCAGCCCTCCCTCATTAGTCATTAGTCTTGTTCTTCCTTAAACAATTCAGAACTGTTGTTTTTTTAATACTGACATTCTGAGGTCCATAGGGAGCAGCACGTGGCTACGCTCTGCTACCTGCGTGCCGCAGACCTTTGGATCGTATTCCTGTACTGTGTCTTGTTATAACACTCTGTTACAATGCTGTTGCATATTTACTTCAACTGCAAAGCGTTGCTACTTTTCTTTAATTAATTTGTGAGCGTTTTTACAGCTTTTGTATCCTTTTGTTGCCAAACACCTTGCTGAATCAACCTGGTGCCTCAGATGAAGACTGATGCTGGAGGAGTGTGGTGTGTTGCCCAGCAGGTTCAATGTAACTGCAGCATGTGATGCCTTTGGTAAGTGCTTGATGACCAAGGATGTGGTCTGCTCCTGTGACTGTGTTTGTTGCTTGTCTTGCTGTACTACTCACTCCGGTGAGCTGGTTGTGCTTCCAAGAGGCTGTGAAGATGATCACAAACATGCAGCTGTTGTGTATCTGATAGTGCTTGATTAGCTGTCACCTATTCCCTTGTGGTCTCCAGGGAGCTGTTTTCTCTCAGGAACCTACTGCTGTAATATTAGGGCAACATGCTGGAAAGCTGGTGAGGGTGAGCTTTGCCTGCTTGCTGCTCAACCCAACCAGCATCACCAGAGCCTGCGGAAAGCCTCCCTCTTCTCATGGGGCTGGGTTTTGTGCTGCCCTCTGTCTCACTTGATTGGCCCCTGGAGGCACCACTCTCCATTGAGCCAACAAGAGGCAGCTAGGATGAGGTAATGGCCTCAAGTGGTGCTGGGGTGGTTCAGATTGAATATTAAGAAACATTTCTACTCAAAGTGGTGATGCAGTGGCACAGGCTGCCCAGGGAGAGATGGGGTCACCATTCCTGCAGGTGTTCCAGAACTGTGGGGATGTGGCACTGAGGGAGATGATCAGTGGGCATGGTGGGCTGGGACTTGGCGATTGTAGAGGTCGTTTCCAACCTCAGTGATTCAGTGATTCCATAAATGCTGCGGCCTTTGGGGTGGCTGTTGCAAAGAACACTGGAAGCGCTGTGGCTTATCGGTGTCAGATCTGCTCTTGTGCTGTTGATTGGCTTCATGAACCTCTTAAATGATTTTGAGGAAGACCTCAATCCCCAGCACAACCTTGCCACCCCTCTTTGCTTACCATTGCTCGAGGGCTTGGCTGATGGCAGTGATGCTGGAAGCCTGCTGCAGGCACAGACGGGGTGCTCTCCCTTGCCAAGGGGAAAGCAGACAGCTGCAGCCTCACTGTGCACCACACACTGCCAGGGGGAGGCAGAGGCAGAGGCTCAGTGGGACCGTGACAGCATGAAGGCACGCAGTCAGGATGCTGTTTACATTAGTGACAAAGGTTTCCATTGCTTAATCAATTGAGTTGATCAGAGCTGAGATTCTGTGTTTTCCACAGGTCTCAGTCTGCAACTCATTCAGGTTAACCTGTGTGTTTCATCTCCTCACCCCACGTACTTTGCTCACCGTGCTGTTATCCACTCTCATTTCCAATTTCACACTGATACGCTCTTGACGTATTTATAAACGAATTCTTATGTCAATCCACTAAAAAAACAACCAAATACGTTCCAGTGAAATATTTCTCTACTCTGTCTCCTGTTGCTGTGACAGTCTTGATTGCTACTGAGCAAAAAGGGTGGCAGAAGCTCGTGTCAGCACCAGAACATCCTGCTTTCTGCATGGTCAGTGCTGTGAAGACCATCCAGAGCCTGCTGCTGTCTGTCTTGGCAGTGGTTTTATCCATACCATATTTTTGATAGGCAAATCTCAAAGGCTTCTACGGAGAGAAGTAAATGAGAACACATATGTGCTCGCTCAGCTGGGGAAGCTGAGGCATAGGAGTGCAGTGATGAGCTGAGGATGAAAACAGTTCCCTCCAGGTCTCTTAGCTGAGCTTTCCTCAGGGTGTTGGGGCAGTTACATCAGAACTTCATGCCTCTCAGTGTATCATCTCTAGATTTATCTTCTTCTCTGTCCGGCTGGGCAGGATGAGGCTCAGCCTGGAATGAGTGACTGGATGGTTTCTGTGTAATTAGTCACTGCTCATCAGCTGGCCTGTAGTAGTTGGCTATAAGAAGCTAGTTGCCTGTCCTTAGTAAAATGGCATGAGCCACAAGAAAGGAGCATTTTTTCTTTGCAGTGGGTGGGGGAAATGAGATTGGTCTGTTAATGTGATCAGCTGACAGATGGTAACTCACAGGGGATAATTAACTGTTTGCTGGTACAGGATGTTGAGTGTGTAACAGTGCTGTCAGTAAAGACATCAACACAAGGAGAGGATTGGGTGTGTGATACGGCTCAGAGAGGACCAGAGCGCGAGCTGACTGCAAGGTGATGCTAAGAGGAGGATCTCTCCCTCCAATCTGGAACTAACGAGGTAGAGACAATTAAGTCCATCTTGCTGAGGGCCAGCAGCTTTCTGCCTCTTGCCTGTGGCAGCATGGAGCTAAAGGAGTGGAAAGCTGCCTGACATCTGGAGGCTCTGAGTGCTGGGAAGTTTTTCTGCCTCCAGACTGAGGAGAAGGGGAATATATTAGGAAAAAATTATGGGACTTGTAAGTCTGGTCAGTTGAGAGCATTGAAGTAAGGAGCTTTTCTCCTGACCGACTTTTCTCCTTAGGAGAGAATGAGCTGCAGCGAGTGAGCAGCAGCAGAGTGACATGATTTGGTGGCCTGTGTCACCAAGACAGCAAGTGTGCTCCCCGGGTCTGTCCTGCCTGCAGGGCTGTCTGCTATTTTAAGAGTAGAAGACATGGAAATAATGTTGTTTGCAGGCAGCTCTTATTCTTGCTGCTGCAACAAGCTCTGGGAGGGTGGAGGGAAAGCAACCTGTGTGTCTTCTTGTGCTGCTTCCCCATATATTCTCAAAATCCTTGTTTCTAAACACAGCTGTCTCAGCAGTGGGGGTTAAGCACAAGTGCATGTGGTGCTGGCAGGATAAGGAGGATGACCAATGAGTTGGAAACCCCTCCTTTCCTTTGGATTTCGAGGACTCCGTGTACAATTTAAAGGAGGGGAGGAAGTCATCTGTACTGAAGATTTGTCAAACTTGTTCCTGGCAGATAGGTTGGTTTTATCGAGTGGCTTGACATGTAATTCCATGCAGTGTATAGATGTTTATCTGATGTTTACTCAGAGGAAGAGATTTCCTGCCCATTCTAAAAATTAAACTTGGTGTAACGGTGCGTTTGCTCAGGGAAAATGAATGTGAAGATGCTGTCAAAGTGTCAGGTCTGTCTGGAACAAGGGTCCTGCAGGAGACAAGTGGCATTAGTGTGTTCAGAGATGTTTTATTTAAAATACCAAAGTGCTCAGTCTTCAGGGAGCCATGTTAATTGAACTAAAAGAGATGCAAAGCCTAGAAAGGAGATGGTGTTCACATCTGAAAAGGCAGAAATGCTTGCGAGTGAGAGAGTCAGAATAGGAGATTCCTGCTTTAAAATGACATCAGAAGGATGTGAGTAATTGTTCTGAAATTAGAGTTTTCCACTTGAATCATTTTATGGAGCTCCAGTTATCTGAGGGCTGCTCTGAAAGTAATGCCTCCTATTTTAGGATGTCAGCGCATGCCATCAGAAGCAGATGGTGCTGGTATGGTAGTAGAGGCTGAACCTTTCCACCAATATCCCATTATGTTTTGTTGCTGTGTGACAGATGGCAGCAGAGGGGCACTGACACAATGGCGTTCAACATGGAAGTGTGGATGAAGCAAAAGTATGCAAAAAAAACAAAGGCAGCCATTGACATTCATTGATATTCACTGGATATCAATAGGGACCAAATAGTGGATGTTAGCACAGAAAGTTGGACTGTGTGGGCAACATTTTCCTCACAACAGTGCCATCGTAGCAGCTGTGGAGGACCATGTGCCAAATAACACAGTCTCTTCTCTGAAGGCTCAAAGCTTTTACAACAGTGAAGTAATTATTCTGAGTGTGGGGAAACGAAGGCAGGGTGACGGTGGCTGCTGCAGCCCACACCCAGAACTGCTGGCAGAAGCTTGCTGATTGCTTCAGCCTTCAAGGAAGCAAACCCATTTACATCTGTTAAGCACCCCTTCTGCACAGAAATCCACTGATTTCATAAGCCTTGCCTCTGCCTTGTGTAACGACTGGCTGGAAGAGCAAGTCAATATTGCTCACGTTGAGGTTTGGCCTTGTTAAATACAGATAGCCCGCTGCAGACGTTGTTGTTTGTGCCAGGGGTCAGCATAAGCAATGCCTGGAGTTTGCTTTTTTCAGAGCGAGCTTTCTGTCCTAGCAGTTTGTTTTGGCCTTGGACCCTTTCTCTGCTGCTGTGAGCTTAACAAGATCCTCTGTCATTCTCCAGGGAAGCTTTCGCACTCAACGCTGCGGGTTTGAGTTGGCTTTAAATAAAAGGTGTTCTGTTTCTGAAATGCCCTGCTCTTCAGAGCTCTCTGTGTGCAATACAAACAGCCAGCAGACAGAGCCGTTCCAGGTGAAGTGCCCGAGTGCGGTGACGTGGCAGAGAGCTGCAGGGAAGTGTTTGCAATTGAGTCCCAAAGGAAAATGGCTTTGTCTGAAAACCCACCATCTGCAGGTCATGGCTGAGTGTCAAGGTGGGTCTTGTTGATTCGTTGGGGTGGGTGGTTTGTTCCCTGCTTCAGTGCTGAGCAAGAAGGAGGAACAAGCAGTAAAGAGGAGATGAGAGCTGAGAGGAAGGAGTTGAAAGCAGGCTTCTGGCTTTTTTCCCTCTGCTAACGCATTGTCTCCCTGTATCTAAGCCACTTGAATTTGCAGCTTGCGTGACTTATATCCTGTGAGGAGACTTACAGCCTCGAGAACTCAGCCTGACTTCGCGGTTATGTTTGCAGAGTGAAAGCCGGGTCAGGAAGGCAGATTTGTAGGGCGGGTGAAGGGAGCTGTACAGCTGGGCTGAGGACATCAGCCTCTCCCACCAAGCCATGCAGCCCTGTGTGGAAAGATGATCTGTGTCCTGTGGAGCCCATCTCAAGGAGGGGGAGATGAAGGAGTGTGCCTGCTCAAGGAGCAGGGCAGGGGGGATGCAGAGCTGATGAGCTGCCCTCAAGCAGCTCTGGAGGCTTAAATACCTTGTGTATCCAAACATGGTGTGTCTGTGGCCTGAAAGTCCATCCTCTCCTCCTGTCAGCAGGTGACACCGTGGCTTCAAAGCAGCTCTGTGTGTCTCATGTAACCGTGCTACCTCTAAGCTCCTCCAGCCTGCGTCTCCTGGCATCTCTCCAGTCCCGAACAAGTGAATTCATTTCCCACTTGATAGCAGCTAGAGCAGCTCCTTCCAGCATGGGGAGCCCTGCCTGCATGCTCTGCTGAGCAAGGAGAGTGCTTGGAGATGGCTGTGCAGCTCCCTGCTGTGCCTCAGAAGGATATATCTATATTTTTAGGGCTTTCCCCCACTGCCCCCCTTATTTGAAATAGGAAGAGAGAAGATTATGGCACTTGATGATTTAATCAACATAATCTCCAGATAAAACATGCTTCTGCTATACTACTGGGAGATGCTCATTTATGCTGGCATGCTTCTCCTAAGGTAAATTAAATCATTAGTTTTAAGACTGGATTAGCTACGTGCATCTTAAAAAGGCAGTTCAGTAGTTATAAAAGCTTCTCAGCTTGGTGTTTCTTGGAAGTCATCAAGCTCTTTTAACACAAGAGTCATGAGACATGAAATAGAGATGCAGTGCTGAAATGTTCAGTGCCCTTGGTGCTCATGCAGGGTGCTCAGAGCCAGCTGCCTCCTGCCCTGCTCTCAAGCCACTCTCCCAGCTCATTGGTTCCATGGGGAGCTTTTGGCCCAGGGCTGGGGGGTAGCAATTGCTCCTTCAGTCCACCCTGAATCCTGAGCGCCTGTTCTCCACTGCAGGGCTGAGCAGAGGTTTGTGCATTGAAGGAGATCTGAGCTGATCACTGCAGCATGGGGAAATCCAGGACGATGCATTAACCTGTTCTTGGCAGTGCACCTGAGCACTGCGTAGCCCAAATCCTGGGTGATCAGCTGGTCTGTTACTGCCCAGAGCAAAGAGAAATGATGGAGGCCCTCTTAGCCATTTCTGGGTTTTTATGAATGTGATAAGGATGTGCTGTGTGCATCCACTTTTCAGCATTTACCTCCCCAGTTCTGCCTGTGCATTAATGCTCTCCATCCCTGGAGGATTGTGCTGCCCCTGTCTGTGCATTTATTATGCATCTGGCTGTGGGGCTGAGCTGTCACAGGCACAGATTGAGGGAGCATGGAGCTGTGTGACGCCCAGGGAACTGATAGCTGGCTGAACTTGGGATTGCACAGCTAAGTCAGGCTGCTGTGGCTCTCATTTCTCTAATAGAAGGGTCATTAAAAGTGGGACAAGGAGCCAGTGGAGAGGTTCCATCTGGGTTCCTTGAAAGGTGCAGAGCAGCATCTGGTTCAGAGATGGACTTTGCTGCTCTCAAGCTAGCTGAAGGCATTTGGTTCTGCGCTCACTGAGGATTGGTACAGTGTGAGGTGATACCTCCATGCTGCTCCTTCTGCTTGCCTCGTGCTGTTCTGTTGGTACCAGCAGGGCAGCCAGTGTCTCGCTGTGATTCCCACAGCTGATCTCTTGAAATCGTGCATCTTTCTCTGCTTTGCTTCGTGTCCCTGAGCCATCTGTGGCACCATGTGCTCCGGTTGGAGGAGCTCTGACTGCTGGTGTGTGTGTGCTGGTGGCTCTGGAAACACAGGCAGTCCTAGGGCAGATCTCTTGTGCAGCACTTACCATTCTGCTGCTGTCTGACAGTGCAGTGCAAAAAGAAAAAGCAAGTCCTCATCACTTCCCGAATTTCCTTTTTCCTATTGGAATACACAGAGGCATTTTTCTGCTTGGGTATCTGGAGCTGAGTGTGCCTTCCATGGAGCAGAACGTTTGCAGGTGATTTATTGCAAGATGTAAAGGCAGGTGTGTGATAAGTTTAGAATGGGGCAGCTTCTGGAGGCTTGTAGTTTTTTGAGGAATAAAAGCAATTGAAAGATCCCTTTGCTGCCCTATAGAGGGGCCCGTTGGTGAACTCAGGTTCTTTTCCCTTTGCAGCACCTTCCTGCATCCCCTTTAGCAAAGGGGCTGTGCTCCCACCCAGAGGAGAGCATTTGCAGGCTTAGAGGCTGAGCAGGAAAAAAGGCCCAGTGCTGAGCCGGCGTGGGCAGGTCGCTGCGTTACTGCAAAAGGAGATGAAAAGATCCCCAAATGGTATTTGTTGTTTCTGACTGCAGACATCAAGGATCTGTCACTGACGGTGCAAAAGGGGAAAATATGATTTCTGGTTTGATCAGGCTGTTTCACTCTTACAGCTCCGCAGGCTCCAGCCTGACTAGACGTGAAGTGCTGTCAGATGCTTTGTCTGCTTCGCCTTTTCCTCTGTGCAGACTTTTCACGAGGTGGAGGAGAGGCTTTTAATTATAAAGGAACCAAAGTGTTTGCAGTCCCCCCCATGCACTGATGGAGACACGGGGGCAAAGCTGATCTGCAGAATGAATTGTGGCATGGTTTAACATCTCTCTCAAGCTGTACTTCCATGCCAATCACCCAAAGCTCGCCTCATGGCCAGGGAGAATCGGGCAGATCTGTGTTTGGGAGCAGGGAGAGCCATTCCCCTTTTCTCCACCCATGCAGGTGCCTGACAGAGAGCCATCAAACCAAATGCAGGGGATCATTTATGGAGGTGTTTGTTTGAAGCTGAGTGGACAGGAATCACGTTTCAGAGCCGTAAGAGAAAGAGCTTTTAGCTGTCGTCTTTTTTTCCAAAATAGCAACCACATCACCACGCACCATGGGGATGTCAGGGTGAATCTGTTTCACTGACAACAAGATTGTTCTGTCTAGACTGGGAAGCACTGTTTAACTGACTGAGTCTGCAGAATAATTTAAAGGCAAAATACTTTATAGACATTAAGTTTAAACTAAAAAAACAACTAGCCTGACACAGATGATGCTTGATGGATAGTTTGCGTGGGGGTGGGATGGCGGCTGGCTTTGTGATGGTAGCAACTGACAGATGTCTTCCAGCTGCAGCAGCCAGGGATGGGCAGTGTGAGCCTCTGGTCCATCTGGGTGGACCCAATGCAGGTCTTGTATGCAATCCTTGGATCAGCCTTGAGTTTTGTTTTGCAGGGTGCTTAGCCCAGCCCTGCCTGCCTCTCGATGCCTCGCCACAGCGTGCTGCTGGCTCTGGTGCTGCCGCTGAGGGATGCAGAAGGGGTCGTGTGGAGGGGATATGAGCCTTGCATTTGCCATCTGTGTGGAGGGGCTGGCAGCCAGGGCTGAGCCACAGATACGCATGGTGGTGAGATGGCAGCCCAGCTGGCAGGAGGAACTTTCTTTCTGGCAGAAAAAGAAAGATGAAATATTAATAGCATGGCTCAAAGGCTGGAATAGATTTTTTTTTTTTTTTTTTTTTCCCCCTCCTTTAGAGGAAGGTTTTCGCTCAGCACTGCGTCGATGTTGCTTAGAAAAGCAGCATCCGCTTGGAGCAGGAAGGATGCCAGCAACCTGGAGGCAGCCCAGCAGCAGGCTGGAAGGGGAGGCATGGCCCTGGGATGGGCTGTGCTCTGAGCTCAGGGCTTGGCTGAGCACTTTGGATGCACCACAGCCCTGAGATGTGTGCTGTAGCCTTGTTTGGCTCTGGTTCAATGGCAGGAAAATAAAAGGTTTTCTTGTCTCTGTCTTTTCAGGTCAGGGCTGAGCCCCTCTGTCTGCACAATGCCTTTGTGTTGACCACCCTGCTTGGCTGAAGGAGATGGAAAGTGGGAGAAGCAGAGGGTTCAGCCACAATGCCTGTCTGTCTGCCAGCTCCCTTCAGAAAGGTCCTGCTGGCTCCTGACTTGTCTCTTCTCAGATCCCGGTGAGTCAAAGCATCTCCAGGAGTCCCTGATGGCTTTTTAAGGTGGAGGTCATGTGAAGGTTTTCTCTCAGGGGCAAGCTCTTCTGTTTGCTTCTGCTGGTGAACGTGGGGGACGGTTATTGAGAGAGGGCCTTGCTGCCAGGCAACTTGATCTTGAAGCAGAGGTGTGCTGCATCCTAAACGCCTTAAAATTTGAGGCCTCTTACATATACACACATTTTTATGTGTGTGTGTGTATATATATTTCTCCTAAGCGATCACCTGACTTCTTTCTGTGCCTTAGTGGAGCAATTTGGTCACTGGGTAGGCGGCAGAACCAGCATCCCAAATGGGTGCATTGGCAGGGAAGCAGAGAGGAGAGATCGCAGTGAGGAGGATTCAGGCTCAGTGCGTTTGCCAAGTGAGCTGGAAGGAACTGAGTTAGGGGTGTTTAAATCTCTTCCTTCTGTTTCTTTGACATCTCTGTTCTGCTCTCGCTCTGCTAGCTGGTCTGTGCCAGATTCAGAGGTCCTGAGGAGAAGACACGAGTTCAGCATAGTTGGAAACAGTCTGCAGCACTCCTAACTTAAAAAACTTTGCAAATGCTGTCTGTGAATGCTGCTTATTTCCTCATTGAGTGTCGAAATGAAGCATGTTGTGGCAGATAGCACTTGTTCAGGTTCAAGCAGTGGGTGAGCAGTGAAATGGGGTTTGACCTAGAATCTAGCTTCGGTGTGGCCTTAATTCTTGGCCTCATCTGGCAGCACAGGGTAAGGGCAGACAGCAGGAGGGGGCCCTGATGCCCTCCCCTTGTGCAGCCTTGTCTTCTGTGTTCCTCTGCCTGCCGCCCTGCTGCTGTTGCCTTTTGATAGACAGCATGATTAATTACACTGCTCACAGCCTCTGAAAATTTATTTAGGGTTTTATGCTGGCTGCTGCTTACACAATGGCAAATCTGCCGTGGCTGTGTCCCAAGCAGGTGGCAGCTAATAGGTCAATAAACTGAATCGCCCCATTAGAGCTGCTGAGCCGGGCTGCTGTGTTGCAGGCAGGTAGAGGGGAGAGCTGCCGTGCTGAGGAGAAGCCAGGACAGACCTGTTCTAGAAGAAATGTGTCTGGCCATACTGGTTTGTAGGAAATCAGTCACTTCCCTGATAGCATCCGCTGCTTTAATAGATCAATTTTTTCACTATAGCTTGTCTGTCTAAAACTTTCCTCTCCCTGCCTCCACTGCTATCCTATAAAATGGTCTAATAGGACCTTTTAATCTCTGAGAGCTTTGGAAATCTTTTTTTAGAGATTTTTATCGCCTTTTCCTTGGGTTGTACAAAGAAGAGAGGCTGGGAGATGGTCATCTGGGGGAAATAGAGAGCTTGGAACAACAAAAAAGCCCCTGAAAATGCTCCTAAAGTCGAACAGAAATCAGCCCAACTTGAAATAGTCAGCAGCCACACAATCAGATTACCCAATCATCTCTGCCTTTGAGCATTTTGAATCTCAGTGCTGCTGTCAAAGAATTGAAGGTGGCATGCCTTGAGCAGACAAAATGCTTGTACCTGCTTTTCAGAGGAGAAACTAAGGCAGGGCAATGGCAGAGGCAAGTGCAAACCGTGCAGTCCTGGCTGGGCTTCTGTCTAGATGTGACTCGGCTCCTGCTGTGTCCTGCTGGTTCATACACAGTGGGATTGAGTTTCTGATGACCTGGTGGAAAGTTACCTGCTAGTGGAAAATGGCATGAAGGAAGGGGAGTGTGAGCTGTGTTTCTGCATGGCTGTGCCAACAGGAAGGGATAAACCTGGTTTGCTTCACACAACGCTGTGGTCCTGGGGCTGTTCACTGCCCGCCCCTGCAGCATAGCACTGCAGTCAGTGACTTGCTTAAGCCTGCCCTGGGATGCTGGTGGGCTGTCAGTGGGATGCTGAGCCTTCACAGCCAGCAGGATCACCTGGTGTTGCTAAAGCTGCTCTATCTATTGAGAGATGTGCCAGGGTTGTCTGTGCTGCTCTCTCATGCCCTACATGCAGTGCCTCCAGCAGACTGCATCCTGACTGGGAAGGCAGTTCAGGTGTCCTGGCTCCTGTTTGCTCCATTACTGCCCTGCTGTTAGGTTTTAATATTTCTGCAGAGACAGTTTGTGTAAACTGAAGCGTGCTGCATTTGTTCAGTACAATTTTGTAGGTAGCTTATGCTGAGTGTCACCTTTCAGTGCACAGTGAGCAGTTCAGCCTAAAGAAACATCGCTGATGCCATTATCTCTGCTGCCAGTCCTGCCTGGTAAACCTGTTCCCTCCAGGATGGCCGAGACCAGGGTGCAAGCCACATCCCTCAGCACCTGTGCAGAGCTTGCACTCAGTAGCCACGTGCAGGTTCTCAATAACAGGCACTCAGAACACCCATGGCTGCTTAAAAACCACGGAATTAAGAGATGCCATGCAAGCAGTATTGGGGAACATGTTGTTTTCAGTGCTTTGGGGGTATGGGCTTCAAGTTGTCCCCGTTTTGGAGGAGTAGAAATTTTAATTTTGTGCTTTTAATTTTGTTCATTCCCTGTCCTGAGGCTGGACACCAAGCAATGCAAACATCAGCACTGAAACAGCGACTTGACAGGTTAGGATGTGACTGAGTGCAAGATTGCATTTCTGATCTGTGTCCCTGTAGGCGAGATCTTCTGGGATCTGGTGCCCTTCGTGAGAGATGGGTGCTGTCTTCCTCCCCCAGTAAAAAAGGCTGCTGGGCAGCAGCCTTTGGCCATGCTGCTGTGCTTGGCACATGGGTGCTTTCTTCAAATCCTCATCAGGAGCAGCACAGAGCTGGCTGCTGCGGGAGCTGGGAGCTCATCTCACCAGGCCAGCTGGCTGCGTGCTGCCTCTGACAAGCAGCGTTTCTCCTTCCTCCTGCCAAATTCCTAGTACCAATTTTTCCCCTCCATTTCAAGCACGAATGCTGCAAGGGGACATCTCTGCAGCCACCATACACTCCTGGAGGTGCAGATCACAGCAGGAGGCTTGCTGAGCTGTGACAGGCTGCCCCAGCTCTCCGAGCTGAACCCATCTCCTCGAGCTCTGCCTCTATTGCCTGCACAAGCTAATTTCTGTCTGGTGGCGATGCTGAGCTGTTCAAAATCACACAGCTGCTGTAGCTACAGCCTTGCCTGTGGCTTCCTTCTGGGAAAGAGCTTGCTTTTTACTTAAAGCTTACGGGAGGGAGCTGGTTGATTGCTAACAACTGCAACTGCTGCGTTAGCTCTAGCTAAAGGACAGAAGCAGTGGAATGTGGCTGCTCCTGGTTGGCAAAAAGCCCTCACCTCTGCCACTATCTCCAGACAGAAGGGGGCTGGCAGGGGCCATGCATCTCCTGGAGCAGGGGCTGCCTTCTGCAGGCAGTGGTGGGAGCAGAAAGCTGCATAACAGCTCTGTTTGGAGACCACGAGACTTTGGGGGAGAAAGTGACTTTTATAGAAATAAAGGAGACTTCCTTTTGGGTCAAGTGCTCTGGAAATGAATGGTTTTGAGATAAAAGCCTTTTTACTCAGGTAACGCAGATTCACATTGCCTAAAGGGAAGTCTGCCTTGTGCTGGGGTATTTTTCCCTCTGGAGGCATTGTGATTGCTTTTGAAGATGGGTTTTCAGTGCACAAAGGAGAAGAAAGCTGAGAGGAAGAAAGCTTTTAAAAATACCAGGGGTGCCAGTGGTCTGTTTCAATTTGTCAGCATGTCTCTCTTGCTCATAACGCCGCTGTTGGGTGCAGGGGCTGTTCCTCCTCCTCCTCCCTTCAGGACTTGCTCCTTCCCTCTGGCATCTTGATCAACGGAGTCTGGGTTTCTTTTTTGCCATTCCAGGGCAACCTCTTGCATCCAGGGCTGCTTTGCAGACGGGTGCTGTGCTGTGTTGGGTGGGATTGCCCCTGATGACCTCAGCCTGCTGTGTTGGAGCTGTACCCAGGGCAGGCCAGGTGCAAGGGAATGCGTGAGTAAAGCACCTTTCTGAAAGAGGTATGAAATGGACTCTTTTCCCATCAGTTTGATCTGAGGTATCTCTTGAAAATATGTCTTACCCCATGGCCTCAGGGTCCACAAGGGTGGTCCAGCTTTGCTAAGACTTCTGGAAGTATCACATTGTCACTTCCCCTTCTGCTAGTTTCTCCTGCCTTGCCCTGAAGGGATGAGACGTCTGCAGGACTCTGCTGCTGCTTAGTGTGAAATGCTGTAAAACCCAGGCATTGATTTCTCAATCAAAGGTGTCTGTTTGCTCCTTGGTCTGTGGCTTTAATGCCTGCAAATACATCTTTTGCTCCCTAACGGTTTGCTTTAAGATTTTGAAATTGACTGTTGTGCTTCGGAGACTGGGGAAGTGAACAGGTTCAATCAAGCCAGTATTATTAGTGCTGGCTCACAGAGGGGCTTGAGCCAGGCAGAAGCCTGGGTCACAGTGTCTGTCGTGTCTCAGGAGAGACCTTTACCTGTGTCTGGCCATGGTGTGGGGCTCCGTTGCTCTGCTGGTTCCTGGAAAGCTGTGGGTCCTTTTGTCCTGATGGTGAACCTGGGTCAGTGGTTGTGTGGTCTGAAGGCTGAAGTTGCAGCTTAACCTATGAACAGACGCCAGACAAACCTGTAGACATTAAAATGAACAAAATTCCACCAAATTTCCATCCGCACTTCTCATTTTCATAGGAGCTGTGTGTGTTTCTTGTTTCCAGAACGCTGTGGTTTTGTTGTTCTGGAGGTGCAGTGATGATGATGCAAGCCTTGCTGAAACGGAGCTGCTTCTGTGGAGAAATACAAGAGCTGAAAGTAGAAAGGATTCCTACCTCCCAGGGCTGCTGTTCTGCAGGGATGACTGGTGTGACCTAAGCTGGGACTGTCACATTGCCTGGGCTCCAACTGCTGCCACTGGTTGCCCTCAGTTTCCCACTGTTTAAAGGGGTGACGTGGAAAACCCTTTCCAAAGACCAGAGATGGAGATGCTCAGCTGGATGGGGAGGGATGTTAGCAGCAGGAGCAGAGTGGAGCAAAGGAGGAGGGATGCTGAAATGCAGGTGACTCTTAGCACTAATTGTATGCAGCAGAGCTGTCTGGGGGGAGGCTGAAGGAAGCATATCAAGAATGTCTCAGCTATTCAAGTGAGAAATCAAATTAAACCTTGTATCAAATAGTAGAGCTGTTCTGTGCTAGGAGTTATGTCAAATTCATTAAAGGTTTCTACACACCAGTCCCCCCAGGAGTTAGCAAAGAGAAAAAACAACACTTTGTGTCAGGGTGCTGTGCTTTCCTGCTTACCTGGATATGTTAATGATGTGGGTAGAGGAAGGGAGGATTATCGATTTAACCCTCAAGATACAGGTGAAGGGAGCTGGGACTCCACAGCAATGCTGTTTGTGTGCTGCTGTCAGTGTCTGTCCATGTGTCTGTGCTGCATGGTGGAGGGTGAGAGCCAGGGACTAAAGCTGCAGCAGGCTGGAGGTGTGGAAGCTGCTCTTGTTCCCAGTCTCCTGCTAACAGGCTGGGAGGTGGAGTCACTTGGATACCCAGCATGTCTGTGAGTAGCCTGGAGGAGATGGAAATACCACCATCGTGCAGTGCAGCCAGACTTGCTTCTCATTGGGCATGAGTCCATGCTTGTTCCAGGCAAGGAAAAGCTCTGGACAACGCATTGCTCCCTCCATGGGGACAGATTGTATGGGGGCTGGATGGAGCACAGGCTTGGCAGGAGAGAGCCTAGAGCTGGGATGAGCTGCCAGTGCAGTGGCAGAAGAGTCTGCTGGGAACGTGTGATCTGCAGCATGCCACGGGACTTCAGCTGCAGGGTGAGCTCCCAGAGTTGCACAGCACAGGCTCTGCAAAATCCCAGGGGTTCAGCTTGTAGCTGCTTCTCACGGGGCAGTGAGGCACTCTGGAGAGCTGGCAGCTGTCTGGAGGTGAGGAATGCTGAGCTTCATCCACTGCAAATGCTGAATGCCAAAGCCATCTCAAGCTGATGTGCTGAGGCCCAGGCTCTGCTAACACTATCTAATTTTTTTTATCATCCCTGATGCGTGTTGTGCTTTGACTTAGATGCACTCAAGTGTGGGTTTGATATTTAAAAGTCATTTACAGTACTGCTGCTGTGCTGGCAGGAGAAATTAGTCTGACCCTGGGATGTACAAATCCTCATTTTGGAGCAGAGCAACCTGAGACAGGCAAGGCTGAGTCTGCTCAGGTGCTGTGCCTACTGTTAGCTCTGCACCAGGGCTCTGCAGCCAGCTCGTTGCCTTTCCTCCCTTTTCTTTTTGTTAACTTGTAAGAATTTTTATTTTTAAGTCAAATTTAAGATGCTAAACCTCAATTAAGGCTACGTGTATTCATTTCCAAGATGTAATTTGTTTACAGAACATTCCCATTCACAGCAGTGAGCGCTGATAATTGCCATGGTTTGCTTTCCAGCCTTGGATTTGATACAGCTGAGAGCACGTGAAGGTGGCTCCCAGGTGGGCAGTGTTGGCTCCTGGGTGGGAACATGAGGAGCTTACCTAGGAGCTGATTCTGACCTGGGCACTTCTGCTTTTGCCCAAAGCAGTTCTTGTCCTGGGGTCTGGGAATGAGCCTGGCTGTGCTTGTTCCCTCTTTTGTCTGTCCTGTGATACCCTTTGTTATTTCTGCCCCCAGCATGATCTGTAGGCATCCTCATCCTGCCCCAGTATTCCTGCAAGGCCGAACAAACTGCAGTGTGTGTGCTCCTGGAGACAGAGCTGCAGAAAATCAATGGGGCTAGAAGAGAATGAGGCAGTACGTGCTTGTCCTTCGAGCTGCCAGCAGAGGGGATGGCATCTTTGCAGCATGATGGCTCATGGCTATTTTTTTTCCTCTGGCAGGAGCTATTGCTCTGAGCTGCAGAGATGCTGTACTGAAGCTTTGACATGCTGAGCTCTGTGTCCAATTCCTTCGAAGTACGCTGTTCCATCTACCTTTGAGATGCCAGCTTCTCTAGGGTGAGGTGGGCTGTGCAGCAGAGCTGTCCCTGCTCACACTGTAATCCTCAGCTGTCAGTGTCTTGGATGAGTTCTTGGAGGGTATCCAGACAAACACAGGAGAGATTTCAACTGCTGCGATCCCCTGTCCTATTTTATCTCATTTCTGACAGCCCAAGTCTGCTGAGGTTGGGAAGTGGTGAAAAGAGGAGAGCAGCTTCCTGCATTTGTGGATGAAGAAGCACTCCTTGCTCTGACAGCCTGCTTGCTTCTGCTGTTTCCCGCACTACTGACGGACTGTCTCTTGCCTTCCAGACTAGCTGCATCTTCAGGAGAATGTCCCAGATGGCTCTTTAGGGAAAGAAATCAGAGACTGATCGGTGGCCAAAAAAAGTCTCTCATCTAGTATCAAAGCCTTAGCTGCACCTTATGCTTCCCAAGGACAGCTTGGAAAGGGCGCAGTGGAGCTGCTGCTGTTCCTCTTGCAGGGTGAGTGAGTCTGCACAGGACCTGTGATAAGATCCTTGCCTTGGTCAGGCTGGAACAGCTGCTGCAACCTTTCACGCAGTGCTGGCCTTCTGTGGTCTCTCATACCCAGCCCAGTCTGCTAATAAAGCAGTTCTAAACAATGGATTTCACCATTGCCTCCATTTGGGTTTGATCTGTCATGCCTGTCTGTAGGCACAGGCAGCATTCAGCGCTCCCAGGAATGGGTGGGTGTTCAGGCTGGATTTCTTGGCCATCTGCTGTGCTGCTGGGCCATTTGTTACCCAGGCCCTTGCAGGGGCCTTGATCTGATGCTGCAGAAAACTCTGCTCTGTGGGGAGATTCAGTCTAATTTCTGGGAGCTTGCTGGCAGCTGGGGAGGGAACTGTGTGGGTGGGTGGGAGCCCTGGCTTTTCCAAGTGCCTGAAAACTGAATTTGGATTGCTGCCTGCCTATCGCTTCCTCTTGAATGGGTGAGAGGAGGCATTGCTCTGGTCCAGGTGTTGATAGAGAACCATGACCTGCTTGTGCCCCGGCTGCGCATGCCAGATTGCTCCCGGAGGACTCCTGCCTTCCCTCCCTGAGCTGGAACTCCTCCTGGTGCATCTGGTGGTGCCTCGTGACATGGGGACCATGGATTGAGAGGAATGACTTCTCTCTGTGGCTGCTCTGTGGAGCAAGAATCCGGCCCGGAGCATTGCCTGGCCTTTGCGGGGCTGATGTTCAGCAGTTGAGCTTGGCAGCTCCAGAAATTGAAATGCAAATGAGACAGAGAGCTGAGGGGCAAAGGAGCTGCTGGCTTTTTTGATGCTGACCTCCACTGTCGAGAGGAGAATAGCAGTCTTGGTGTTGCTTGTGTTCTTCTTCCTGCCTTAGCCTGGGCCATGCACTGCCAAGATAAAGGAATGCAATTTCCTCTGCTTGTGTCAAGATCTTATTAAGCATTTCCATAAAGCAAATAGGGAGGGGACAGCCCAAGCCTTAGACAGTCACTGCAGTCACTGCACAGCACTCTAACCCAGGCAGCCCTCAGGGAACACAGGCTTGCTGGCAGCAGGAACACTGCCACACTGCTGGGAAGCTGCACAAGAGCACAAGGCCCTTCTCCAGCCTTTCTGCTGCTGGACGTATGGGTGGATGGGGAAGCAGATTTCACCGATACAGATGATCCCTGCTTCAGGCTGTGAGGAACTGCCCTTGCTCCTCGTTTAACAGGAAGGGAAGCCAACCATCTCTTCCCCATGGCATGCAGGTGGCTGTGCCCTCCATGTGCGGGTTCTGTTGGGGCTGCAGGTGGCACATGGAGCTGGCTCAGGGGATGCTGCCAGGTCTCTGAGGTGAGCTGAAGGTGTTCAGGGGGTCTGCTGTGGCCAAGCCTTGCCCTGTGCTTGCTCCCTGTGAATGAAGTCAGGGAGGGTGCAGCAAAGCCAGGAAAACCCCCATGCTGTTAGGAAAAGGCACTGTCTGGAAACCATCCCACGTGCTGGAGAAGCCTGGCTTTCTGACAGAAGCGTGCTGTAGATAAAGTGCTTTTGTTGGCTTGTTAGATCTATTATTCATGCCTTTATGTACATAGCAGACCTAGAGAGGCCGGCTGTGGCCTCCAGCCCAGCCCTTAGCGCAAAGGGGACAGCGGAGCCTGGCAGCAGCAGCGAGCGGCTCCTCAGCCCTCCATCTCGGCACTAATCCCATTCAGCCTCCATCCTGCGCTTCCCCCTGCTGAGGCTGAGAGGCTCCGTTAGGGCCGAGCAGATTAGCCGTCCCCTCGGGAGCAGCTCGCTCAGCTTGCACTGAGATAACGGGGCCGCGTCCTCCAGGCTGCTGGGCTCCTCGGCAGCTGGCGGAGCTGTGATTAGCCTCAATTTATGCAGGCTGTTAAACAAACACCTGCAAGGTTCAGGGACGGGGAAGCCAAGCTGTTTTTGCAAGCGGCTGGTCGTGTTGTGTTAAAGTGAGAGTGCTGTCCTTTCCTCATTGCGCTCCTGGAGCTCCCGGCCATCCCCAGCCCTGGTGGAACTGACAGAGCTGGCTGTGCTGGGTTGATTGCAGTAGGGACAAACACAGTTGGGTCTTCCAGGGCTGCTGCTGTAGCCGACAATTTCTAAACTTGTTCTGCTCTTATTGCGTTCTGTGTTGTTCGCTTGCCCCTAATCCCCGGCAATGGAGCTGCTGTTATCATCAGCAGTGCAATAGGTAGCGTGGCAGGGGCAGAGCGATGTCAACATCTATTGAAGTGCTGGTAAAAGGGCTTAATGTGGAGAAAAGGAAATCTTGTTCCTCCTGAGACCTCACTGGAGCATTTTGTCTAATTAACCTCAGAGGTGATCGCTTATAGCAGAGTGGTGTGCCAGCAAAGAGTCCAAAAATAGGCTCTATCCAAGCACAGCTCAAAGGCACGTGGCTCTCCCTTTGTAAAGCTTGGCGAGACCTGCTGTGGAGTGGGGCTAGAGCTGAACATGGCTGGACTATTATTATCTGCCTGGAAGTTGGACTGAAATTGCAGGGGCATTGTTCTGCATCCTATATGGATGTGGATGCATGCACTCATACTGTGCACAGTGCTGGAAAAGAGATCCTGTGTTACACCCATGAGCTCCCAGCTTGGAGAGAATGCCTGCCTCTTCCTTTCTCCCAGAGGAGATGCTGCCGAATGGCTGCTTTTACCAACTCACTTGTTCCTGCTGGGTGGTTTGGGAATGGTGCAGCAGAGCCAGGCGCCAGCTGCAGCAGTGCCACCTCCTCCATTTGCTGCATGCTCATGTGTGGGATGTGCATGGATTTCTTCTTCCCTGGGCACTTCTATCAGGTTCTGAGGGAATTCTTTCAGTGATCTTTTCTGTGTTTTTTTCTTGGCGTTTCTTTTTTTCACTTTCACAGGTATCTAGAGAAAATCCTGTGTTTCCAGATAAGGATGTGCTGGATTTACAGTTGCCTACCATTGTTAATGCATCCTTGTCTGTGTGGTCATGTGAAGGTAAGATCTGCAGTAACCACATCACCTGCTGTTCTTCTTTTCCATGCTGCTCCAGGATGTTCTCCCTACATTGTATTTTTGCAGTCATTGTACTAAGCCTTTTTCATACAGAGGAGGAAAATTGAGGCAGCTCTGCAATTTACCAAGCAACCCACTGGGGAGCAGAGCCTTGTGGCAGCAGTGTGGCAGTGGCTTTGGATGGCAGCGGGTTTGGGGTTGGGATTGGAGGAGGAGAGCATCTCCTGGCCACTCCTGCTGCAAAAGGGGTGCAGAGCTGCTCGTGTCCAGCAGGACACAAGAAAAGGACAAGCTGTGCATAACGCTGTACTGCATGTGGTGGAGATCAGTGGGTGGTTTTACCCAAAGAGGGCAGTGCCGTGCCACGTTCCTCCCCAGTTTGTAAGGCGAGAGCAGTGAGCATCAAGGATTTCTTGAGGGGAAAATCACCGTGGCTCATGATGAGGCAGTTGTTTTCCAGACGTGTAGCAATTACTTCAAAACAAAACCAAAGCAGAAACAACAACAGCAGAAAACCTTGCAAGTAACTGTCACACAAATGCCAGTTCTGTCTTCTGACAAGCCGCTTTTCTCACCAGCTTAGGCAAAAGTACACAGCCATCATGCTGCCCAGCTTTAAAGCACTTCTCCTATCTGTATTCCTGCCCTGACTCACTGCAAGGACAGCTGTGAGCTCTCCTCCCTGTTGGAGGACATCCCCCCCTTAGTTCCCCTGGAGCTGTTGGTCCCCATTTCTGTCTCTAGCAGCTTTCCCATCACCCCACCCCAGGACTGTTTCTGCAGGGAAATGCTGCAGAATGTTGGAAATTTGGCTTACCTTAGGACAAAGAGCTGAGCAGCTATTTACCAGTTGGCATGCTGCTGTCGGAAGTGGGAACTGAGCCCCTTTCTCTATAGGGAGGAGGAGGGGTCCCACAGGCACTGCTGGGTGCTGTGAGTTGCACTCATACTGCATGCTTGCCCTTTGGGGATATATGGGAACAGAGAGGCTTTGCTGTCTGTGAAAGGAAAGACTTCAAACAGCAACGAGTCAACGCTGCCATTTCGAGAGGAACAGCTCTTGCCATGCTGGGCAATTGGCTGAAAGAGGTGAATAGGGCTTTCCTTAGGGGTTAAAAGCTCTAGCTCTGGTTAGGTATATTCATGTAGGCTTTTTCCCTTTTGAAGAAGGCAGATGAAAAGGGCTCTGACTCCTTTAAATAGATCTACACTTCCTCCACCAGCCAGGAGCTCTATTAGGATTGCTTGCTGCTCCTTTCCGCCCAGCAAGGACAGCTGCCAGCTTAACTCTTAGCCCTCACATTAGGAGCCGAGGGGCTGAAATGAAGAGCTTTTTCCCTCGGCAGCTATCGAGAGGAAGAAGTTTGCTGCTGCTTGCTGCTTCGTATTTGTTCTGTTAGCCAAAGCACAGAAGCACGCGTGGGTGCGAAGTACAGCTGGTGCTTGGAAGGCCCTGGGTTGCTGGAGGGGCACAGAGGGTCCTGGGAGCATCGCCTCTGAGCAGGCTCCAGCTGGCTCTGAGCGTGGTGCCTGGATGTCGGTGCTTACCCCACAACTCCTGCTGCCTTCCGTGGCTTTCGGGCATCGATGTGAGCAAGTGCTGCTGCCAGCTCGGAGCTGCTGCCCTGGCTTAACGTGGGAAGGCAGGAGCATCTGTCCCCCACTGCTTTCCTATTAGCGGGCTGCTATAAGGCAAAAAGCCATCTGCCTGCAGAGGTTGGGGTCTGTGATATTTGCTAACCCAGGAAAACACTGCTACAGGAAGGCGGTCAGGCATGAAGGATGAGAGATCCTCTTTTCTCAGAGTTCACTGAAATGGGAATTTCCTGCAGGTTGCTTTCCCATTGACCAGAGGGAGATCAGACCCATGGTTCATCTGTACACCCTTCTTAGAGCTGCTGAAGAAACTCAAAATGGGGTGATGGCCCCATGTTCCTTCCTGGACCGTGCTCTTTCTCAAGGTTAGTGCTACTAGCTAGGGCCTTGTTTTCACAGGCAGCCTCTAGTGCCAGGTTCTTGCTGATCTTGCTAAGCACTTTTGCTCCTGAGGACATCTGCAGCTGGTTCAGAAAGGTTTCCACAAAGCACAGTCATTTATTGTGAGCCAGCATTTGCAGAGTAATCCCATACAAGTCATTAGCTGGGTTGCTGGAGCTTGTCCTGGGATCTGCCCAGGGAATCCCAGAGCTGCCTGGGGCTGAGTTGTACCTCAGCTCTGTGCTGAGAGCCTGACCTGGCCCATGGTAGGGCAGCCCTGGCAACGTTGGTGTGCTTCCTCCCATGATTCTATTTAAATTCTGCTGTCTCTCCTTTGTCAAAATGGTGTAGCCAGCTAATATCCTGATACAAAGGGTGCACCCCCCCTTTGCCATGCCATCTATCTGGTGATAGCAAGGGCAAGAGCATCACATTCTGGATGTTCATAAATTATAAGGGAAACTGCTTTCTTCCTTCACCCTTTGAACTCTTTTTCATTCCTTCATTGTGTTAATTAATACGTTGTTTAAGCTGTATGTCAGTCCCTGTTCTTGCTTGCTGTAGATGAGGCTGACTTGTCAGCGCTTGGCCTCCTTTTCCCATCAGCTCGAGTGGAGCTGTTACATGTTAGTTCTCCAACAGCACTTTGATTACCTCTCATAACACAACACTGTCAATGCAGACTGACCAATACAGCAGTTCAATGAGTGTGTTGCTCTTGACAAGCCTTATTTGCCCTGGATAAGTCAGGTAGAATATCTTCAGCTGCAGGTAATAGGCAGCAACATCCTCTCTGTGTGTTATCTGAAGGTTTCCCAATCTCTCTTTCACCCGAAGGGGCTTCCTTGTCTCCACTGCAGCAAGATGCAGAGCCTGAACTAACTCTGAGCAAGGAACTGTGGAGTCCAGGAACAGCAGATCTGCTTTAAGTGAGGCTCTTGCCCTGGGTAATCATCCCATCTTGAGAAACACAACATACTATCTTAGACTTCTCCCCAAGGTGTGTTGACCAACGTGCATTTGATGTCAAGGAGCTGCCCTGGCAGTGTGTGGGCCATCATCCTCAGCAGGGAACCAGAGACAGCAATCACTGCTAAGTGTTAGATGATAGCATGTTTTGCTGGCTGCTTTGATGCATTATGTTTTCCACCATCTGTATTTGCACTGTGTTGGAGGCTTGCTTGCCCTGCTAGGGCTGGGCTGCGATCCCTCCAGCACTGTGAGCAGCCAAGTGTGGTGTTTAGAGGGTGGAGAGGAGATGGCAAGCTTTCTTTCAGCAGTTACTTTGCTATGCTGATGCCTTGTCTCCCCACACTTGCTCATTTCTTCAAATATTGCTGCTCTCAATGAACTCTTAGCAGCTGTTAGTCCCGGTTCCTGAAGTGATGTGCAATTCTGAGCTCCCTGCTGTGGTTGGGATGGTCCTTGTGCTGACGCTGCTGACTGCTCCCTGCTCCAGTAATTGGCCTGTTGTGCTTTTTCAGCCTGCAAAGCCTCCTTCCCAAATGCTCCTGAAGAGCTTCCTTTTGGAGCAGAGCTGCAGGAGACAAAACAATCTCTGCTCTTGCAGAAAGAAGCTTGTATACCTGGATCTCTCCCCTCAGCCACTGCTGCCCTGGATGGTGTTTGTTGGCAGGCTTTGCTCCCAGTGCTCCTGCTTACCTCGTGCTCTCCCAAGAGGAACAAGTTTCACATGATGGCTTTGGAAATAAGTCAGGGCATGTGCCTTGGGCAGCACAAAAGGAACTGGAAACCTGAGCTTTGTTTGCATGCACGTTGTTCCTGGTGTTGGCAGGGATGAACCCTGGCTCCATGCAGCTGCTGTGACTGGTTTACTGGGCACGGCATGAGATCCCTCCTCCTTGAAGGACATTCACTGTTTTTTGAAGCCATGACTGCCAGCAGAGGTAAGATTCACGCTTTCTGAGAGCAGCAAGCTTTTTGTGTTTGTCTCCCAGCTCGGGTGAGCAGTTCTGCAGGAGGGCAAGGAGGGGAGCTGCACGCAATTACCTGCAAACACTGGAGAGCGGTCAGAGGTCCCACTATCAGCCATGGCCCAGATGTACTGAGTGAGCCTGCTCCCAGCATCCTTGGCTCCTGCAGATGCACGTGAGCCAGGCTGGCTGTGTGCTGCAGGTGGAGGAGAAAAGAAGCCTTTCATCTGCTCGCACAGAGCAGGCTGGCAGCCAGCTCATGCCTGCTGTTTGGTTCCCTCTGCCACAGCCGGAGTAGGGAGGTGGGAGCTGAGCAGCTGTGCCCCTCCTCAGGGATCAGCCCAGGGTGAGAAATGTTAGGGGGATGGACTCTGCTCCCTGTGTTAGCAATCAGATTGCTGCTGCAGGGTTATCTGTCAGCACTGCCTTGGGGTCACAGAGTCACACAGGAGTCCCTCCTGGAGGCACTCCCATGAGCCAGGTGAAAGCTAGCTGATTTATCAGGTGCTCTCTGTGCTATGCACCCTTCCCAGTGTCCTTGGGATATGTGAGCCTGGATTCAGGCCCTTCTCCTGCCCTTCACAAGGTGTCTCTCCTTCCTACATTGACACCCTCACTCCCCGCCGCTGCGGCAACATCCTCCCATGTTGCTGTCTCAGCTGTACTGGCTCTGCCAGAGCCGTGCCTCTCCTCCTCCCTGCCCACCATGCCGTGCCAGCGAGCCCAAACCTACTGTGCTGGTCACCTGATTTGTTTTGGTTCATGTTCCAGCTGAGGATAAAGTTGCAGATATTTCTGTGCAGCGATAGGATCTCAACAGCCAGCCTTGCTTTAATGTGATCCCAGGCATTCGAGGTGCCCCATTACCTTATCTCCCCTCTGCAGATATCTGTTACTCACCACTCTCACCCTAAAAGCGAGCCAGCCTGGGAGGGAACTGCAGAAGCTCAGCCTCTGCAACCCTGCTGTTGGGCAGAAAGCAGTAAGTGAGGCTCCCATCCTGCTTTTTCTGCACAAGGTTCCCTTCTTTCTGCTTGCAGCGCTGTGTGGTGCAGTGGGGTGGCTGGGAAGGCTGCGTCACAGCTGACTCACACTGCTGGTAAGGTGGAAACCCCACGCATTGGTTCCCACCCAGCTCCCCAGGGGCACCTGTTTGCTCTCTGGCTTTGCAGTTCAGCAGTCCCTGAGATGAACCTGATATTGCTGCATGCAGGGCCAGTGAGGCTGTCCCTCGTCCCAGCCTTACCAGCTGCATCTTGCTGCTCTCCCGTTGTCACATGAGCATTACACCATCTCTCCCGTGGAGAATGAGTGTGGAAAGTGCCTGGTTGCCAGAGCAAAGTGAAATCTGCTCCAGCTTCAAACGCACGCAACCCCAATCTGTGCACTTTGGGTAAATGCTAAATTCTATCTCTGGTTCATGAAGAGGAGAGGCTGATGCTTAAGTGAGGCATGGGCACCAAACACCCAAGCTTCTGCAGCTCTCAGGTCTCCTGAAAGTTCCTTGATGCAAAGAGAAACGTTCCCAGCCTGTGTGAGTCATAGGGCATTAGGTGGGCTGGGTCAGCTCTGAGCAACACTCAGATATAAAGGTGAGAATTGTTCTATTGAATGGCCAAAAAGCTGCTGGTGGCAGAACGGCCTCTGTGAGCAGGCAGTGCAGAAAAATAAGAGGAAAATGGAAGGGGGTGTGGGGAGATGGAAATCAACAGCTCAACAGCAGTTCATCCAATACAGATCCTTGAAAATACAGGAATTTTGAAGGGAGGTAAAAAGATGTGATGAGAAACTACATGGGAATTTCTAGCAGTGAGGAGGAGGAACTGAATTCTAGCATATTGAGAGGGGTGGAAAAAAAGAGTCAAAAAGCTCTTAGCTACAGGAATTGGGAGAGCAGAGTGCATGTTTTTGTAGTCTGGATGGGGCTGATGCCATTCCCATGTGATGTGCACGGATCTGTTTCTATTCCTGCAGTGCTGGGCGGCTCAGGGTGAGCAGTGCAGGAGCTCTGGGTCACCCCATTGCCTGTGCTCAGGTCCTGAGCTGCAGGCAGCACAGCTCAGCTGCCCACCAGCTCCGTGCTCCTGGAAGATGGTCGATGGAGGTTCGTTGTGGGGTTATGTAATGATTGACCTCGTGGAAACGGGTCTTAGGAAAGCATGGAATCAGCTTAGCTTGCGGACGGCTCAAGCTGCGATGTGGGAGATGCTATCATTGCTGTTAGGAATTTATGCTTTTGTACAGTTGGGAAGCATTTGACTCCACCTCATTGTGTCCTGGCTAGAGAAACAGGCCTGGGTCACAGCTTTCCTTGGACCATGCTGAGCTGTGTGCCAGCAACTGGCTGACTCACAGAGCTGCTCCAGGTCTGCCCACGGCCGTGCAGCTGGAGCCATCGTGCCTGTCTCTGCTATAGGAGCCCCCTGTGCAGGAGCTGAAGGGAGGAGAGGCAGCGCTCTGCGATCCTTCTGAGCAGCACAGATGAACCCACACCTAATTGCTTTTAAAAACCCCCTGTTGCTATGGTGACTCAACAAGCGTGATGCTCACAAGTTCTTCTCTCCACTCCCAGGTCTTGCGTTGGCACTGGGAAGCCTTGTGTGTACCTATGTACGTACATCTGCTTTCTTCCAGCTTTCAAAGGTGGCATGCAGTCCCCTTGGAGCGTGAGCAGAATCCCTTCTGAGCTGGGAAAAGATTTGCTTGAAAGGTCTTGTAATAAGGTTAAGGAGAGGCCAACAGCCGCTCGCCCTGCTGCTGAGCACTTCAGTAGCTAAATTTAGTCCCTTGAGTCATTACTGAGTCAGCAAATTGGGGGCAGGAAATCTTGATTTCTCTTTTCTTCCTTTTTCATCAGTGATGTACCCAAGACGGGCTCCAGACTGGTTTCCCTCTCAATCCAGCACGCTGCCTGCCTGCAGTGCTTTCCCCTGGAGCATCCTTGAGCCTGTCCAGAAAAAGTAAGAGCTCAGTTCCTCTCTGCTGCAGCCACCTGCCGTGACAAGTGGCCTGTCCTCGGGGAAGCAGCATCGTTTCCTATCATTAGTGATGCGGGGCATGGGAAGCTGTGTCCAGTCAGCTTTGTCTCTTGCTGGGTGCATGCTGGCCTGTGGCAGCTCATGCATCCCCTGGAGCTGCCTTGAAACCCACTGATGGGTAAAGAAACCCCATCCAGCTGCTCTTCTGTGTGCCTGGGAGTGCCTCAGCATGGTGAATAGCCACAAAAGAGCTCAGAAGACACAAGCATGAATGGTACGAATGAGTGGTGTCAAGAGATCCAGACATGCTACACTGACAGACCTGTGCAGCAGCCCTGCTGAGTTCAGACTGGTCTATCCCTCGCTGCCCTGCTGGCCAAGGGGCACCCAGCAGGGATATGGCCTGGCAGATAGATGCCTGCAGGTAGCTGGCTCCTTCCATACGTGCTTCGGGGTTGCCAGGAGACTGTGAGACCCTGGGCTGGAGCAGATCAGCAGGTTGTCCAGGCAGCTCAGTATTGCCCCTGGAAAGCAAGTTCTGGCAGCAGAGCCCCTGTTGCTAGCTGATGGTATCAGTTTGTATTAGATCCCACTGAGTGTATTTTACATAATTTGTTTCCCAGAATGAAGTGTTTTTACAAACGCAGCATTTAAGCACCTTTTAAAAAGGAATGAAAAATCACCTACCTCCCTGGAGCTAGGAAAAAAGCTTAAAAGGAATCAGGAAAGTGCTCTCCCTACAGCACTCACTGGGCTGGGAAGCCCAGAAAACCTGGGGTTGGACTGGAAAAAATCTGAGGGCTCAAAGAGAAGAGCCTGTGCTGAGAACACTGCTGCTGCCTTCACTGCTGTTTCTGGTCGGGACACCCAAAAGCAGGAATTGCTTCGGGTCCCTCTGCAGGAGAAGGGAGCACCACCAGGGTCCGGGTTGCTGAAGGGATGCTCACAGGCCACACTGCTGCTCAGCACCTGGAGATAAATCAGTGCTTGCTGGACGATGAAGGGCAAAGCGGTGCTCCTTGCCCTGCTGTGGCTGCTGAGGATGGATGCTGTGCAGCTGGCTGTGCACTGCGGCCCGGGCTGGGGGCTGCCACTCTCACTCTCATTTCTTTTTTCACGGCAAGCGAAGGATGAAAAATCAGAGTAATGGCCAAGGAGACAACATCCACTTGGCTTCTCTTGCCCGTGGTGTGAGCGATTTATCTAGCTAAGGCATTGCAGTGGAGTGAGACCAGGAGCAAGGGGACGGCGCTGCAGCGGCAGCATCAAGGTGTGCTACCCCCCTCTGTGCTGCCTTTGATTTGCTTCCAGGAGGGAACTCTGCTCCCCATTCCAAGCAGGCCCGGTGCTGGCTGGCAGAGCAGCGGGAGCCCTGCTGTAACTAATGAGATGTTTGCTTCTCGCTGCCTGACGCTGCGGTGGGTTCTCGGTGTGCCTGAGCCCTGTGCTGATAAACCAAGCCTCCCGGAGATGGAGCGGCTTCCCTCAGCTACAGGCCTGCTGTGTTCACTCTTATCTAATAGGATCTTTCCTCTGAGCTCTGCTTAAGCCTCCTGTGTAGCATACCAAACCACTGAGGTTTGATCGTACAGAGAAGCGGCGCAGAGTGAGAGCAGACCTGAGTGTCAGCTGCCCTCCTTTGGGTCACTGTTGAACAGGACACACGCTCATGGGGGGTCTGTGGGTTCCCTGTGGCTCTGGAAGGTTCGGAGAAGGGAGCTTTTCCCCCAGCCAAACATTTATCCCCTCCTTGCTGCCATTGCTGATTAGGGGATGGGTGTCTGTCTGTCTCTCCCCTGTTATTTATTATGCTGTAAAAGCCAAGGTAACCCATATCAGTAAACGCTGTGAAGGGTTTCACACGTGTCAGCTGTGCGTACTTTATGGAGCAGACACTCTTTCAAGACAACAGGCTCTGTGTGGGGAGGCTGCTGTGATTAATGCTGCAGCGTTCACCTGGCTGCTTCCTCCCTGCTGCCACACTGAGCTGATGTCCCAGGGTGCCCCGAAAATGTGCATGAAGCAGCGTGGCACAGAGGGGAGGGAAAGGCTCTGTGCCTCCCGTTGGCAGGAAGATGAGCAAAGCACACAAGGAGAAGTTTCTTCTCCAAAAAAGCAGCAATGCAGTGGCACAGCTGCCCAGGGAGTGCTGGGCTCACTGTCCCTGCAGGAGCTCCAGAGCTGTAGGGATTTGGCACTGAGGGATATGGGCATGGTGGGGTGGGCTGGGGATGCTGGAAATTTGTTTTGGAGACGTTCAGACCCTTTCCTGTAGGCACCTGCCTGTTGCAAGAGACGTCCTCCATCTGCGTGAGTTACTCTGGGCAGATCCAGCTCTCCTGCAGGATGCTCTCAGTAGTTGCTCTTGGCTGGTTCTGAGGCTTCCTTTCTCCCAACACTTGTAGGTGATTGCTTCCTCCTTCTCCTCCGCCTTCCTTTTGTCTCTCTGCAGCACGACAGGTCTGGGAAGGGCCATCTGCCGCTGTGATTAATGGCCCTTTTCTGGCAAAACAACAGAGACAAATGTCCTTCTGAGCATGGCAGAAAGAAGCGCAGAAACAAGCTGGCTAATTTTCAGCCATTATTTTGGAACCCAAACTCCTTCCCGGTATCAATTTAGCTATTATTTCAAAAACTAATTAATCCTCACTCATGCAGCTCCGAGGGACCAGTGTTTAGATAATTAACAGCCCGTGGATTATGACAAGCCTTGCTCTCGGATCCTGTTACAGCGCTTGCCTTCAAGTACACTCGCACTGTTGTTCTGCTTACCAAGTCCTTTCATCAATTCATCTTTTTTTTTTTTTTTTTTTTTTTTAAACAATTAATAACAAATAATTAGCCAGGATGGATTCTATTTGCTTTCTTGCAGCTCAGCTTCGTTTTGGAGGACTGAACTGTTCTTCAGCTGCGCGGGTTTGTAGTGATTTTGGAGCTAATTACAACCAAGCAGGATAGGTCACTGCCATTACCAGCATCTGGAAAAGGGAGTTCTTATTGCTCAGCTCCTCAGTAAGTGACATGAGGTGTGAGAAAGGAGATGCTTCTGTGAGATTGTTGATACTTCTCCACCCCAGGAGAATGTCTCTTTGAACTGCCCGAAGTTTCTGTTCTGCTGCTGCTCTGAACTCATCTGAGGAGATTTCTGCCTGTGAATAGATTTGTCTTTTCTAACTTTGTTTAGGAAAGCTTTAGTTATACAAGGAGTTTTCATCTTACCTTTCATAGAGGTGAAGCTCAGTCTCAGCCTTTTTCCCTATGAGATGCAGGTCTCTGGCTGGCATCCCCTCTCTTCTGGTTCTCCATGCTGATGGGCATCTGAAGGCTCCTGTAAGGCTGGGAGAACACCTGTGGTCCCTGTATCTTCTGCCCTCTGAGCAAAAGCAGAGCAAGGGGCCCAAGCCGCCCCGGTTCCTGAGCTGTCTCTGCTTGGGGCAGCACAAGGGCATCCATCAGGTTGTGCTGGTTTTAAACAGCTGAGCATGGATGCAGCCTCACTCCTGGTTTCAGGCAGAAGGAAATCCTTTCTGATAAGCTGCTGCTGTTTCAAACAGACGATAAATCTCTGCAGGTAGAACTCCCTGTGCTAGCAGTTTGACCCCTAATGAAGTATTTACCAGGTTGGCAACTCACTCTGCCTCGGGAAATACTGTCCTTTCACCTGTGTGCAGCTCTCACTTTTCTTTTGCAAAACCCATGGCTTAAGGAAAGCATCAAAGCAGCCAGCAGTCCACTCCTCACCTTCCCAGTCTCTCTCCATTCTCTTTGCAGATGCAGTTTGCCAGAGACCCTGTGGCTCTGCACCTTGGAGGGCAAAGAGCTTGCAGGAGAGCTGCACATCTTTGTGTTTGGGATGCTGCGTCCTCTTAGCAGCAATCAGAGAGCAGCAACCCGGGACCAGGGGAGTGGTGAGCCTGGTGGAAATGCCACTCATATACTGGCTGTGAGCAATGGAAATAGAGCAAGGGGCTGCTGCTGACCCTGGTGTGTGCACCCTGAGGTGGTGGAGGCATCTTCAGAATTGAGCGTTTTGGGAAGGCTGCACTCTTTTGTCCATGTTTTAATGATTTGTTTCAGCAGGGCCAGGCATCTTCCTCTGCCATGCTGCCATGACCTTTGCGGTGAGATTGTGCGTGGAGAAATGTGCTGAACCACCCCGTTGCCATGGAAACCGAGGCTGGGAGGGGACCAGCCTGCTCCTGCTAATTGCTGTGGATCTGTGACCCCATCCCTCCTGCCTCCTGTAAGGCTGCCCGAATGCACAGCACCGGCCCCATCCTGTATCATCCTGCCCCTTGACTCCCAGCCCCAGTGCTGTGAGCAGGATCTAGAGTTTCCTTTTCTCCCTTTTGTGTTATCACAACCTGCATGAGATAAGTTAACATCCATGGCTTGAGCATCCCTGCAGCCCATCACCCCGTGTATGCACATCTGCCTGCATGCTCATTGCAGGAGCACAGTGGCAGTGCAGTGATGCACCCTCCCTGCATCCCAGGCTGCCCTGGCTTAATCTTGTCCAATTAAATAACTGCAGATAGTGGGCTTAATAAGGCCCTGCTTTGAAAAATTACTGACTATTTCTTTTCCAACGTGCAGTGAATTAGGAGTCAGCCTGCAAAGCAGTGGTGAGCAGGGAAAGGACTGCTGCTAATTACTGTCCCTCATGTCCCCTCTGCTGTCACCACTGCTGTCGGGCCCCCCGTTGCTCCCTGCACCTGATTGCATTTTGCTGCTGGTTGTGGCCAATTTGCAGCTCTCAGCTGCTGCTGCTTCTCCCTTCCCCCCACAGCCCCTGCTCCTCTTCGAGTTTATTAATGAAAACCTTATCTGTTGGAGCAGATAATGCCAGAAATAATTAGTGCACACAGAGGGCTGGCAGGCTGCTCTCTGCTCCCACCACCCACACCCTCTCCTCTCCCTGTTTACAGTTTCCTGTGCTGCTTGGGGCTGCTTTTTGGGCCTCCTTGCTCTGTACAGATTTATTTGCTTCTCTCTCCAAGTTTTCTTTGCTCAAGACAGACCTGAGGCACAGACGCATCCTAAAGAGCTTGGCCTTAAGCACCTGGGCTGCAGGTGCCCTGACCTTATTGCTGCTGGAAATGGGGAGCTGCCCCCCAAAGCCCAAGAGCAGGGAATGCATTTGCTCCTGGCATGCTCTGGTCAGGTCACGGCCTTGCTCCTGCTGTGCCAGCACCGTCCTCACTTTGCTCGTGCTCCCTTTCATTACAGTTAGCATCATTGTCTCTTGGCTTAAATCTTTCAGCCTGATAAAGGATGACAGCACTGCTCGAGTGCCTGGGATGGCATAAATAATTCCAGTGCTGAGAGAGATTTATGGCTATATAAATGTCAGGAGTGAGCCCGGTTTGTATTAATGGCCTTATTAGTTACGTTGCTGTAAAATACAGATCCTCCAATTGTTAAGCGGCCAAGCTTTTGGTCCACAGCATTAATCCAATAAATTTGGGCTTCTCAATACAAATCTTAGTCCCTGAACCGCACTGGAAAATTCTTCACGATATGTCAAAGAGCTTTAAATGGCTTTGACTGAGAGAGGTGGGAATAACAGAGCTGGTGGGAGCGCAGGTGTAAGGCGGTGCAGCAGCCCATCCCCACCCAAGAGCATGGGAAGTGTGGAGGTCCCTTGGCCGTGGGGATTGGTGGTTTTGTCGCCAGCTTGGAAATCACAGCCCAACCCAAACACTCTCATGGCCCCAAGGTGTCTGTCTGTCCTTCCCACCCTGCTGCCATCCCTCCCTGTTCCCTGGTACATCTCATATGAGGGCGTTTTGCAACTCTGCAAACTTTCCACCAGCGACCTGCCAAGTGCACGGGGAGGGAGAGGGGAAAGCACCACGATAATTGAAAATAAATGGTGCATTATATGATATAAATGTTCTGGTGCAGCCAGCTTGCTGTCGCTGATTATTTATTTGTTACTTGCAGACACTTTGAGGAGGTGTCTGGGGGGAGGGGTTTTGGAGATAAAGTGGTGATGCCTTCATGCAGAGGGAGCTGCGGGCCATGGGGAGCTCTGTGTGACCTGCAGCAATGGCAGGGGGAAAGCCACAGCCATTGGAGCAGAGATGTCATTGCCACGAGGAGAGTCCAGAGAACCCAATGTCTTGGGGCATGTTGGAGGTCTTCTAGGCCCTGTGTGCACCTGTGAGAGGCAGGGGTCTGCAGGAATGGGGCAAACGTGAGCAGGGAGCCTCTGGAGTTCTGCTCAGCCTGAGGTTGGGTTGCTTGCCGTGTCTCTCTGGTGGGAATTTACTCCTGTTTGGTAGGGCAGGAGGCTGCCTAGGAGGGGTTGGATTTAACCTGGAACATGGACCCTTTTGCTGTGTTGGCTCCTCGGCCATGTCATGCTTCTTATGCCTTGACAAAACTTATCCTGGATTATTTTTCAGCTGCTATTTAATCTTGAGAGGGTTGTAAAAGCTTTGAACCACTACTTGAAGACTGAGTGAGTGATTTCTGGCCTTGTCAGACAAGGAGGGGATGTGGAGGTGGGATCCCAGTTGTGCACTGAGTTGCCCTCCCTAGGCAGCTGGGATCTCTGCATTGCTGGCTGGGAAAAGGCTGAGGATGAACCTCCTGTAGCCTTCAGATGAAATTGTAGAGATTTTGGCTTGAGGTTCTCCAAGTTCTGCTCATCTTGAATCAAACACCATGGACCAGGAACAGCATGAGGGCTGAACATCCACTGGGGGATGTTCATGGGACAGCAAGGGGCAAACCCATCCCTCCCAGCTCACTGAGGCAGGGCTGGCAGAACCCAGACTCCCTCTGGCCTCTGCCATGGTGCCATCAGATTTCTGCATGCAGTGTTTTGGGCAGGCAGCACGCTGGCCCTCGGCACACTTTGGTTTTAAGCCACCCTGGTTCAGTCTGCTCTGGAAGTGGACTCATCCATCACTGCCAGCACTGCAGGACCATGGAGCACGTCTCGCTCGCCTGCACTGCCACAGCCCCTGAGCTCCAGGCATTGCCTTCCTCACTCCAATAGCTGCCTTCAAGTACAATTCACTTTGTTATTAATTTCTTTTATGCTGAGGCTCTTAAACCCCGTGGGAATGGGGACTTGGGTCACAGAGGCAATCTGCAGCTGAGTGCCTCTAAAAGCCATGGGCAGAGAGATGGAAACTTGCAACAGGCGCGTGCCAACCTCATGGTTCTGGGGGCAGTGGCACTGGGTGAGCTGGGCTCAGTTCAGTCCCTTGGGGCTGGAACCCTGTCACCATCCCAGCCCTGTGCCCCCTAGGGGCTCTGAACCCCTCGGAGTTGGAAGAGGAGCTGTCCCCCAGCATCCCCCAGCCATTAACAGCCTATACCAGTCTGTAAATTATGTTATGGTATGTTATTTACAGGCCATATCCCAGCCCCATATTAAAGACACAATTCTTACGCAGTTGGGCAGACAGCAGGATGCAGTTCTCTCTGGGATTCGATTGCTGCAGACTGCCAAAATCCTTGAGAAATGTTATTTTGGAGTCTGCTCCTCCGTGCAGGGGCTGTGTGCCCCTCTCATTATCAGTATCAACACACAGGACCCCCCCCACCCCCCAGGTTCCTCCTCCCCAGCCCTGGTGTCCGTATTTACAGCTGGAGCATGCTAGGCTAATTGCTAATCAGTTGCATGCAATCAGCTCATCTCCCACCATCTCGGGAAGGGCCGAGTGCTGAAGGTGACTCCTGCAGGAGTTCATTTCTTCAAAATAAAGGTGACAGTCAGCACAGGTTCGTTATCTGAGCAGCAGATGCTAAGCTGTGGGGCCAGCAGATGCCCTGGCTTGTGCTGGGCTCTGTGGGCTTTGGGCATGCACTTCTCTTTTGGATGTAAGAACCCAGTGGGTAGAGCATCCCTGGTAGTGGAGGGACGTGCCTGGATCTCCTGCTCTGCTCTCGGGGAATGGCTGTGGTGTCTGAGCAGTGCGGTGGCTGTGGACTCGGTTTTGGGGACCTTGGCTCTGCCGTTGGTAGAGCTGCTGGGGTCAGACTGGAGGCAGCCCCGTTTGTGGGGTAATTAATTCTCTTTTGATCATCTGCCATGTAAATCATCAGTGGCTAGGAGTTAATCATGTGTACGAGATGAATCTTGCTCTTGCCTTAATGAGCGCCGAATCGTGACCGGCATCTGCTTACTCCCCACACTTTCATCTCCTGTACAGTGTGAACAATTAATTCTATCTAATAATCTCCTCTTTATTCTATTAAAAAATAATAATATTAATATGAGGGCAAACAGCCTCTGCTGCCCTGACCTTTGTTGCTTTGGTCTCAGGCAACCACTTGCTCTTCTGGAGCAAAGAAAGGGGCTGTGGGTTCCACAGCTGGGGTGGCACATCCCTTCCCTTGGAGCTTGCTTGTCCCCTGTCCCCAGGACTAATTCTGCTGGTCCCGGCACAACGGGGTCCTGCCCTGCTCAGCTGGGAACCAGAGGGCACCGAGGGTTGCTTGCAGTCCCTTGGTGACATGCAGTGATGTTTTGCCAGAGGCTCTAAGTCCAGTCCAGTTGGAAGGAGAAGCAAGGTCAGCAGGATTTGGGGCTCCTGGATGCGTTCCCTGTCACATCGGTTCTCGGGGCTGTAATTTAGTCTGGTTTAACTGGAGCTTAAATTAGCCCGGAATGGAACGGAGCTGCAGCTGCATTCAAAAACATCTGAAATCACAGCGCAGTAAAACATTTCCGCGTTCCATTAACGCCTCTCAGCAGGAAGTGTCTGCTCCCCAAATCCTCTGCTTCTTCTCCGCAGCTCTGAAAGCCTGCACAGCAGTGGCTGTCCCTCAGCCACCCGTCCCCAGCCTCCTTTCTCCCCATGTCATTGGCATTCAGTTCTCCTGTTTATTCAATTAGTGCCTTTCTGCTTAATTATCTGGTTAATGTGAACATGCCTAATTGCTGCATTGGTGAGAGGGGTGCCTGTCCCCCTGCACGGCGCACAAGGCCATGAAACTGTACGGAATGGACACTTGGAAAAAGCCTGCTCCAGCTGATGAAGGGAGGGATGGGTTGAGTTGGGATGGGGCAGCCCCATGGAAGGGATGGACAGGGTGGCATAGGATGGGTTGGGATGGGATGGGAAAATCACCATGCAGGTGGTGCCAACTTGGTGGCAATGGTGATGCCACCAGCTTCCAAAATGTCCACCTTCCTACATCTGTAGGGCAGTGTGTCTCCCTATTTCTATTTCAAGGGAAAAAAAGGGCTTTTTCTCCTTACCCTTTTCTCTCTCCCCTCCAAAGTCACCTCCAAAGCCTCATCCTTGGATGTTCTCAGCTGTGGGGGGACAGTGAACGGACCCAATGGTGGGGGACTGTTCTTGGGAGCTTCTCAATGGGAAGCTTTACATCAACTTTCCATGAAATGGATATTTCTAAAGGGAGAGATGAATGCTGGCATGGGAGGGATGGACCCAAGACATGCTGCATCCTCAGTGTACAAACAGAATCCCCCCACTGCTGGCTGGGGCTGGCTTAGCAGAGGGAATAATTGGTAGGTGCTGCTGAATGTAATGAATAGAGGGTACTCACAGCTTTTGTTTATTGACTCTTGAGTTGTAATGAATACTTCCAGAGGTAATTATTGATTTTCTGCATTTGCAGGAAACCTGCTTGGCTGGGAGATGGGTGGAGGTGGATACAGGGAGGTTTTGTGCAAAATCAGGCTGCTGAAGAGCCTTCACCCATGGGGAGCAGAGTGGGAACAGAGGTATGGATGGAGATGCTCTCAAAGTCACAGGGTGGTACAATGCCACTGTCCTGGCCATGGGGCCACAGGGACAGGCTCGGTTCTGCTTTCTTGGGTGTTTGGGGACTACAAGAACCAATGGGCACGGAACAGCAGCTGCAGTGGGCAATCAGCATCCACAGGGTTCTGCAATGTGTAAAGCACAAAGCAAGCAATCCAAAACCAAGGAAAAATACGACATCTATAGAAAAAATATTTGTCCAGCTCCAGGACAAACCCAGCTTTATTCACTCTGGAAGGGAGAAGAGATTAAAATGTAATCCTGGGTAAACACATTTTCTGCTTTCTTCCCCTTGGGTACCTCTCAGCAGGCGCAGATCCGTCCTGCTGAGCTCCCTGTGCTCATCCATGGCAGCAGCCAAATGCCCCGGGCAGCTTTTGGCTGTCATCTCCCAAATCAAAATCTGGGACTGGGGTGGGTAAGGGGGGGCTGGGCCCTTAGGGTGGGGGGAGAAAAAGGGGACGGTGCATCCCCCCAGGGCTGCTCCCTGCAGGGTGTGGTGCTGGGACTGTGCTGGTAGTGCCGGTAGCACCCAGCATCGCCTCTGCTTATTGCACAGAGCTTTTTCTGGGCATCTTATGTTGCTTTTTTGGGCTGTTTATTTATGAGGCAATTTATTAGAGCGCAGTTATTCTATAGTGGGGAAATGTATTCCTAGGAGCCTCCGTTAACAGAGCCAATTGCTTAATTAGCTCGCTGATGTCTCCATGAGGTACGCCAGGAGAGGTTTCTGCTTGTAACAATCACTGCCTTCCCCCTGCACACACACCACCCGTGCTGCTAATTTAATAGTGCAAATATTTATTATCCCCAGTGTTTGGCAGCGAATCTGGGGGTGTTTTGAGCAACTCCACTCTCTAGCTCCAGGGACAGGGCTGGACTGGTGGGGATGGCTGTGGGCTGGGGGGTTAAAGAGGGGAATGGTGGAAATGTTGCATTGTGCACGGGGTCCTCGGCTGCAGCTGCATCCTGCAAACCTCAGGGCAGGCACCACTGCCCGATTGGGCATTTGGGCACCAAGCTGCAGCGATGGGATGGAGCTGGCCGTGCTGCTCGTGTGTTTACCACAAGATACTCTCAAGTCCTTTGTGATTTTTCTTCTTTCTCTATTGTTCCTGGCTATTGTTCCTGGCTCCATTATCCCCCGGTTGCTTACATAAATCAGCACGTGGCTCTCCGAGACACACAGGGAGCAGCGCATCCATCCAAGGTCACTGTCCCTTGTGCTGCAAGAGACGAATTCCCTCCAAGGGCCGTGAGCTCCGGGATGCTTCCTGCGCGGCCGAAATAGGCCCCACGAGGACCATCCTGGTGCTTCCAGCCAAGGATGCTCTCGGTCCAGGGATGCTCCCAGCAGAGCAGCGGGGGGAGGCGGCACCGGGGAGGGGACAAGAGCGGGCCCGGCCCCATTCCCCGCCTCGCTGCCACAAAACGGGAGCCGGGAGCCGGCTCGTCTTCACACTCTCCCCTCCAGCCTTACTGAACCGGAATATCCCCCATTAAACCTCGGACTGAACCCAAGCCGGCACCGAACCGAGCCGTGCGCGGTCAGGAGGGATGTAGAGATCAGCACCGCGGAGAGCGGCCGCGCCGAGCCGCGCCGGGGCCATGGCCAGCGTGCAGCAGGGCGAGAAGCAGCTCTTCGAGAAGTTCTGGCGAGGGACCTTCAAAGCCGTGGCCACACCGCGACCGGAGAGCATCATCGTGGCCAGCATCACCGCCCGCAAACCGCTGCCCAGGTAAGGGGTGGGGAACCCTCGGCTTGGGGGCTGCTCCCTTCTGCAGATGTCATACTTAAGGGCTGGGGTCACGGGGGCTGCCTGCGGCTGGGGGATCTGAGCTTTCTGTTCCCTCCTCCCCAAGTGGGAAACTTTGGCTCTTTGGAGCCTGGAGTAGTGTGATGGGCTGGATTGTAGTTTTGGGGTGGGGGCTTAGCCATGCAGCCCCCAGCATACATCCCTCTAGTTGTCTGTCCCCCTCCTTCCCTTGGAGTCTAAGCCCAGGGCAGCAGGGTCAGACCACACAAAAAGGGACCGAGGGGCTGCTGGTACCTACTGAGCTCTGCTGGGATGCGCAGGGATTTGTGTGACTTCCTCACAACAACACATCCTCAAATCTAGAGCATTTTTATTCTGTTGGCTGTCACAATATTGACTAAGAGCATCTTTGCACTGTTTTTCAAAGGGAGTGAAGCTTCTTTCCGTTGCTCAGTGTCACCAGAGTTTGGTGAAGGTGTTGGATCAGTGCAGGAGAGGGCTGGGGGATCAGCCTGCACCAAACATCCCAGAGCCCATGGGGACCCACACTGGGGTCACTGAATGCTTCCACTTCTCCGTTAGTGATCAATCAGGTTTGGAAATTGGGGAAGCTCAGCTTGGGGCACCATGGGCAGCAGTGGCTCTTACAGCATTTCCAAACCGGGCTGCGATCCCAAAGGTTTCACTGCAGAACTGATCTAAGAGCAAAGCCCTCTGTGCCAGCAGGCAGAGGGATGAAGGGAGCAGGGAGCCCAGCACAACACCACGGTGACCATCTGTGTCCCTGTTTCCTCCCAGCTTGGCAGATGCGGGCAGCGTGGGGTTCCCATTGCAGAAAGGGATTTTCCTCCTCCTGGAGGGGTCCGTAGGGTTCTTGCCTTTTGGGTCCATGCGCAGCCCCAGATCAGAGTGCTTCCCCAGGGTGCCCCGGCTCTGCAGATAACGCCTCTTCCCTCCTAATTCCCGGCAGGAGCTCTGGGAGTTTTGCAGGGTTAAAGCTCTGCTAAAACCACATTTCATCTGGAACAAAAGAATACATTAATCCCACCCGTGGCCAGCCAGGGGCTGCACTCCGGGGTCTGCCCTTGACTCCGTAGAGCAAAAGGGATACTGAACACTGTGGCACAGAGCTGAAGTCTCTCCTTTTCCATCTCCACTTTCTTCTTGCTGAGTCTTTTATTTTAAGGCAGCGGGTGATTGTTCATTATCGTCATTACCTGCGCACAGCCCCGTGGAGCAGCGGTGGGATGCTGCTTCTCCTTCCATGGGGAGCTCCAAGAGGCACGGGGCTGCCACTGCCCACTGGCACCCACTGGTACCCCAAGTACCAGCCGCTTCCCTGCTGCCAGATGGCTGAAGTGGGTCACCCCGGGCCAGTGCAGGGATTTATTTTAACCCCTAATCCCCCAGGATGTGTTGTGCTACACGTGGTTTCACTGCCCAATTTGCAATCGGCAGTGATTTTGGGTTGGGATGGGACCCAGCTCTCTGCCACCCCAACCCGCAGCTCGTCGGGCACATCACTGGTTCCTTCATCCCCACCATCCTGCTCGGTCCCCACGTGTCAGCACCGGGCTGTGCTGCCGGAGGGCCCCCGGCTCCGCTAATCCCCCCCTTGTCCATCGGGCATCTGCTCAGCGGGGCCTGGCTGCCATCTGCTCCTTCCCGCGCCCAACGAGCCGCAGCGCTAATGAGCCCATGGCTGCAGCCCAGCGGGGGGAGCGGGCCTGGAGGAGGAAAGCAGAGGGAGGAGCAGAGGGGGGAGCAGCAAAGCCCCCGTGCTCGGGGAGCCGTCAATAGGGCGGCTTTGTCAGCCCCCGCCCGCCGGCTCCAGCTGCACGGCGGCTGCGCTCATTAGGCAGCTCGAGGGCTGCTGGGGGTGAGGGCAGAACTGGGGATGCCCATAGGACCCACAGAGCCTTCCTCCTCCTCATGGTCCTCTTCTTTCAGCCCCATTCCTGGCTTGGTGCTGGAGCGATTCCCAATGGTAAAAGTTCATTGGTCCCCAAGGGCACCGTCTGCATCCCAGGGCACGGTGTGGCAGCACGGGATCTTGTGGAGCTCTGGGATAAAGTGAGGAGCTGCAGGGCTTTGGGTCCCCATCGGGGTGAGGGGCTGCAGGTAACCACATCAGGCTAATCCCTCCCCCAACCCATTCCTGACTCCTACTCATGAATGGGAGATGTGTCCAAAAAAATGACTTAGCTCATCTTGGCATGATAGGACCGTCTGGAGAGGGCTCATAACCCTGCACCACTCCTTCAAGGTTTAACTAACAAATATCTGGGGCTGTGAGACGTGGGCAGGTCAGTCCTGGGAGGGTTTACCCATCCATAGGGCTGGGGCTCTCCTCTCCCCCTCCCTGCCTCTCTCCCTGCAGCTGGACCTTCATGCGCGTTTTTCCATAATATGAACTTTCCAAAGGCAATCCCTTCCTCAGTGAAATGAAATCATTTCATGCATGATTGCAATTCTTCGTTCTCTTTTTATTTCTTCCTTACCTTTTCTTCCCATGGCCACTGAAACCACTCTGTCATTGCAAAGCCCGGAGCGGGGCATTAAATCCCACCTGTGTCTGGGGTTGGCACTGGGGGTGGGCACTTTGTGTGACCATACAGCAACTGAGGGGCAGCTGGGTGCCCAGAACGGATGCCCCAATTTGGAACCCATTGGTGCTCAGCAGGCAGAGGAATGGGGCCCGATGGCACAGGAGCAGTGATGGTGCACTGGTGCGATGCAGCCCTGGTGCCACCACCTCCCCTCCACGGGTAAGCTGAAAGTGCTGACAAACACTGGGAGTGTAAAAATAGCAATTTTTTTTTTTCCTTTTTTTTTCACAAGTGCCTTCCCTGCTAGTGCAGGGACTGCGAGGAGAGCTTGAAGAACTGGAAGTGGGAACAAACTCTATTAAAAGAGAGAAAGGTGCTGGGGAATGCACTGCAGTCCCTGCACTGTTTTTGTCCTTTTCTAGGGACAGTGGGACTGGTCTGAAATTGGTCTCTTTTGGGGCAGATTTGGGTTGAAAATGACCTCTTTTGGGGCAGGGTTTGGCTGAAAATGGCCTCTTTTGGGGCAGGAATGCTTGCGCAGGGCATCCTGGAGCTAAAACAGTCCCTGAGTCCCCATGCTGAGGTTGGGGCTAATTGATCTGCTGACAACCCCGTTCAACACTCCATGTTTAATTGATGTCTCTCCATTAATGAAATGAGCAGCTGGCTGCAGCTGGCCTGGCTCCAGGCTGGTCAGCAGGACCAAGGCCATGGGGCTCAGTGCTGCTCCTCCGGGGTCACTCTGCTCACTGCCCCCATCCCCACTTCTCATTCCTTTTCCAGTCCCCCATTTTGGCTCTCAGCTATGTTCCTCATGGATAAAAGGATGGGGCTCACCTTGTTGTTCATGGTGCAGCAGCAGCTGAGCCAGCACCCCGCTCACCCTCCCCACAGCTCTGCTATTGATTTGCCCTGACCTCGCTTTACCATGCTCTGATTTCTTTCAATCAGGCTTTGAATGAAGCCTCTGCACCGTTCAATAGAACCAGCCCTGGGATGACCCAGCTGGAGGTGCTCGGAGCGCTCCTGCATCCCCCCTGGAGCATCTGCTGGAGATGCAGTGGCATGGGCTGCCAGGGAGCGGTCAGGTCTCCGTCCCTGGAGATGTTCAAGGAAAGTGCAGATGTTGCACTGAGTGATGTGGTCCGGAGCGAACACGGCATGGATTAGGGTTGGACCAGATGACCTCAGTGGTCTTTCCAACCTTAAAGATTCTGTGATCCCGTGCGTCCCACATCCCACAGCATAAACCCACTGCTTCCAGGCTGCTGCCTGTCCCCTTTGCCCCAAACCCGAGCATCCAATCACCCACCCACAAAAGCCTTCCCGGTCTCCTTGGTGGCTGTCCCCTCCTCAGGGCTGCGTTTGCTCGGTGTCACGTTGGTTCCGGCAGGCCGATGGGCACAGCGCTTGTTTGCAGAGATTGCACAGAGCAGAAATCCCTGCACTTCATCTCCAGCTGCAATTACCAAAGCCAAGTCGATGCAGTTGATGGTAATGGGATGGTAACACTGTCTGAATTTGTATTTAATGCTGATTCCAAGGGTCTATAATTTTCATCAGCACCACGCGACTTTTTATAGAACAGAAAAAATGTGAGAGCAGTTAATGAGCTGTAATTCTGGAGAGCTTCTGCCTTGATTGGGACTAATTATTTTCTTTATAAAAATAATTAACAACCCACACAACCTAAGGAGTGAAAGGCATGTGGCATTAATTAAACCGCGCGGTGTCTTCAGCGCACCTTTATCTGCTGATCCCGTCGTGTCCTGGGCACAAGGCTGGGCATCGCTCACGCCGTGCCAAGGGACAGCGAGGGGGCAGTGGCACATTGGGACCACCCTGAGCCCAAATGCACCTCTTTCTGCAGTGCTCTAAGAGCCTAGGATGAGCCCCAGGTGGATGGGGAGCGTGTCTGTGTGCTTAGCCGCACACTTACATAATATACAATTGTTAACAAGACTAATTCCTCTATTTTCCTGGAGGTATGCTGAGAACTAATGAATATATTTGCATAATCTTGATTTTGTTTATGAATAATTCTGGATTATCCCGACGTGAATGGCACAGGGGCTTTGCCACTCCGGGTTGCCTTTCAGCGGAGGATAGCAAAGCGTTTTGCAAATATTAGTTCAGCCTCACAAATCCCAGCAAGCAATAAAATTATTATTACACCCAATTAAAAATGGATGTGCTGAGCAGGGGAATGGCTGTCTGCAGCCTCAGGGCCGGGAGCCCGGGGCCAGAGCTTCCCCTCGGGAGCTCTTGCCATCTCCCTGCCTGGGCTGGGAGTCTCTCTGGTGAGAGAAATTTGTTGCGGAGTTCCTTATTGCAAACAGAGGGGGAATAAGCTTTGTCTGAGCACCAAAGGGAACACTCCTGCTCCATGTGGAGCATCTGCCTGACCTCCCTGCACTCCCCTCCTGCCCGATGAGCCCTGCTAAGATCCATGCTCAAAGCCATCTCCCATTGCTGCCGACAACTGTGTGCTCACAATCCGCTATTCGATTAAAAGCTAACGAGCTATGTTATTGGCAAATAAACTATTTATCTTGCTGCCATTTGCCCTGCTCAACAAAGCGGGACTTCGGGCAAGGGAACTGCAGCAAGGACCCACGGCCCTGTCTGGTGCAGGGATGGGACCTGGTTGACATTGCTGTCAACTTTTCAGGTTGGAAACCTTGCAGGGTGTTTGCCAGGGAGGGAGATTTGAAAACAGGAAAGGCACAGGGCTGCTTGCTGAGAGCGGCATCTTGGGGAGGAGGACACCCAAAGGCAGTCCTAGTTAGGATTACAGCTCTAAGCTATGGTGGAGACACCTGCCCCAGTGCTGCCAGCAGCTGCCTCCAGCAAGAGTTTGCGATGCAGATGGAGCCATTCCTACCTCTGTGCCCATTATCATCCCCATTCCCAACCCTACCCTCATCCTCATCCCATCCTCAATCCCCTCCCCATCCTGAACCCTGCCCCCATCCTCATTGCTTTACTATCCCCATCCCTATCTTCATCCCCATCCCATCCTTGTCCTCATCTGATTCTCATCCCTGTTCCCATCCCATCCTCATCTCTTTACCATCCTCATCCCATCCCTAACCCCATCTCCATCCCCGGGCTGTGACCATGCAGTGTCCCTGCAGCACCTGGCACCAACCCTGCCACCAGCAGGGACGCCTCTGTTCTTACACAGCCATGCATAGCAAATCAGCTGCTGGAAAAACGAAGAGCCAGGGCTGCTTTTTTGGCCCAGGGTGAGATAAGAGAGGTTGTGAAACATTTCTGGAGGCCAAGAAGCAAAAAAGAGCTGCTGCTTGGTTTGGTCTTGCAGCAGGATGCAGGGGTGTGGGAGGGGGTTGAGCTAAAATTGGATGAAAAACACCTATTATGGAATTGTGTTTCTTTTCTGTGCTTAAGCTGCTTCAAGGAAGCCACGCGCTTTTCTGCAGCTGGTGCCTCTGCTGATGCACGAGGAAATAGTGGAGAGAAGATTAAAATTGAACTGGCTCAGGATCCGTGCAATCAGGGAAAATATCGCAGTGATTTGCTATTATAATTTCCAATAACAAACGGCAGGGCTCCTGCTGCACTAATAACAGTGGTCTGAATGAGGTGGGGAAGGAACCTGCCATGGAGTGGTTTTGTGTCTGTGTTTGTGGAAAGCACTTAACAACCTCCCCCACCTCCTAATTTTAAAGAGGTATTTTTAGTGCCTGTTTCAAAGGGATTTACGTAAACACATCTGCATGAGTTTTGGCGTGGAAATCTCTTTTACAACCTTCTCCTTTCCCCCCCTCCTTCTGCCGGGTCAAAGGAGCGGTTCAACCATTTTCTTTTTCAATCAACTGAGAAGAGGCAGAAAGCAAGAGAGAAAGAAAAGGATGATTTCACCAATGCAAAAAGCCTCCTCTGCATAGAGTGATGCGTTTTGAGAGGATTGTGGCGCAGCGCAGTGGATGTGGGACAGCAGGGTCCCAGGGCTGTGGGTGCAGGTGATGCATTGGCACAGCGGTCCAGGGAGTGGTGGGCTCACCAACCCTGGTGTTGTTCAGGGAACGTGGAGATGTGACCCTGAGGGATGTGGTTATGGGCACAGTGGGGTGGGTTGGGTTTAGGCTTGAGGATCTGAGAGGTCTTTTCCAGCCTTCACGATTCCATGACTCTATGATTCTATGATCCACCACCCAACCCCGCTGCGCCCTTCAAACAAAGCTCACCAGGAAGGCGGTTTTTCAGCTTCTCGCTCCTCCAGCGATGAAGAGCTGCAGGAGAAAGGCTGCTTGATGAGAGCTTTGTGGCAGGAGATGGCTCGGGGACTCAGGAGCCTGAGGACAGGGGAGGGGGCTATGTCACCCAGCGCATCGCATGGTCTGATGGCGTGGCATGTGCCCATGGTGCTGAGCTCTGCGACGGGGACGCGGCCACGGTTTGCTCCCGAGGCAACAAACACCCTGTGCCTTTGCCCTGTCCTCCGTGTCTCCCCCAGCTGTCATGGCCCAGCCCGTGAAAGACGACAGAAAAAAAATATATGTTTATATCTATCTATTCAATCAATGTCTATGGAGCTTAACGCAAAGGGATTACCAGCCCGTTTAGAGCGTTAGTGACTCTCAGCTTTCACCGGAGGAGAGTATTGGGTTGAATTGAAGCCAGCCTTTGATGGGATTGGAGAATAATTATTTCCATCAATAATTACTTCCAAGCCCAGAAGAAATGGTCCCCAGTGTGTAGCAGGACAGCAGCCCTTGGTTGCCTTCAGGCTAATGTGTTTCAACGCCGAGACCTGAAATGCCATTAGTGGGGACATCACCCACTGTGCCCAGGGAGGGCCCCCATCCGCACCATTGGAGCTGCTCCAGCTTTGCACAGGTCATTAATTTGGGGACATTTTTAATGGATCCTAATGACCGAGCCTCAGAAGACTGTTCTTAAAAGGGGGTTGGGAAATGCCACAAGCTAATTAGCTCACACAAAGAAAGCAATTAACCATGTAGCTTCCTGGATGGTTAAAAATAACACAGATAATGGGAAAAGACTGGGAGATTTTTTACAAGCAGAATAATAGATTTTAAAGCTGGAGGGACCATCAGATCTGCCAGCATTACCTCTTGCATGTCATGGGTAGGAAATATTTTCTCCAGCTTCATCCCATTGACCCCCAGTGCATGTGTTTGCCTAATGTTCATCCCTAAACCTTCAGGCATTGCAAACTGTGCTCCAAGAAAGAAAGGGCTGCTAGAAAAGGTGGGGTTTTCCTGAGAACACGGGTTGATATAGGAATGAAGTCTCTTCAACAGATGCTCCAGCCCCCAGAATTGTGATTCTCATGACAGGGGCAGGCAGAAAGATGTTCCAAGGGGCTGCAAGCCTCTGGCCATGGCTAGCTGGGGCTGATGTGCTGCTTCCCCATGGAATTGCACTTTAGCTTCCTTCCTGGCACCACTGAAGCCCCAAGATGTGCAACACTCTTGGTCCTGGCCCTTCGGCACATATTTGGTGACTGTGATGGTTTCCAAATCCAAAATGCCTGGCTGGGCTCAGCCTTGCTGATGCTTCCTTTATTTATCTGTGTAATACTCTGCACGACACCAAAAATGTGGTGTTCTCATTCCCCACTGGGTATGGTTTACGACTTTCCATTAGTGCTTCCATTCTTTGATACAAATACCTGCAGGGCTCTACTCACACAGGCTCCCTGGGGCTTGTGCAGGCACCTGCACGGCTCAGGTGGTTCCCTTTGTTTTCTAGCTCTCTTATTGCTCTTTCTGGCCTCTTGCCACGCAGTGGGACGCTCAGCTGCCTGCCGTACTCTGCCGAGGATCGACGTCCTGAGAAGCTGAGCAGCTGTGTGTCCAAGGAGACCTCCACCACTAACGGCTGGGCAAGAGGGAAGGAGAGACGCGGCCATGCTCACCACAGGTCACGCAGGTAGGGACAGGGCCACCCTGCCATGAGGATCAGTGGAAGAAACGTCGTCCTCATCCCTGCTGAGTCAGTGAGATCTGGGCAGGGGTTGGACAACTGTGTGAACCGCCGGCATCCCATGTGCTATGGGGCACATAGGTTCCTCCTGGCTGTGGATCGCCCTCAGCAGTTCCCATCTCCCATGCCTAGATCAGAGCAGCAGCACTGCCTTAGCTAGGATATCGCTTTGTTATCGGTATGCTGTTAGCCCCTGACAACTTGCAAAGGTAAAAATGAATGAAGCTTGCTAAGCAAGGCAGCTGGGGTCTCAGCCTTTGTTGCTGAACTGGGATTAAGGCCTTTCTGTTTGGTTAAAGATGCTGGAAAGAAAGGGACAGAAAGTGCATTTACTATCTTCAGATGTCAGGCTAACTGGAACAATAATCTAAAGTGTATTTTTAATTAGACTCTGATTACAATCACAGAGGAACAATTAAAGTTAGATCAGCTCAGGGAGGAGGCTTCCACTTCAAAGACAAAAGGCTTCATCTTGGGAGCAGGGGGAGGGCTCCAGGCAGGCTGCCTATGGCTGAGCACACAGTCTGGAGGTTCTCCATGCCCTGGTCCAGACATGGCAGGAGCTGACGATGGCCTGAGATGAGGAGGGGGCTGAGCTGTGCTGGAGCCTACATCCCACATCCCTATGAGAATGGCTTTCCAACACGAGGTCCCAATGGTGGCACCTCCAGCCAGTGGGATGAGCAGTGGGGATGCTGAGGCATAGATGCTGAGCTCTAGTTTCCATCATTCACTGCCTTTCTTTAGGGTCACCAGCCCCCATGCATTTCATATTTTCAGTGCAGTGCTCCAAATTAATTAAGTGCAGCGTTTGCTTTTTGCTGAAATGTAACACAATTTAAAAATAAATTAATTTACAGCTTTTTTCCCCCCAAAGTTTAACCACCGTGTAAGAGATGCTTATCTCACTAAATCACCATAGCACATCAATAAATACATATTTTTCTAATCAATTGCTATTTAACATTTGCCATGTCTTATATTACTGTTAAATTCACTCGGTCTCAATAATTATTGTATGCAAATCAAATGCCGATTAATTATTTAAAACATATTTACAAAGCAGCAAAACCCATAAATCTGTCATGGAGTTGTTAACCTCAGCAAGCTCATTTCAAATAACCGGCTGGCATCGCAGCCACGTACAGTGTCTGTCTCATTATATCTCCATTAAACCCACGGAGGAGGCGCTCAATTTCAAGTGAGGGTAATTAGAGGGTAATTAGGTGCCCTGATCTGTCCCGGTCTGCCCTCAGGTAGGGATGGTGGCATGCGGAGGTGAGCAACCCCAAGTGAGGTCATTCTGATGGTGTTTTTATGCATTTATTTTAAAACCTTGTTTGGCTTTATCCCCCCTCTTCAGCCCCTCGTGTGATGGGGAACGTGCACCGCTGCCAGCCCGGGGCAAGAAGAAGAAGAAGAAATCCAGCCGCAAGAAGCGACGGAGGTGAGGGCAGCCATGTTGGCCTGGGCCTTGCCTTATGAGCCTCATGGGGAAGGTGTGAGGGGCTGGGCTCTGCCGGCCATCCTCCTGCCCTCCCCTTACACCTAAACAGGGCTCAGCCCCAAAGCCCGGTGGTGGGGTGCAAATTGGGCAGCCCTGTGGGTGAGGGGCTGTGCTGGCCCTGATGCTTCTCTGCTCCCCCAGGTCTCCTTCCTACAGCCCCTCTCCTGTGAAGAAGAAGAAAAAGAAGAGCTCCAAGAAGAGAAAAAGACACAGGTATTTCTCCTTCGAGGTGTTGCGGTGATGCCTTGGGTTCCAAAAGCCGGTTTTTAATTTAAAGAGAGTGATGAAATTTTGGAATTGCAAATATTTCACTGTCTTCTCCCAGCTGTTAAACCAATATTTGCAGAGAATAGTAGATGCCATCTCCCTTGGAAAGTTCATGTATTTATAATTTATTGAATGAGAGCAAGAAGCTACTGAAAGTGGTGAACAGAGTGAAAAGCAGCCCTTTTTTTGTTATGGAAAAAGGTGGAAGGGAGGGAGAGTAGAAGGAGATAGAAATGCCTCTAAAATATATCTTATCCATCTCGGGTCAGATGCTTGTCATTTTTACACCTGTAGTACTCATTTGTGGCCCTGCAAGCTGAACTGTAGTGTTCATCCCAAAAGGCATCGTGATCAACCATTGAGCATTAGTGACCAGTGGAGGTCATTTCCAGATACCACTCAACTACAGATCCCAACTGGCCTTGTCTCGGGCCATCTCATGGCCCTTCTAGACAGGTCTTCAGGCCATGTCTTCTGCGGGATGCTGTGCTAGGAGCTCAGGTGGGACAGGAGGCAGCGTGCAGGGGGCTCACTGGAAGGAAGTATCCCCCTCTATGCTCCCAGGTTTTTCCAAGGGCCACCAGCATGGTGGTTCCTACAGGCATGCTCCAGGAGGGAAGACATAAAGCTGGTTTGGCTGTGAGCCTGCTCTGCAGTTTTGCAGAAAGGATTCCTCCTTTGACTGCTGCTCAATCCTTTGTACAGAAGATCAGGGTCTAGACTCTCCTCTACAACTTCAAACTCAGCGCAGTGTAGAGTCAGTAGTAGAGAAAAGCGACCCACCAGGGACAGTGGAGGTGTTTGATTCTACAGAAAATGATATGCTCAATTATTTGCAGTGTGCCAGTGACTTCCACCAGCACCAGCTGCCCCGTTAGCTGCCTCGTTAGCCCAGCTGGCTAAAAGGGAGTCAGGGCTGTCCAGCTGGTGCATTGTTTCCTTAATGCTCAGCCTCAAGATGGGCCTTATCAGATTGTCTCTGATTCAAACTTCCAGTTTTGTAAGACGCTGTACTCAGTGTGCACCTTTGTGTCTTGCAGGTTATCCTCAAAGAAGAGAAGGCACAGGTAAGAGTTGAGCACGTGTGGGTGATCCCCTACAAATGGTCTCCTCAGGATCTCACAAGGTTGATGTTCACCGTGTGGAGGCAGAAATCACTTCTGTGCCTCTTTGTGGAATCCCCTTGGTTCCGCCATCCCCTGTGGGTCTCGCAACCTCATGCATGTTGGATACTTTCTGCATCTTGAGCCTTCATTCCTCTTATGGTTTCGCCTACAAACAGCATGCATTCCCCAGCAGTGGGGAAACATTCCAATTCAGTGCCTTTCCAGGTGCATACTGGAAGAACTCTCCTGATTCCAGTGCATGCATTCGTCTTCTCTATGGGAAACTGTAAAGCCAGAAGGTTGGCTGATGCCATGGGGACTGTGTCCAAGCCCAGGTTTCTCATCAAGAGCTGAGACCCCCTGTGTCAAGGCAGAAGCAGTCATCCCTTCAGTTTTTTAATTGCATGTTTTTGGGCAAATTAGATGTAATGTTGATGTGTCATTGTGCAAAATATATATATATATATAATATATATTTTTTTAAAAATAATTTTTTAAATATATTTATTTATATATATATATATAAATCAGAACAGAAATCTCCAAATTAATTAGCCATTTCTTATTTAGTTCCTCAAGCCCCAAAAGTAAGAGAAAGGAAGAAAGAAAACACAAAAAACAGTAAGTAGTGATTCACAGTATTCTCTGCCCTGCCAGTTGTGAGCAGAAGGTCCAGCTCTTCTGATGAAGGCAGTATGAGACCCAGCTCTGCATGCCCTCACTGAGAGGGGCTTTAGTTCTTCCTTGTTTGCTGCTTTCAGAGGTTACACAGGGATTGCTAGTGATATAATCAAATATCCAAATGGGAACAGAAAGCAATGGGGGCTGGGGAAAAGAAGAGGTTGTTTAGAGATGATGGAGGCTGTTGAAATATGGAGTTGAGGTTCCCATCTGCTCTGGTGTGTGCAGAAGACAAGCCCAATATTTGTCTTAAGGGGCAGACAGGAGTGTGGTATGAAACACAGTTGTTTGAGGCCAGGAGAAAGGCCTGTAAGACTTCCATTTTGCAACTTGTGGCTTCTCACCTGCTTTCAGAGCACAGAAACAGCTATGGGGCTGAAGACTGGGCATCAAGCCCCTGGCTGGCTCTGCTGGGACTCAGCACACCCTGCTAGGGAAAGAAGAGCTGGCAGACAGGGATTTGCTGTCTGATTGGTATTAGCAGGGCCTGCCCTGTAATTCTTCCCAACACAGCCTTTACTCTTAGGAAAGGAACAGAAGGACAAGAGCCCATAGCACTGCTAATGTCACCTTGCTGCCCATTGGGACTGAAGAGACTAGAATCCACGAGGTGCTGCCTTCACCTCCATTGCATGCAGAAATCCCATCTCCTTTTCTCTGCATACTGCATGTGCAGTAATGCACTCACTGCTTTCTTCCCACTAACTGAGCTGCTGTGTGCCCAGAGATCTTACAGATCATTGATAAAGCTGAAGCTTTCTTGATTATCTGTATAAGAGGGCATTTCCACACACAACAGTGCTGGCCAACCTGCGTTAGCCAGTTAGTGTGGTGAGAACAAAGATTGGATGCAGCAGTGCACTGACTGAGGGGAATGAGAGATTCTGGGATTGCTCTTTGGGGATAAACCACCCAGGGCTCTTCAGTCCTCATCTTTCAACTCAGAAAGCAGAACTGAGTCACTAGTGGTTTCTCCATGCCTCCCCGTTGCTCCCAGGTGTGGATCAGTGAGATCCCATAAACCAACTTGAATCAGGATTTGGCTTATCCTTGTTATCTAAACCACATGGGAGCAGTCTGTCCTTCCTGAACATGGGGGGAAAAAACTCTTAAACTGGAGAGACTGATGCAGAAGGTGAAGAGAAAGCATGGAGGGAGGGAGAGGCAGTCAGTGCTGCTGACTTCAGCTTTACAGAAGGAAGGAAGCTCCCCAAATGTAAAATGCTGGAAATACAATCATGGTGTATAAAAAGCACCAGAGAAAACAGCCAACCAGAGTTCAAGCAATTGCCCTCATTGTTGCCCTTTTGTTTTAGAGGAGATGCTGTGCTCAGGCAATTGGTTCACTGATTTCTTATGGTGCCAAATTGTTAAATGCTGTCCAGGCAGGTATGTTAGCAGTGTCAGTTGCTGGTACAGCATGGCCATGAAACCAGATTGTTCCTGTCAGCTAACCCATCATCAGCTTTGCGTGCTGGCACAGCAGTGCCAGGCTGAGCAGATGATTACACACCAGGCCCAAAATAGCTGCTGTGGTGGGCACTGGGCATGACGAGAAGGAACAAGCACAGAAGGTTTCAGAGCCTGCCATTCACATAACTCTGCTCCCTGAGTGCAGGACTGGGGCTTTTGGCAAGGACAGCACCAGGCCTTCAGTAATGGGGCCAGGTCCATCTGTAACAGCCCAAATGGAGCAAGGGGAAGAGGAGCAGGACAGTGAACCCCCGTCTGTGTGTAGTTTGCTGGTCCCTGTCCTGTGGCCATGTAAGAGAATGGAGCAGCAGCATCTGGGCACCTCCGAGAAGTCAAATAAATGGTCCTGTGCCCTCAAGCAGAAACCGTGCATAGTGTAGGCTGCAGTTATGGAGGCTGTGTTTCATGTTTATATCAACAATAAGAGCAGTTTATAGGACTGGCTGGACCCTCTCATCTTGAGAAGTGGGGGAAAGCTGGTACCCAATGTCCTGTATTATGGGGAGTCTGGGAGAGTTTGAGCTTGGCATTGGGCTGCTCAGACAAGTGGTTTTCCCCAGACAGGGCTTAGCAATGGGCTGTCAGGATGGGCTGCAGGATGAAGGGGGAATGGATGACATAGCTCTTTAGGGTCTTGAAAGCAGAAAGGATTGGTGCTGCCTGCTGCGCTCCTGTGCACTTGTCCATAGATCTTCCAGCATGGCGCAGAGGCAACCTAACAGCTTGTAGCTAAATGCTAGCATAGATCTCAGAGAGATGACATGCCTTGATGTCAGGGCAGCTGTGAAGGGATGGAGAGTTTTTCATACCTTCGTGTCCTTTGCGATGTCTCACGCACCAATCCCTTTGCTTTAAAATGCAGATCTTGTTTCTGATCTAAGTGCCGTTGACTCTGGCCTCCAACTGCTGGGTCTTACAGCCTAGGTCTGCTATCTAACCACAGTTTCTTCTCTGCTTCCCAAAGCTCTCGTGGGCGCACCCGGAAAGCTCGCCGCCACCGCCGCTGCCACTCTCGCTCAGAGAGCTCTGATTCCTATTCCCCGAGCTGCCGGAGCAGGTAATGTCACCGCTTGCTGGGCTGCTGCTCTGTAGCACTGCAGTGAGTCAGGAGTGTGAGTGCAATGGCTCGTGTGCCCCACTGGCCCTCTGGGCAGAGCCACATCCCACTCTGGTAGTTGGGTGTTGAGCTCCTCGTGGTCATGGCCGTAAAACAGAAGGTTTGGGCTCAAGAAGTGGTGGCTGCATCTTCTCAGCCCAGCAGTCACTTCTAATCCCCATGGCTGAAGATCAGCCAGTGACAGCTGATTTCAGCCCAGTCTGCCTTTCCCACCCCAGGGCTCTGTACTGCCAATGTCCCAGGAAAGCTTCAAGCTTGTTCTTAGCAATGGAAATGTATTTGCCAATGGCATCCTATGGCCACTATCTTTGACCTGATTAAAATCTCTTTCCTGTAGATGACAGATGCATCCTGAGGCCAGCTGAGTGGATGCTGGTGCTAGACCCGCATCACTGCAATAGCAAATTGCATAGCTATGCACATCGTGAGCTTGTTATGTGTTGTTTGAAAGAGTTTTATGAACAAACCACTCCCTCTGTCCCACTCCACTCCTTCTAACTACTGAGAATCTTCTCATGGAAGCGTGGTGATCAGTGCAGGGAGGAACGCAGGCAGTAATAGGTGGGAAGTTCATGCAAGTGCAGAGTGTCTTCTCTTGAACGTGTACTGCCATAGGGACATTCAAGGCTGTGTGGAAGCTGTAAGCCACCATAAAATTAGGAATATTGGAGCTGACGTTTGCTTTAAACTTGAGGTTTAAAACCCAAACCCCGCCACCACATCTCCTGGTTGCAAAGCAAAATGTTTTTAAAGCAAGGAAGCAAAATATTCCCTTTCACTCTGTCCAGACTCCACAGAGGAGGCGAGGGTTTGCGTGCGGCTGCCGGTGGGCGCTGCTGCAATGCTGAGGATAACGCTTTGCTTCTCCATGTTTTCTGGAGGCACAGAGCCAGGTCTCGGGAGGAAGGGCGTAAAGCACGGCGGAGACGCTCCCGGCACCGTGCAAAAGTCCCAGCAAAGAGAAGCTCCTCTGCAGAGGTTCAGGCCAGCCAAACCCTCCCACTGCACAGCTTCCTGTCTCCTAAGGAAGTCGTAAGTATTACGCTTTGTGCTTCTTGGCTTTCAGTAGCCACGGGAATACGGGTGAGAAGTCTGACATGAAATTTTTGTAACTGGATTATAACGATGTGAGACAAAATTTGGTTAAAACAGCATTACTTATTAATGGTGCTGTTCTCCAAATGTATTTAAAGTCGTTCCTTCCTTCAGCGTTTCCTCTTCAAGAGTGGGGTTGGAGAGGGGAAAGATTTGCCGAGTCTCTAGCCACTGAATATTGAATTGAGGACACTTAACATTAAAAAAAAAAGAAAAAGAAAAAAAAAATGTGGCCTTCAGCAATGATATTTCGCAGGGATGTGTTTGTTATGCAGTCTTTGCTCAGCTGAATTCAAACTTAATTCATCAGTCTTCATGTCCGAAAGTTTAGTCCTTTAGGGGTAAAAAAAGGGAATCAGACGAAGATAATGGAAATATTTACATTTAATGAGTTGGTGATTATTGGCAGGGGATGTTTTCTATGGGGATCCTTCTGAGATCGCTGTTGCTCTGGACTGACAAGCCCAGGGGCCAACTTGAGAGCTTGTGTGCAGCTCTCATTGATGCTAATGGGAACTGCAAGTGCAGCCGAGGGTAAAGTCAGTCTCAGTGCCTTGGGATGTTTTTCCATATACATGGAAAGAGATGATATAATACATGCCTTAGAACAGAGGGAGCAAAAACAGAGAGAAATCTTAGATAGCGATTGGTATGAAATCTTTTTTTCCCATGGCACATTTCCCCCTTGTTCCCAGTGGCTGCCAAGCAGAGGTGTGATGCTCTTTGATCAGTGTTAGCATCTGATGGGTGTTCTGGAGAGGGGCACTGCTACACAAGTCTTGAGGTAACGCAGAACCTGGTGCTTGTGTGTGGTTATGGAATGCTACCAGTGGCTTGAGTGGAGTCCTCTGAGCCCTGAAGTGATACAGAGTGGGGGACTGACTTTCTCCTCTTAAGCCCTGTCCTGAACTGGAAATAGCTCAGCCATACCTCAAATAGAGGAGATAGTCCCAGCAAGAGGAGGCTCTTTCTCTGCTCACCTGCACAGCTGGCATTTCAATCACAATACACAGAGATCCTATATGGATAAAGACAGGCCGCAAGCTGTCTCCCAGAGTCACAGATGCATACTCACTCTTGTCATAGACGCCCACTGAGTGTGTAGTGCACAATTGAGTCATTGCTTATAAAGCCATATAAGGCAGAGCACAAGTAGCAGAACCTGCATGCTGTGCTTACGTGTGCATCCCTACAGCAGCAAATGCAAAGAAGGAAGGACAAGAGCTTTCGTTGCCACCGGCCTGGGGTGGCACCCTGTGTCAACTCAGCAAGGTCAGGGTGAGTGAGTTAATAACGCAGGGAAACCAATGGCAGAAAGACCTTTACTCTGCAGTCCATTGGTGTCCTCTCTCTTCCCAGACAGAAGTATGCTCTCTTGGGACATTGTTTAAGAACACATTTATGCACTTGTTTAAATTGAAGCCCCTGGCGAAATGCTGAATAAGGTCTTTAAATATCACATGCTCAGAACCAGCAGGGAAAAATGGAATGGGAGCCTTCAGTCTTGTATAGCATTAGCAGACAGTCTGTGTCACACCCGTTGGCCTGGGGTTCCAACAAAAACCCTCCTGATGTGGGGAGATTCATCGTGATATCTCCAAAGGAAAGTGATGGTCCAGGGAGGGCTCTGGCACAGAGAAGAGACCCAGACAGGCAATACACAGACTTCCTTGAGGCAATGCTACAGCATTTCCAAATCTATTTTTTAAAATTATTTAATTTTAAGCCAGGTTTTATTCTACTTTCTTCTGAAAAATGGAAGCTTTCTGCGGTAAACTTTGTCTCCACACATTTTGTCCCTTCTTTTCTATTGGAATGACCACATCCAGCTCAGTTTACCTGCAATCTGAGGGATGAAGCACACAGAGGAGCACCCTGTCCACACGTCTACCTCACTGCTTCTTCCCTTCTTGCCTTTATGTGCAAGTTGGTGCATGCACGAGCACGCACACATGCAAAAACACCCCCAGAGCTCCCTGCTTCTTTTGAGCAATGAATTTCCAAGCTTCACACACTCGTTTTTTCCTTTAATCACACGCAGCCACAATAGGCACCTGTTGAGAAAGAGGATTGTGAGGCTGTGCCTCAGCATGCAGAGAAACTGGTAATAGGCTGCTGCTATATCTGAACATTAACAGCAACCCCCTGTCCTGCTGCAGACACCATTCTGCATTGGCACAGATGTATTCCATGCCCTTGTGCTTCTGGTTGAGCAGAGCAATATAAATACCTGCAGGGTGTGAGCTTAATTGCCTTTTGTTGTACCTGATGAAGATAACTGCACACAGCATCTACCTTCCCTGCCAGCTCCTTTGCGTTCACTGAAGCTTGTTTGCAATGTCACTAATTAACACAGGCTTGACCCAAATTTTCAAGGAGGCTCAGTGGGGTCTGGTTGTTCCAAGCAGCACTGCTTGTGCTGGCGTGCCTGCGGGGAGGTACAGGTGGGACAACGCAGTGCAGGGATGGTGACAGCATGTACAGGGGGGCAGGGGGAGGCTGATAGCACGCCTGCAGACTGCATTGCTCTTGCTCTCTGTTTTCCAGCCTGGGTTGTGGTTTCTATAGGAAAAGCTGCTCTTTTAACTGCTGCATGCCATGTTTCTGATGACAAACAGGGCTCTTCAGGAGCTGGAAGGCAAAGCTTTCCCTAAACATGAAAGCCTCGCTCTTTTGCTGATCCTCTCAGCCAGAGGACTGAATGTACCTCTGGTTATCACCCAATAAATCTGCAGCTCAGTGCTTAAGCAGAGGCAAGAGAATGTGCAGCCATGAGAGGAGCAAGCAGCACCCCGGATACCCAAAGGAAACAACATGATGCAAGCCCTCACCCCAAAGCTGTGCCAGACCAGCCTAAACCAAGGGGATGTGCTCACTGCAGCAGGCGGAGAGGAGTTTTGCACTGATGTCAGCTCAGGCAGAGGGTTAGCAGAGCCCAGCCCATCTCCCCATTGAAGGCAGCCCTATGGGCCCCACTCCCTGCAAGGCAGCAGGTGCTGCAGTGGCAGCTGTCAGCGGGGAGCAGGGGTCACTGCTGCAAGCTTTGTGTGCCTTTCATCGGCACAATGCGTGGACAGACAGAGGGAGGGAGACATTATGCACTCTTGAAAAAGAAATTAACTCTTGTTTTGCGACTCATTTCAAAGCAGAGAAAAAGACCCCAGAAAAACCCTCTGGCGATGAGCGAGGCTGCGCCGCGCTGCTCACTGATGGGCCTCGGTCCCCTTATGGCTGAGAAAATTTATAGTCCTGTCTCTCCTCGAGGCTGTTTGAAGCACAGTAAATGGACTCGTTCAGTTTAATTGGAAGACGAGCAGTGATTGCATTGTTGTAAGCCATTAGGCTGCACCGCCTCTTGATCTAGGAGCGCGCTCAGCATTGCGTTCTGAAGCATCAGGGCCTCGTTTCTGCTCATCCCTTCATCTTGCTTAAATAATGATTCGAAACACAAAAAACAACAAACCCAAACAGTAAATACATATCTTGGGTTCTCTTGAGGGCAGCAGTGTGTCTCACACCAAAATCATTGAGATTATTTAATTACTTATTAGAGGGGGGAGGGGGAAATGCCAAATGTTCACACATTGAAAATTAGATTCACAGGAGACCAGACTCTTTTGAGACACCCTAGAAAAATAAAAAGCCATTAGAATTCAACTGAACTCTGCAGCGCCTTCAGATGCAGCTCGTGGTTCCCATTTTGTGTGGCAGGAAAATGGAACCAGAGGTAGAGCCAAGGTCACCAGATGGGGGAATTTGCCTCTGCCCAGCACCTCAATGCTTGTCCTACCTCCTACCACAGGACAGAAACCACAGGCCAGGCCTTCCAGCCCTCACAAGGACATATTCCACTTCTATCCATGTTACCTCTTCCCAGAGTGCTGTTATTGCAGTGGTGGAGCTACAGAGGGGCACTGGGGGCTCACTGGGTAGATTTTGGGATGCGCTGACAGCAGCTGTTACTTCAGTGCAAGCAAAACAAGAGTTCCTAGCAGTCCTAGGACCCATGGGTTGAAATGCCAAGAAATAGGTGGATTTCTTGGCTGGGAAGAGCTAAAGGCTGTTTGGTTTGGACTGGGAACAGAGGTGAGGGAGATGCACATGCCCACCCCCACACTCCCACCTCTGGAGTCAGGGAGTGCTTCACGTGGTGTTTTTATGCCTGTAAATGAAACGTAGCCAAAAGGTGGCTGCCTCCCAGTCAGGGTTCAGGTATAACACTAGCCAGAATCTTTAGAAAAAATCTGGGAAGCCACATCCCTCGTGTCTTTGGGTGCAAAAGAGAGCAGGGCCGGACCCCCCGCTCTGTTACACTTCTTTGACATCTCTGGAGTAAACTTATTCTGGAATAAACAAGAGCTGGCAGAGAAATGGCAAAGAGCAGCACCTGTGTTGCAAACCCCGGGGCGTGGAGGAGGCTGCACAGGGTGCAGATGTGCCAGGTCTGTGTTTGTCCTTAATGCTTCCCATCACAAGGGCAGGCATTAACACTCGTGTAGCCTCGCTGACCGGTGCTGGACTGGCTCTGGTAGATGCCAGTAGAGATAAAACTGAAGAGATAAGACGTTCAGATGATGGAAGTGCCCTGGTGGTGCCAGCTGACAGCCCCAGCTAAGGCAGCCAGCAAAGCTGTAGGGTCCTCAGCTTCAGTAGCCCACCAAAACCATCATCCCCTTCCCGTAGGTTTCCAATGCAGCCAAAGTGGGGAAATGTTGTTTCCCCCTCAGCTTTATTTTTGACTTCTTTGCTCGAGTTCCTTTTGCCACTTTCACGTACCCGTGGGCCACCATGAAACCCAAGGGGATTGAGTGCAAGCCACGATTTTCCAGCACAAGCCATCAGCCCCCAGGAGCTGTCTGGGCAGCCTAATGTAAAGCAGAAGGAAACAAAAATAAGGAATAATAAGTGAGAGAAGCGAGCAGACAAAAAGCAGTTGTGACATTTACGTAGCAGAGTCAAGTGAACAGTTGGCAGTGTGGATTGAAGAGAGGGTTTATGTTTTTTTTATGTAATTTGAGACTCTAATGATGGACTTATGTTGCCCGCTCTTCCTTTTTTCTTACACCTTACCTACTAAAGGAGGAGTTCTTGATGGGTAAGTGGATGCTATCCGCAAGACACCAGGGAATTTATTAGAGGTCACTTGAGCACATTAGCTATATCTTCTTCAGGGGGAAAAAAGCACACAAAGAAGTGTCTGTATACCTTTTATTTCCAGAGGGATTTTTCTTTATTCCCCTTCTCCTTTTTTTTTTTCTTCTTTTTTCCCCCCCTTTCTTAGTTTTTATTTTCAAAGCGCTAAGCTTGTTTATTTGCCAGTTTGTACAGAAGCCCTTCATTTGATTTGCTTTGATTTTTCTTCACCTATTTTTGTAACATTCGTTCAGAAATTCACTTAATTAAGCATTTGTTTTATTTTTGTTTTCCTTCCAAGGATTAGAAAGTTTTGGTTTGTTTTTTTTTTTTTTTAATATATATTCCCTTCCATTCTCGTTTCTTCTTTTGCCCTCCCCCTTTTAGGTTAAATAAGGGCTTTTTCCTCTGTTACACCTTTTTTTATTTAGTTAGCCTGTTACTTTGATTCCTTGGTTGCCCGTTTACTTTGTTGAACTCTTTCATTTAACATGGATCGCATGCTGATACTCTTTGCATGATCTCTAGATCTTCCCGTTATCATAGCAGGGGGAAAAGGAGTTTCTTCTTACTGTGGATTTCTTTCAGGGATATGTGCTTTTGTTTTCTTCTCTTTCTTCTTTTTCTTTCTTTCTTTCTTACTTTGTTTCTTTCCTTTTGTTTCAGTGCATCATGATGGTAAAATTTCTGGGTTTATTTAAAACATAAAATAAAAGCAAAGTAAAACCAAGAGCAACCCTCCTCAATAAAACGTTCAAACAATGCCAAATGGCTTTTTTGCTTTCAGATCTCTCAGTCAGGGTCTTCTGCTGACCTCTTTACCAAAACAGACAGCCCGCCTGGCCGCCTAACCAGCCAGAACGGAGAGTGTCATGAATATGACTCAGGAAACGACACTTCTTCCCCTCCCTCCACTCAAACGAGCTCATCCAGGTCAAAGGACAGCCAGGAGAAACGAAGCGTAGCCCACGATGGCTTTGGCCATGCCTTCTCATCCAGGAAGCCCAAAGTGGCCAACGGTGATAACAGCTCTGATTCAGGAAATTCCTTCACCAGTTGCTTTTCCCAGACCAAGGCAACGGCTTCGGAAAATCTGTCTCCAGATCCCCAGGGACAAGACGAAAGGTCAGTGATTATCAGCAGCTGATGCTGGTATTTGTTGCCCTGTATCTCCCGCTCGCATTCCCGATGCACCGGTGAGCTGGCAGGGAGGTTTTTGTGGTCTGGAGGTGGTTAGATCTCAATCAGACCTTGCCAGTCTGGAGTTCAGAGCCCACAGTGAGCAGTGCTGGAGCCTGAGGAGGAAGATGAAAACACAGCCACAGGTCATCATCAGGAGAAAGGAGTAGGTGCCAGCTCCATCTCTGCCTCCCTTACCCGGGATGTGCCAGGTGGTGGTGGGGATGAAGGAGCAGAAGCATGGCAGCTGGTACCTAAAGCTGTGCTGGGGCAGTGGTGGTTGGGAGCAATTCCACCTCAGGTCTTAAATGCCAAATGTTAGAGCCAGGGGAGTTGGTATTAGGAAGAACAAGTCCTGAATTTTCATTTGGAGGGTAAGATGTTGAGGCTGTACATACTTCTCATGCTGTGACTCCAGTGGGATAACTCTGCCTTCATATGGGTGGAGCTGGGATTGCAGCTGGTCTTTACTGTTGGGAAGCTGACCCCAATTCACATCCATGGCTCTTCTGGAAGTACAGGGATTCCCACAGCCCAATCCAAAGGCAATAGGACACTCCTGCTCGCTCTGCTCCTGGAGCACAGCCTTGCCACGCTTTCCTTGCTCTTTACCCCCAACGCCTGCAAGGCATGGGGCAGAGGAGCTGACAGCCCAAATATACATTTGCAGAGGATGCCTGTCCTCGTGTCTCAGCTGTTCAGAGGAGAAGAAGCGCAGTGTCCCCCCGTCGCCAGCCCGCAGCTCCCCGCTCAGGCCGTGCCCCCGCAGCGAGTCGTGCAGCAGCACAGGACGCTCCTCCCCTGGCTCCAGCTGCTCCTCACCCCGCAGGGCCTCCCCCAGGTACTCCCGCAGCAGGTCCTGCTCTTCAGGGAAGAGGTAAGGCCAGCACAAATGGCTCTCTCCATCACTCTGGGCAGTCTCTGGCTCTTGCAGGCTGGCGGACTCCTTGGGGACGGGAGTGAGACTTTGTGTGGGTGCCAGGGAACCACGTGGCCCTTGAGATATGGGGCATCTCTCCCCGCCATGAGCCTGGATGAGTGGAAGTCTGGTACAACCTCACCCTCCAGCATCTTTAGCTCTTATGTTTCTTCCCTAGCCCCAGGTCTTCTTCACGGTCCCCCAGCTATTCCTCTAAATCCTGCAAAAAAAGCCCTGGAAGCAGGAGCTCAAAGACTCGCCGAAGCCCGAGTTACTCCCATTACAGCCCTACGAGGTATGACTGTCCCTACATTGATATCTGCTGCCTCATGCTTTTCCATTGCCTCCATCACTTGCTTGTACTCCAGCCTACTTTCTGGTTCCTTCTGCCAGCTCCAAACTGCCCCCTCAGCTTCCAGGAGGGAGCAGGGAGAAATGGAGCATGGCACATGTCCGAGCATTATACTGATCTGCAATCCAGTGGAAATACCTTCCCATTTATTGCCTCAGAGCAATCAGTGCAGCAGGGAAAGATGCTCTGCTCTTCCAAGCTGCAGCTCTGCCAAAGAGGTTTCAGACCCTGAGAAGTGTCCCTGCTGCATGGGCAGGAGCCAGGTACCCTCATGCTGGCACTCACAGAGCCATGCATGGGGAAACAGCCCAGGTAACTCTGCTCCACACCCTGTGGAAAACACACATCTCACAGCTCAGCTCTAGAGATGCCTTTGGGCAGTATTTTCTGGTAACATCTCTGCTTTTGAGCATGCTGTGAGCATTTGGCACCCTTAAAATGTTACACTCACAGGACCTGATTCTGCAAGCTGTGACAGCCCCTGTTCTGGTGCAGGAGAACATTTCCTGCATGCAAGGATCAGGCCCTTGACCTGTAACGTGTTGCTTTGCAGATGGAATTGAGAAAGGAACGGGGCGGATGAAGTCATCTACCCTCCACAGCAGGGCCTGTGCTGACGTGCACAGGGAATTAACAAAAGAGAAAACCATAGCAACCCCAGCACTCCTTCTGGTGAGCGGTGCACAGCCCTGCAGAGCTACCTGGGGCCCTCTGCACACGTGGGGCCTGCTGGCAGGGCTGTGCTCGCCTGCTCTTGCAGCACAGCCAGCAACAGCAGCTTTAGCAGCGCTGTGCAAATACCGAGTGCATCCACAAAAGGATGGGGAAGCCATTTGGCTTAGCAATGCAGGGCTGCTGGGAGACGCTGCTGAAACCTCCCTGCAGCCTACAATTGCTGGGTGTCCGTCTGTCAGGCTACTGAGTGTCCCACTGTCCAGCGAAGCGCAAGGCTGATGCCACCCAAATACCGAGCAGAGCGCTTTCCACTCAACTGGGTCATTGCCTTTGTGTTCAAACCCCATCCAGCCGATTTTTGCACCTGCAAAAGCCCAGCGGTGATGATTTTCAATCTGGCCCTTCCCTTAGGGACCGTGAGCACAAGCACAGCTCCAGTGAGAAGGAGTCACACCGGCAGCGGGACCGGCAGCGCCGGCGCTCCTATTCCCCCCTGAGGAAGCGCAGGAGGGACTCCCCCAGCCACCTGGAGGCCCGGCGCATCACCAGGTATGGAGACATCACACCTGGAGCACTATGGGCTGCTTTCTGTCCCCAGCCATCTCTGGTGCAGGTTGCTCCAGGAGCACAATGTTTTCCCTAACCCTAACTCTGCCTCCCCTCCAGCTGGGGGATCTGCAGCTGGAAGCAGAAGGAGGATGCAGGGGTTTCATTTACAACCACAGAAGAAAAAGGGCAGATAAATCAGAGCAGGGATTCACCCACCCATCAAGTACAAGGTGCAGAAGGATTTTGCTTCACCCTTTCCCATGGCAGATGTCCCATGCTATAGACAGTCAAGTTTGACTCTAATTCTCAAGCTGAGGGCTTTTTGGGAAAACATCAGGCAGAGCCTCAGACTTGATGGATGGCGGCCGTGGGGGTGGTTGGCTGGAATCCCAACGCCTACCAGCTACCTGCAAATAAAACCAGACGAATCTGAGAGGTGTCATGCGGAGTAAACAACATATTTTGAAGATCTTGGCAATAAATCTGTCCTTGCGTTCCTGGTAATTCTGCATCTCTCTGTCCCCATAGCGCCCGCAAACGTCCCATCCCCTACTACAGGCCCAGCCCGTCCTCCTCCAGCAGCGCCAGCAGCTATTCCTCCTGGTACAGCAGTCTCAGCCGCTCCCCCAGCCGGAGCAGGAGCTACTCCAGCCACCGGTCGAGCCGCAGCCGCAGCTGGAGCAGCAGCAGTGCAGAGAGCAGGAGCCGCAGCAGGAGCTCAGGCCCCAGGAGCAGCCGCAGCCGGAGCAGGAGCTGTGACTCAGGAGGCAGCTCCGACAGCCTGCGTCGCTAAGGAGTGCCGCCGGCATCACTGAATTCCTTGCGTTCTCCACATCCTTCCCACCTACTTGGCCATCGATCGCAATCACCCCCGATACTGATGTGACAGCAGCACTGTGTCCCCTTTTCTCATTACAGATGGAGTAAGAGCCCTCATGCTCCTGGAACAGCCCCTCTGCTGCCTTGCAGGGAGGGTGGATCCATGCAGCTCCCCCAGCCAGAGCTGGGGCTGGAAGAGGGGCCAGTGCCCTACAGAGGCCCTGCAGGCCCTACAGGGTCCATCCTCCTGACATCCCCATCTCCCCATCGCTGCCACTCTGCGACAGCTGCCAGCTGCTCCAAAGGAAGAAGATTTTGCCCTTCTCTTGCCAAAAGCGGGAGCCAGTGAATTAATTCCCTCTGGAGGAAGAGACACATTTAGGGAGGAATTTGCTGGGAAGCTTTGGTGATGAGTGGACGTGACCTGTCCCCCTCAAGGCAAATATCAGGTCCCTGATATTGGATCTCTCCTCCCGAGATTCTGCCCACTCTGCAGCAGGTCTCTGCCATGAGCATATTTATTTATTTCCATACGCCCAACTCTGCTATAAATAGAAGGCTAGAAATCCCTCCTGACATTAATTTCTGGGGGGGAAAAAAGCTATTCCCCCTCTCTTTCTCCTGCCCTTTCCTAACAGGGTGTTACACATCCACCTTTCACAGGGCTGCTCTGTTCCCCTCCATCAGTGTGATCGCTGAGAGGAGACACAGCAGAGGGGAGTCAGTGCTGCAGAGTGAGCTGGGGCTGCACGGCTCGCATCTCAGAGACCCCCAACACCCCTCCCCCCAAAATCGCCTGTTTTTTTCCCAGGATCTGGGAGGGCCCTGCCTGCCTGGGCGGCCCTGCGGTTTTGTCTCCCTGCCAGGCTTGCCAGCCCAGCTGCCTGTGCAATTACTGTGTTTTGCAGAGCAACAAAGGCTTCTCCTAGCACGGGCTGAGCCGGTGCTGAGGATTTTCTTTCTCTTACAACACCTGGGTGCTTAGAGACGCTAATTTAGGTCTAAGACTTCCCTCCCTCCCTTTTTCCATCCCCTCCCCTTCCATCCTGCGTGATCATTAACGAGTTTGGGCTTAATGAGTCAAGGAGGTGTGTCATTGAAGTGTCACAGGAAAGGGCTAAGGGCAGCCAGCATCTGCCGGAGGGGGAGAGGGGTGGAAGGAAAGGCAAACCCACAGCCAGAGAGTTACCCACTTCTCCCACTGGCAGCAAGTAAAGCTGTGAGCGAGGTAAGGTCAAACACAACCTGGATGATTGCCTTATCGAGCATATGAACGTGTTATCAGTTGGAAAACACAGCAGGAAGGTTTATACTTCTGTGTAGCTGATGCAAGGGGAAATTTGATAACAGGGGCCCTTTTTCCCGTCTCCTTCTCACTGCAAACCCCTCAGGCTGTGGTTGAGAATTACAGATGAGGTGTTCTGGCAGCGGGTGCTGCTGCCTTCCCCCCACCCCAGCCCCACAGCAGCCCCTGGCTTCTTTGGTGGGGAGCACCCTTCTTGTAAAGGGCTGAGAACCCCATGCTTCTTCCTTAGGGAGTCCCTCCCAGTTTGGCATTGTCACCCTGTAGCACTCCATGAAAGGTCTGATCTCAGCGACCAGAGGCCAAATCCCAAATCTGTGGGTCTCTTCATGCCCCTCCGTGCCCCCAAATGCCGGCATGCACCTGTAGCAGCGAGCCGGATGGACAACAGCTGGGAAAGCAAAGGAGCTTTGTGCAAGCAGTGCAAACAGTCCAACTATATTGAGCCGAGTTCCTGGTGGGATGGAGAACAAACACAGTGCTGGAGGCAGCAGCACACGCTGGCTATGGGACAAAGAGGTGCCACATGGCTCTGGTACCCATCCACCTGCACGGCCGGTGGCAGCTGAAGGCTCTCCGGCATCGGAGCAAAACCTCTTTATTTATTTATTAATTATTTATTGACACACTTATTTATTATCAGTCGCGTTCTGTTTCTAATGTCTATGGTCGGGACGGACGCGAGCGGTCGCCGTCAGCAGTATTTATTTATTTATTCTGGAGGGCAAAGGAAGGAGCGAGAAGTTATCGGGGCTCTCTGTGCTTGTTTGGTCCTCCCCATCGCATGGAGGTTCCCAGTGCTGGCCGTGCACTGGCAGGAGGAAGGACTTCCCCGCGTTGTTTTGCATTGTGATCCACCCATGGAAAATCTGAGGTTGGGCCGTGAGAGCACGGGAGGTGCCTGCAAATCCAGCCCTGTGACAGCACTAACTGCGTCTGTGTGTGCGTGTGTGTGTGTATTATGTTTCCTCAGTGGTATTTCTCTCTTTATTTTTTAACTTATTTAAGGTTTTTGGTACAACACACATCATCGCCTGTCCTGTCAGTGGGTTTTCTGTCACTTTGCAAGAAGCCTGTGAGCTTTTCTGTCTCTGTGCCTTTTGCCAGTGCTTCTTTTGTTGTATGCTCACTCACTCGTTGCTTTTATGGGATTTCCACTCCATGACCAGCGTCTCAGGTTGCTGTTGTTTGCATGGAGTAGCTTCTGCCCTGGGGCAGTTCGGCCTTTTGGGTGAACACAAATCGCTGCTCATTGGCACTGGGGCTGCACACCAAGAGCTTTGAGGCAGTGTGTTGGCCGCCTCTCAGAAGTGCCATCTGAGAGAGTTTTCTTTCTTCATCCTTCCTGCCCGTTGTGTTGTTTCCATCCCAAATGCCCTGGTTGCCTTTCCACAGCAGAGCACATGACGCAGTGTCCCCCCCTGGGATGCTTCCCGCTCACTCAACCCCCAGGCTCCCTCCTTTCCCACCCCACACACCAGGTCAGGCTGCAGCAAACCCAGCCCAGCCCCTGAAGTGTTGCTGCAAAGTGCAGAGGAAGGATATTTCACAGAATCACAGAATTGTAGGGGTTGGAAGGGACCTCTAGAGATCATCGAGTCCAACCCCTCTGCCAAAGCAGGTTCCCTACAGCAGGTATTTCAATGCACTGTTGTGTCATTCCATTTGGCCGCGGGTTGCGGCGCTCAGCTGTGCTCTGCTTTATGTTGACCGTAACTTTTCTCAATGTTTCTGTTGTTTTGGGTGACTGAAGTTGTACCAAACCCATCTGCAATGGCCAATCGATGTTATTTTGCTATGCATTGTACATAGATCGAAAAGGCTGAGAGGACTTGGCCTCTTATTTAATATTTATTTCTCCTATTTATTGAGCATTACTTAGGAAAGCTGTTCGAGTCTCACCGTTGGCTCCATGGGATATTTGAGAAAGGGACAATTTTAGGTGCCAGACTGAAGTCTTTAATGTCCAGCAGGGTTGTGTTATCTGTGTGATAGAGGATGAACAAATCCTGTGACTTTTGCAGCTACCTGGAAGTCTGTGTGTGACCAGGATGATCTCTGAAGCACTGCAACATCCACTGCTGTAGCAACAGCTCTGCGATAAAGCAGCCTCAATTTTGGACTGTTGTAGAAAACAGCACCTTGAGCCCCATCCAGGGAATGGAGAGATTTAGAACAAAAGCCCAGACAGGAGAAAAGCTGCCAGGGAAACCATGTCCCTGTTTTCTCTGCTGGTCAATTCCTTACCAAATCATACCGGCACATCTGTTCATTCGACTTCACTGTAAAACTACCTTTGCTCTCCATGGAAATGCATACTGTATTCTTTAGTCTTCCTGGGGTATTCGAGTCGTTAGCCTGTTTAGAAAAGGGTTCCAATAAAAGTTCAGATGATATCTGGTTCACATCGCAGCCTGGTTTCTCGTGTTCCTTTTGGATGGGGCTTGGTGCAGTGGGATATTTTGGGTTGTTTCAGCTGCTGGGTGCAGCAGGGCATGTGCTTGCGCTCTCAGCTGCTGGGGATGAGGTCCTTGGGGCACGGGCTGAAGCTGAACTGTTGTGAGCTCAGATTCCTGCCAGCTGGGTCAGGCTTTCGCTGCCCTTTGCCGTGCGATTTGGGTCATCCTCAGCTCACAGACAGCGCAAGCCAGTAGTGTAGATTTCACACCAATTTGGGGGCGATGGGGATGCTCTGTGTCCCCTGATAGTACCAGCCACCAAGTCCTGCTGGCAGCTGAGATGTGCACCTGGGAAGGTTCTGGGCACAGCACAGACATGGGGCAGTGTCCCCGGGTCGCTTGGCAGACAGGAGGGCTCTGCGCTCCCCAGAGCTGACGTGGCGGTGCTGGCAACTGTGGGAGGTGACTGGAAGATTTGGAGTGACAACAGGAGCTAAATTGGGATCCCTGGAGAGGGGCGTGTGACTAATGGGGATAAGCAAGGCGACAAGATGGATTCCTGGCCTGGGAGGGAGGATGGCCTGGAGCTACTTGGGAAACATGGGACTGGAGATCTCGGGGTGAAATGTGGCCGGGATGGAAGTGGCCACGGGGCTGTCCCAAACCATGTGCTGGTGTCACCCCTGGAATAGCTGGTGTCACTTCGGGTGATGGGAGCGCTCAATCAGGAAAGGCAGAAGATAGAGGAGGACACTTCAGCCTTTGCTGACTGCTGCTTCTCAGCTCCTCCCCGCATCTCCAGTCATACCCCAGTCCCCAGGGAGACCCCACGATGCCTGGCTGTGTCTCCCCACACACACCAGTGAAGGAGATGAGGAATAAGAGATGCTCCCCATGCAGGCAAAGGCAGCTCCCTGTCCAGCAGTGCCACGTCGCTGCTCCATGATTAATACCCTCTGAGCGACCAGCAGCCGCATCGCAGCGTGGCCCACAACGCATTACGGCCTTCCTGCTGCAATTTATTCCAGCAAGTCCATTAGAGAGATTGCAGATGCTGAAGAAAGCAAGGTAGAGACAGGAGGGAGCGAGGAAGCAGTGCAGCATCCGGTGCATCATTGCTGACACTCATCGGCATGCCGGGACCCCTGTGCAGGAACCCTGCTGCCACCAGGCACCCCAGTGCCACCAGCGCCAGGTACCCCGCCGCACCCCATCCCCTGCAGCCCTGTAATTAGCCCCGCGCGGCTGTGATTACGCCTCGCCCTGCTGCAGCGCAGCCAGGCACGCGATGAGGAGGAGGAGGAGAAGGAGGAGGGCGAGGATGGGGCCACGTAGGGTCCCACTCCCACACCAATGATTCTGGGGCATTGCTCCGGGCCCAGCCCCAGGCATCAGCCCACAATCCCAGCCACTTTTTGCTGGTGACGCATCTCCGGGTGCAGCGGGTGTACAGTGCGGGGCCCGGCCCCACCTGGGGTATTTTTGATGGATGACACAGGGGTGCAGGCAGCCCACCCTGAGCTCCCCGGTTATTTTTAGGCAGGTGCCGAGAACCCTGCGCCAGCCGGGATCCTCAGGCCGGCGCGAGAGGTCAGCTGCACAGCCCAGATTCTCCACGGCTGTTTCATCCTCTCCAAAATACTCGGCTGACAGGGCAGGAATTGCAAAACACAGCCTCCCCCCCCCGCAGCGTATAAATAGCGCTCGCCCGGCGGTGGAAGGTTGCAGAAGTTTCTCGGCTCCGAGCTCAGGCATTTATTGCGGCTCTCGCCCAGGAGCGGTGGGGACACGGCGCAGTGATTGTGGGAGCAAGAGGGGAGAGATAAGCTTTTAATCTCGGGATATTCGGTTTGATTTTTTTTTTTTTCTCCCTCTCTGGACAAGAAGTTTTATTTTCCTCCGCCCGATCCCTGGGACCGAAGCCAACCAGGAAGCGTTTTCTTGCAGCCCACACCGTCCTCCCCACACTTGCTTTCCAAGCTCCGGATGCTTCAGCCCTGCTGAGCCTCTTCCACCCATCGCGCTCTGCCCGGTGCCGGGCTCCCACCCAAACCCCCGTGCGTGGATGCGCCTGCCCTGGGCCAGGCTCCCCGGGGTATTCCGCAGCATTTGAGGCTCCACGAGGAGCACAGAGCCATGGCCGACAGCCAGCTGCCCTTCTCCTGCCATTACCCCGGCCGGCGGAGCCTCCGCGACCCATTCCGAGAGCCCGGTTTGACCTCGCGCCTCCTGGACGATGATTTCGGCCTCTCGCCCTTCCCTGGGGACCTGACAGCAGACTGGCCCGACTGGGCTCGGCCCCGGCTCACCCCCACCTGGCCGGGTCCCCTGCGTGCCCGCGCCTCCGCCATGACCCCCGGCTACAGCACCCGCTTTGGGGGGTACCCAGAGAGCCGCAGCCCCGCGCCCACCTCCCGTGAGCCCTGGAAGGTGTGCGTCAACGTGCACAGCTTCAAGCCTGAGGAGCTGACGGTCAAAACCAAGGATGGATACGTCGAGGTGTCAGGTGAGGGCTGGGGCGCAGGGTGTGGGATGGGGCTCGGGTGGCATGCTCAGTGCTGATGCTTCCTTTGGGGTGAATCTCTGGGATTTGTGTTCCAGCTGGCACTCGGCTGTGAGCTGCCGAGAGGGGCCCCAGCCTGGCTGGGTTAATTATAGCTGGCGAGGACGGAGCTGAGGGAGATTCCCTTTAAAGGGGCCGAGAGTGAGGCAGCCCAAAGCACCTCCCAGAGCTCCAGCGCTGCACCCTGGCCAGAGCACCTCCTGGGGCTGCCAGCGCTGTGCCAGGCCACAGCACTTCTTCCAGGGGCTGATTTGGGGGGACACTGTGGGTTGGAGGGATATGGGAGGCCTCAGAGCTTAAGCCCCATCTTGATGAGGCTCACACACAGCCCAACAGCACAGCAGAGCATGGGGACAGGATCCAAAGATTTGATCATGTCTGATGGCTCCTTCTTAAGCCTTGGCTCCTGGCAGCAAGCAGGGCTCAGGCTCCATGGGAAGTAAAGGTGTCTGGCGGGGAAAGCAGCTCTTCCTCCTCCTCCTCCTCCAACCAGTGCAGCCTCACAGGCCAGGCACTCAGTGCTGTTCCTTGTTGGATGTGGTGTATCCCTCCTCACGTGGGAGACACTCACAGAGGGAAGGAAAACATCTGGTTTGGAAGAGCTCCTGGGGTTTGTTTGTTTTGCTTGTTGGGTTGAGCCCTGAGCCCAGGGCGGCGGTGACACGCCTTTGTTCCCCCCCCAGGCAAACACGAGGAGCAGCAGGTGGAAGGAGGCATCGTCTCCAAGAACTTCACCAAGAAAATTCAGTAGGTATCACCCTGCCCCGGGGCGTCCTCCCACGAGCACAGCCCTATCCCCATGACATGCGATAGCTGCAGCCCTGCTTTTCCCATCCCAAAACCAGCCCTGTGGGCTCCTCCGGCCCGGATATGAAAGTAGAAAGGGGTGCAAAGCACCGTGCTCCTATCCCATCACCAGCCCCAAAATACACCAGTCCCTGGTGTGCAGCTACACGTGCACCCGCATCCACATCCGAGTGATGTCAGTCTGATCGCTATCGCGCTGACTCACCCCAGCAACAACAACAGCAGGGAGGGAAGGCGAGCCCAACTCCGAGGGCAAAGCACAGCGGTGCAGCAGCAGCTCTGCAGCTTCGCTTTACCAAAACCTCCCAGCAAAGCCGCGTGCGCAGCGGGTGGGAGCCAGCAGCCGGGCTCCTTTTATGGGCAAGGCACGGGTGCGACGCAGCAGCCAGGCGAGCGCGGGCGGCAGCGACGTCCCATCAAACACATCTGCCACGGAGATTAAACAGAGCACCAGGCAGCCCAGAGGCCTCTTTAATGTCCCTGTGCATTCCCAGGGGCTGCAGTAGTAACACGAGTGGGAGCATTGAGCCCGGCCGGGGGTCTTGCAGGGCAATCTCAGAAGGCTGCGAGCCACATGGCTGCACCATCTCCTAACCCCACACATCTCTCTGTCCCCCTCCAGGCTGCCCTATGAGGTGGACCCCATCACTGTCTTCGCCTCCTTGTCGCCGGAGGGGCTGCTGATCATCGAGGCTCCCCAGATCCCCCCCTACCAGCAGTACGGCGAGGGCAGCTGCAGCAGCGACATCCCGTTGGAGAACCCAGAGGCCACCTGTGCCTGAGGGCCCCTGTGCCCCTTCTCCATTCCCCCGACCCTATTCCCCCCCAGCCCCGCTCCCTGGGCCCCAGCGGGGTGGCCCCGGGGCACGGCCTCTCCCGCCCCCTGGGAGCAGCTGCCCCACAGTGGTCTGACACTCTGGTAGAGGCTTTGCATCCATCAGACCCAGCAGAACGGGTGTCTTCGTTACGGTTCTTTTTATGCTGCAAGGTGAGCAGATGGGATGTTTGTAACAATAGTGAAAAAGTGCCCTTTTCTCTTCTTAAGTTGAAGTGGAATCCCGTGGTCCTGCGTCTTCTTCTTCTCTGTTTTTGGTTTTGTTTTGAACTCCATCTCCACGCCGGCCCCTTGGCAGCCTGCAGACATGCAGCCGGCAGTGGGGCCAATGGCACAGCCCTGTCCCAGACAGACAAACCCCCACCAGACCTGCTGAGAAGTGTAAACTGTCTGCATGTTTTGTTTTTGTTTTTGTTTTTGTTTCCTTTTTCCAAAAAGAACTTGTGATTTTACTTATCAGACTTGAGGAATAAAGATGAGTTGATGTTCTTAGCCTCTGCTGATCTTGGCTGGGAGGTGAGGGTAGGGGGGCTGGGGATGCTCTAGACACTCTTTGCCCTCCGTATGGGCTCTGTGCCCTTTTCCTGGCTGGGGACACAAAGCAGCCCTCTGAGACAGGGAAGCTGTGTTTGTCCTCGCACCATCCGCACTCACATCTCCCCCCACCAGCTCCTGGCTGCAGCCCAACCCTGCAACCCAATGCCCAGGCACAGCAAAGTGGTGATGCCAAAAGGAGCAGACACCCAGTTTTCCATGTCAGTGGGACCTTGGAGTTAAAAATACAGCTCACATGTTGCACTTGGGCTCGCTCAGGGCTCAGTTACCAACAACAGCCACAGCATGTGCTATAAATCCTGGCCCAGGCGTTGCATTCCCCCCAACACAGCAGCCTTGCTCACACTGCAGGGGGGGATGTGCTGCACCCTGGTGCCTGGGTGGGGCTCCAGCCCTGGGGGCACAGGGGGCCCTGGTTCTGCTCTTTGGAGCTGCTGGGTGGGTTTTGTGCATGGCTGAAAGAGAGGGCACAGATAAAGAGAAAACTCAACAAATATCCCCAAACATTAGTGGCTGGTGACTGCCTATGTGGGCTGTCGCCCTCAGCTTTCTCTCCTGCTCATCTGCAACTGGGGGAAGGAGGTTTTATTTCTTTATTCCCTCTGCTTTGTTTGGTTCTGCTTCCTGATGAATTCCTTAATAATATCTAACAAAGAATATTGAGAAGTGTGCCTGGAATCACTTCCTAATGCCATCAGCAATCAGCAATGAAGACCTGGTAGGCAGGCGGTGCGTCGGGCCCCTTTGCCAAGCAATGAAAGAAGCGAAGTTCAGTGTTTTTTTAAGCACTACCTGAGTGTTGAAGAGAGGGACTTTTTAGCAGTAAATACTGCTACGTGTGGTTCAGCGGGTGATACAGCAGCTTTGGAAGCGCGGTGGCATTTCAGCATTGAGGCTGATGCTCAGGGCTGTTTGTCTGCCGCAGCCCTGGGTGAGATAACACTGCCAAACCATCAGAGCTGTGTAACACTGCAATGGCCGCTCCGCCAATTACATTCCATTTTTATGGTCTCACAGCAATTACCCTGCGTTTTATGGTGCCGTAACGTATTAGGCTTTATGGCTTCATACCCGCTGCAGCACGGAGCCTCTGCATGGGGAGCAGGGAGCACCAGAAGCCTCCTGAGTCCCAGGGATGTGGCCCCACTTGGAGGAAGAAGCCCTCAGCGTGTCCCTGAGGGTTTATATTCCAAAAATGGACATGAGGAGCTGAATGGATTCATTTTGCTGGCAGCGTGCGGGGCAGGGTAAACAACACAGAAGCAGCTCCAGGGTGGTCTGAACGCATCAGGCACCCTCAGAGGCCCTTCTTCTTCCCATAGCCAAGGGTGTCTGCGCCCCCCAATTGCTCAGCTACCTCCTGCCCCATTTCCAGGCTGGCATCAGGCAGCTCTGCCCCTATGACCCCCTGTAGCTCCTCTGTGGTTGCCCTATGACACCCCCTCTCCAACCTCTGTTTCTACTTCCTTGTTTTGGAGATTTCTCTCTGCTGCATCCCTGCAGAGCAAATCTCAGCCTGCAGAAGAGCTTGCGAAAACAATAAATTACAACTAAAACAGTGGAGTGAATCAAGTTAAAGCATCTCCATGGTGAAGGTAAAGTGAGGCACTGAGCAAAAGGACATGCAAAGCCCCATGCTGGGCTTTGGGTCATTCCCATTCATAGTGGGGTCAGTGCAGTGCTTGTACTGAGGGTGGGGGGGCAGCAGGCAAGAAGCTGGATGTCACCCACTTTGTTTCCTTCTGTTCCATTTGCACCATGCAGTGTGGATGGATCCATGCAGGATCTTATTACTTCCCATCCCATCGCTTCAACATGTGTAGCCACGGCTAAATGACTCCCGTGCCTCATTAGCAGTGGGATGAATGCTGTGTTGGCTCTGAGATGCTTCTCTTCCTGCCTCAAACACCCCAATCCAAAGGGGGCACCTTGGGGCTCCTGCTCTGCAAAGAGAATTTTGGGAGGATCTCCCCATGCTTCTCACTGGGCTCAATGCCAAAGGCCCCAGAAGCAAAGGGCATACAGGGCATGGCCAGGATATTGCTGGTAGTCACCAGGAAGGGATGCTGCTCCAGTACAGAAGGAATGAATGAGTTTCATTACGTTGCAGTGATAAGCTCCAGACACTGGTAATGGTGCTTAATGGATCTAATGCACTTCTCATGGTTGTGCATCACCAACACGCCCCTGGAGACTACTCACTCCCACTGCTGCTCAGTGCTTTTGAGACTAAAAGCGAGCATAAAAGTAGCACGTAGGGTCCGGGGGGGGGGGTTGTGATGCTTGGGTTCCGAACCCAACCCCAGCCTACCCCATATACCCACAGTGCCACCTCCCCACGGCTCCAAAACACCTCCAGGGATGGAAAGCCCACCCCCCGTGGGCAGCTCTGCCAGTGAGGGGAGGGGGCGGCCCTCAGGAGGGGTCGGGGTCGGGGTCGGGGTCCGGGTCCGGGTCCGGGTCCGGGTCCGGGTCCGGGGGCAGGGCGGGTCGTGATGTTGCAGCTATGGGGCTGAAGGGGTTTGTGCTCTGCGGAGGGAGGTGCTCGGCTCTGTGTACTGCCGTTCCCTGGGAGACCGGGTGGGTGTTGGGTTCCCAGGCAGAGAAGGGTTTTGTTGCTGTGGAAGGAGGGCTGGGGTTCGTCAGCGGCTGCTGCTGGGTGTTAGAAGTTGTAAAGGAGGTTTGCAAGGAGGTTGCAGCAGAGGTTTGTCGTCATGGCTGGGAAAGTAAAGTTTGCAATAGTATAAGGAGCACAAACTGCTCCTGTGCTGGAGCAATGCCGGCACCGGGCGTGCCCAAAATCAGCAGAGCTGAGGCACCTGTGGCAGCTAACACTGAGCTCAGGGCTGCTGCGCTGCCAGAGCCACCCAAGGACGGAGGAACCAAGGTACCAACAGCCTGCAAAGCGCTGAACCCCAGAGACTTCGTGCGCATTCAGCCTCTGCCTGCTTTGGCTGAGAGAGAAGGGAAGGTGCTGGCCAGGAGCCGGGCGCTGTACAGGAGCAGCGGGCCGCCGTCAGAGCAAGTGTGCCGGGAGAAGTGGCACCGGAGGGAACGGCAGCGCACGCAGGGGCTCTTCACCCCCCGAGGGAAGCCCTACCAGGAGCTGGGCGAGCTGCTGTGCACCGACCCAAAGCAGCTCACCCTGCGCTCTTTGGGACAGCTCGCACAGGTAGAGCCGGCTTTCTGCTCGTCTTTGCATAGGAAACAAAGAAACAAAAACTTTCTAAGTCCCCGCTGGCAGGGAGGAGAACGGTTGCTTCTGTTTCAATCAGTGTTCCCTGCCTTGCTGTGGTGCGGACAGTGGGAGGAGGGGAACCGTGCTGGGCGTGTGAGGATGAAGGGTTAAAAAACAGGAGTGGACAGTGCTGGGATTTAAAGGGTGGGTAAAAGGCTTGAAGTTGTGGATGCCCCGTCCCTGGAGGTGTCCAAAGCCAGGTTGGATGGGGCCCTGGGCAGCCTGGTCTGGTATTAGACACAGGGTTTGGCAGCCCTGCCTGCAGCAGGGGGGTTGGAGCTTGGTGATGCTTGAGGTCCCTTCCAACCCAAGCTATCCTATGATCCTCTAGGGGTGCTCTGTAGCCAATTCTGAACTTTGCTATTAGCACGTTAAAGGCATGCTGAAAGCACCAAAAAGGTTTGAAAGTCTTTCTTTTCCCCTCCTAAGGAGCAATGGTTACTGCATTTGGAAAATAAAGCACTTGCCTGGCACTGAATCTGACCAGTCCTGTGCTTTGCGCCATGCCCGAAAGTCAGAGAGGGCCCAGAACTTCAGGCTGTTCTCCCTCCCAGTCTCCTTATTTAAGTTGTCACCGTGCTCTGCAGAAACCAATTTAAGCTTTTATTTTCTTTCCTCAAATATACAAAACCAAAACCGTGTTCCTACGGCCCGATTTAAAAGTACTTTATGACCTGCATTTTGTTTTGTATTTACCCCCAATCCTTCCCTCCCTTAGCAGTCTCCGTAGTATCCTGAATACCTTGAGAAGATTGTAGATACCAGATGCATCTGATTCCAGGTGTCTGAGACTGCTAAGAAATATGTTGTATTTGATTAATGCATTTGTACTCATCTCTGCCTTCTGAGTTTGCATTTTCTTCAGCGAGAGGCAGAGCTGATAATTTGCAGTGGTGGATGGCAGTAAAATTTGTAAGCAGCAAGGAGATAATAAAGGCCCTGGGCATTCAGGGGGCTTGGGTATGCTAATATCTGCTGGCAAATGTCACTTTGTAAACTGATATGATTTCAAAAAAAGAAGTCCTTAACAGCTAAAAACATTTTTGTAATGAGCGTGCTGGGATGGTTACACAAAATGATATGGGCAGAGGATATTATATGTGGTAATTGCATGTTTAGGATCCTTTTTATAGCTGCTCGATGCCAACAAATGTGTTTAGAGAAGCTGTGTATGTCCACTGATGCTTTCTGTGTCTTTATTAAGTAAATTTGGTGGCTGAAGCCTTAGAATGGATATTTCAGTGTTCTGACTGTTGCGTTGGAAGCTGCTGTTCTGTGATCACACAGTGGAAGTGGCACCTGTCTGCCAATAAAAGCTGGCTCTGTGCAGTGACAGAATCCCCTTCCATTGCAGCCCTTTGGGATGAAATGAGCCCATTTCCATACTAGTAAGAGTATCATAGGGTGTTGGAGGGAGGTTGGTGGCCCTGCCTGTGGCAGGGGGTTGAAAATTGATGATCCTTGAGGTCCCTTCCAACACAAGCCATTCTATGAACCTTTTGAACGTCCAGTGCAAATAATTGGAAGTTACTTCATACAGTCTGAGATTATTTTTTTTTTTCTCTCTTTCTCAAAGGTCAGGCATGCATTGCATTGCATTGCAGACAGCACTGATTCGTGGCGAGTCAAAGAACGTCACTTTCCAGACAGTATTTTTGATCTTTCTAAGCATTCAGAGCAATGTGTTAAAGGTCTTTTTCTTATTCCCTCATGTGACAGTGCACGGTGATTGGTCGCCTTTTATCAATGTTTATATAGCTTTTTTTGCCTTAATTGCTATGACAAATTCATTTGTTAAGCTTTTGAAGTGGCTTGTTGACTTTTCACATGGAAGAGAGGTGGCCTTTTTGATAGAGCCCTAAAAAACAATCCAGGCTCACAAAATTATTACTGCCAAAGCCTGCTCTGTGCTTGTCATAAAAACCTATACTGTAATTCTGTGCTTTAGGTAAATAGATCACTAGATAAGATTGACAGCAACATCAGCAAAGGAAGGTTTTAAGCTGGAAACCGGAGAAGAAAATGGAGCAATTTCTTTCAAGATAAATTACACTGATGTTATTTGTTATTGCTGCAGTTAAAGATCTGTCAGGGTATCCGATCTAATATTTCACTTCCCAGAAGACTGAAGAGATGTATTGCAAGGCAGAACTTAGAATGCAAAGAGCCTTTTCCCTCTCTGATGTCAAGGTTAGTTGTAATTCCTTGTTGCTCCGGGAAGAGCAGGAAAACATTGTGGTGGTGGCTCACTGATATCCCTGGAACGGGGAAACTGGTCAGACCAGGCTGTGTGTGTGTGTGTGGCGGCGTTCCTAATGACTTCCAAATTGCATAACCCACATAGGGTTGTTTGGTTGACCCAAGTCTCAAGCCTACCTCTGTGAAATGGTGGGCCCCAATCTTTTCTTATTGAAGAGCAAACAACAGCAACGAAAGCTTTCTTATGATAGATTTACGTTAGGTCTTGAAAAAACTCCGGGAATATCTTGAAACCTCCTTCCCAAGACAAGGTGGAATTTCAATGCAATAGCAAAGTGTAATATTTCTATCAGTTATTAAGCCACCAAACACCAATACTTTCTCCTGCAGTTGCTATCTGAGGTAGGTAACTCACAAGGATGGATGTTGCTCAGCCTGTTCTTCCAGCAGTGCCAAAGCATTGCATGAGATGTTCAGATGTAAATATCTCTTGCTGCAGTGGGGCTGGTCACTGGTTGCTGGAATGTGACCCTTCCCTATGCCTTGCTGGAGGTGGTCTTAAAGTCTGTGTTAGTCAATGCCTGAGTATCTCTAACAATTAAAAACTGCACATCTGCAGCTCTGAACGGGAAATTTGGAGATGCATTTTTGTTTGCAAAGATTAATTCATATTTGATCTAAGTTTTTACTGCTTAATCCTTCTGCTTGTAGTACTTTACCAAGCTTAATGTGTCATGATAGTCTGTCAGCTCTGGATTACAGTGTTTGTGTAAGGGCTGGTGTTTTGGGCAGGATGAAGGGAATGAGCAAGAAACAGGGAGGGTACAGAAGAGGCTGTAGCAATGAGATTCACATTTTAAGCTTCCTCGGTGCCCCAAGTTTTTTTTTTTTCTTTTCTTTTTTTTGGGGGGGAGGGGGAGGGGGAAGGTCCTTAAATGTTCCAGTTGAGTACAATGAGAGCAAAGACGAAAAATGCAAACTTAGACCCAAGCATCTAAACACTGAAGTAAGTCAGCTTTATTACAGGTAATAATAATTATTGACACACTGGTTGCCCAAGGAGGCTGTGGATGCCCCATCCCTGCAGGCATTCAAGGCCAGGCTGGATGTGGCTCTGGGCAGCCTGGTCTGCTGGTTGGTGACCTGCACACAGCAGGGGGTTGGAACTCTTTAAGGTCCTTTCCAACCCAGGCCATTCTATGATTCTATGAATATTTAAGCATTCTTGTTGGTAGTTTTATTGAAATGTTTTTCTTTTTAGCCTTATGAGAGTGACAACCATTGCCTCTCTTGTGTGCTTGGAGAAAGTGACTTACAAAGTGAAGTATCTTAGCTAACAGCATATAAAAAACAGTAAGCGTGAAGAATTTCTGATCCTGAGCTCTTGCTTTATGTTTTAGCACCAAAATGGTGATGCAGATGGGTCCAGAGATTAGGACATGTGCTTACAGAATTACCAGGTTGCTTGTTTTTAATGTTGGGTTTTCCTTCTTGTTTGGCTAAGAGCAATAGCTTTAATTCCTGACATATGAGGTAATACTCTTAACCTAAGCCTAACTACATGAGAATGCTGTGTCCCATAAAAAAGGAGGCTGTTATGACTGCTAATAGCTAACCACACCATCTCCACACTGCTCAATTCAAAACAGTCTAATCAGTTTCGAAAGTTCAATTTCTATTCCTGAAGCCTGCTTTTGGTAATGAATTAAGGGAAGCATATCAAATGTAATAACGCATTGTTATTAAGGTTTTAGTAAACTTGCCAAATGTCAGGCTGCTGGTACAGTCACGGTGCATTACACTGCTGTGATTACAGCTGAATTGTCTTTATAGCAAATTGCATTGCTCACCTCAGTTTGGGAATTGATCTGCAGCAGCGTGCCTGGGGCAGGGGAGAAGTGTGTGTAAAAAGGTGACACTTGCCAGTGAATATTCAAAGCATTTGATTTCTGGAAGGCTTAGAGCCTGCTTGTATGTAGTGAACACAGATATTCTGTAAGGTGTGCAGTGGGAGGAGTAGAACAGTCGTTGTGTTTGAAGGATGGGTTGCTCCCCAGCAGAGGGGCTAGTTGAGTGCCTTCTGCTTGCTGGAAGTGCTTTGTAAAATGGTAAAATTGTTGTCACTGTTTAAATGTATAATTGGTTCTGTTTAGAGCTCGCAGTGGATGCTGGAGCACTAATTCATGGCTGTTTCTGATCCTCTGTATCTCTCTAATAGCACAAAGGAATGTTAACTTTGCCAACAGAGCAGTGCTACCTGAGAATTTAGTATGGAAAGTGATGAAGAATAATGTAGCTAGTAGAAGAAGAAGGGAAGAAGAACTTGCATGAGCAAACAACTGTTGAAGCAAGTTGCAGTTTAGCCAGAACAGCTTGCTAACTCCCACCACACAGTGCATGGAAGAGGAAGAGCTGAAGAGGGATGATCCTTCTCATACAGACAGTAACAATCTGGGGTTTAAATTTATTTATTTCAACTCAGGAACATTGAAGCCAGTTGTTAAATTGGAATATTTCCATGTGCAGGCGAAGTGAATGCAGGTGCTCAGTTGTGAGGGGGGAAGTGTAGTATTGAAAGCTTGAAAACCTTTTGTATAAAATCAGATCAGTAATATTTCACTTTCCTTGCGACTGTAGAATGATGTCTTAAACTGCAAGCAATGAAAGGCAGTGCTTTCTATGGCTAGAGATGCTGCTCATTATTCATGAAATGTCTATGGAAGAAGCCTTGAATGCTCAGCAGCAATGGGGAAAAGACACAACGGAATGTCTCTCCGTTCTTTGTAGGATAATGTGACCTTTCCATTAAATTAACGTTGTGCTATTTGCACAGAAAGAGAGCTAAGCTAGAGAGTATTTTTAGGGGACAATAGTCAAGTTAATTGGTAGCTATATAACTGTCACACTTTACATTAAGAGCTCAAAAGCAGTGTAGGGGGAATGGAGGTAGCAGCTATAATGTTACTCTGGATTCTCTTCAGCGGAAAAGGGAGTTGCTTTGCATCTTGGTTGAAAGCTTGACTGTGGCTTTGTCTGGGGGACGCTATAGCCTGGGGCTGTTATTTCCCCCAGTGTATTAAGATGGAGATTTTGGCTAATTAATCAGTGGCTTTCTGCTGAAAGCTTTGCCTGTCCTCTATCCTAGTCTAGATAGGAAGCACAGATTCCAAAGTCCTCAAGTAAAACACTGCTAGATTGCAGTTTGACTTCAGACAGCAGTACGCAATTTGATTTAAGAGCCAGAAGGTGCTTCATGAAGTGGTTGTGATGTATTTAGCTTTTAATTTGTGCACTGCATCCATTACAAAGCTTACCCTTTTAAGAACTTTTAACTCACTCTAGCTGCATTACATCAGGCTTCAAATAACAATTCATAGGTTTGAAATGGAGGAGAGATTGTACTACTTGGCGGCTTTCTTCTTTGGATGGTTTTGGTAATGTTTTCTATCCCACAGTGAGAGTGAGGTTGTAGTAAACTGGAGCCCAAAGAAGCCCTTGGCTCCTCCTTAGCACTGTGAGTGCCCCCTGTTGTGTCTTTGGCCTTGAACCCATGGCAGTGCAGCTTCTGAGAGGATAAAGTCACACAGTTCCTTGTGCGCTACAGCAGTCCTTGGATTGCAGTGCTTCACCCCAAAAGTATTTACTTTGATAGGTTTGATCTCTGTTCTTCATTTCTCCTCTTTAGGTAAAACCAATGGTTCCCAGTGATCTTGCATTATTTGCCTCCTACACTGAGGATCCTGCTTGGGCCAAGATTCCAGGGTGGCATCACTTGGTCCACTGCTGTGTCAGCATTTCTCTCTCAGTGCTTCATGAACCCTTGTCTGTGAACTCTCCTCTGCCATGGTTGATTTTCCCCTTTACATGCACTTCTCCCACCCTCCACGTGTGCACGTATGCACATACTCTACAGAAAGCCATGTTTTAATTACTTGTATCCCTTGAATCTATCAGCTCTTTGTTCAGATAGAAGAATACTTACAGCTTAATTCGACAATAAATGATCCTTGTGGCTAATTGTTTGCCCTGTTGTTTGGGGAATTATTTAGGAGATAACTCCGTTTATTCATTAAATAGCTATGGCCAAAAATAAAGGGTGGAAACATGATCACTTTTGCTGGAGAACTGATGACAGGAAGATAAAGTTGTCATGCTCCACAGCTTTAGATTAACTCATGCATGGTTCTTACCTTGAATCCCCCCAGCTAGGCTGATCCCTGTGCATTTCAGTGTTGTCTGATCCCAGCTGCCAGGTACCACTGGTCACCTCGATCTGATGCCTGCCAGCTGGCTGCACTGTGTGCATCAGAGAGGCTGACAAGATGGCAAGCAGTGGATATCATCTTATAGGGCCTGCACACTGCACTCCTCAATAAAAGTCACACGGGAGAGCCCGGCAGTGATGCTGCTTGTCTGTCTCATAAGCAGCTGCCTGGCAGATGCCTGAATAGAGGGGAGCAGGACAGGGCAGAGGTCTGGAAGTCTCATGGGCGGCTCTTGGGGCTGGCACTCTCTGGGAGGTGTAATAATGCTTGCAGGTTCCTGGGCTTGCTGACAGACAACAGCGTGACTGCCATCAGATGCAGTGGTCAGGTAAGACAACATTAAGCCACAACAAAGTGGCAATTGGATGACAGAGATTTTTTGTCTCGAATGGACAGAGATAGGAGAACTGTGACCCATCTGCAGCACAACGACAGCATAACAGTATGCTGAATTTAAGGAGAGTGCATTCCCTTTCTCAGTGCTTTTCCTTTTGAAGTTGGTATGTTCTGCTCTGTTTAGTGTTGATCGATGATGCCAGAGCTAGAAATGCGTAAGATTTGATGTAATACATTTATTAAGTTGTCAGAGTAATCAAACATCTTTTTAACAGCTGTTTTGAAATAAAAAATAAATAAACGTATTCTAGTTCAGTACTTTGCAGTGGCTTGAACACTTGAAGCTGATCTCCCTGCAGTTCTGAACTTCTCAGCCAGACTGGCAGGTTGTTCCAATAAAGGATCTGTTCAGCTGCATAGTGAAAGCCTTTCCCATTAAGGAAATATTAGCTGAAAGTGGATGGTTACAGCACCCCGTTCTTTATGCTGCCTTTCCTTGTTGGTATATGATGTCTTAGGGTCATGTAGTCAAGCAGTTTTAGAAATGTCACATAACAAACACCTCTATTTTCTTTCTGCTAACACCACCAACAGGTGATGGGTTACCTACAGGTATCCACCACGTCCTGCTCCAGTTTTTCTTCCTGCTAGGTTACCTTGAAACGTTAGGAATTAATTCCTGGAGTGGCTGTCAGAGAAACTGACAGTGAATCAAAGCAGTGAGACAAATTGCTCGTTACAGTTCAGGGAGCTGAGCCCTCCATGCAGACAGCTGTACCATGGCTGGGGGGTTCTCATTACCGCCAGCTCTGCCTTGACAAATGCTGTCCCTGTTTGCTGGTGAAGCTGATAGGTGGATTGCCATCACATAAATGCGCTTTAAGCTCCCATCAGAGGCACTGCTGTGTTTCTAGGGACTGTTTAGGTGTGTTTCTTGTCGCCTTACACAGGGCTTGTGTCGCTGTGCAGCAGCCTGAGCTATGGATGATGCTGTTAATCCATGAAAAATGAGAAATTAAACCCCTGGCTGGATCTTAATGATCCTTATCCAGATCCATCAAATCACAGCTTGATTTTTATTTTTCTGAGATTTTCTGTTTGTTTTTGTAAGAGCTTGGAAGTGCTAAATTCATTCAGCTTTGCAGTATGGCATTCAGAAATCCCTCACTGCTGCCAGTGATCTTACTCCAGCTTTTAGTGAGTATGGATTAAAGAACAGATTGGGAGGAAAAATATCCTTTTCTAAATAGCCACCTTGCTGTTCCATTTAGCTCATCAGAAGTATTCCAATCCTTCTTTTTCAAACAAAGCAAAATACTGTGTGATTTTTCTTTTCCCCTTCAGGTGTTTCATTTTCAACTGTTCCCATGAAAAGTGTTAAAGTCGTATTACCTCCGTGAGATGTTTGAGGTCTGAATGTGTGTGTGGCAGTAACTGGTAAGTCAGGATGAGTGAGCTACAAAGGATACAGGCTGTAGAGCAAGATTTTCCAGCACCTCTTGGTTGTGCTGGCAAATTGTATGAATTGAAGTCTTTGCACTGCTTTGCTCTGAGGTCAGCTAGAAGACACTACGGCCTGAACACAGTGATTTAATGACAGCATGACATACAGCCTCAAAACTAATGGAATACGAAATAGGAAATCAAAACAAAGACAATGCTCGAGGAGAATGGGCCACAGATGTAATGCAGTCTGTGAGTGCAGCTGGCATGGCTACTGCAAAATGCCTCTGAAAATAGCTGCCCTCTGGAAAGTCAAGTTTTGGTGGGTTAGCTGTGGCTTATTCCCTTATTTGTATCAAATATGAGCAATTTGGGAGGCATTTATTTTACCACAACTGTAGAGTGGTTCCTAAATGTTGATCTTTCCTTCTTTTTTTTAAGTCACAGGTATGATAGCCTAGAGCTTTATTTGCAGATAACCTGGTCAATTCAATGAAAGAATGCTAGTTAACTCTATCTGGTGAGGTGTGTATGCGTGCTTATGTTTTAGTATAAATCAGACACAAGTAATTAAAAGAGGGGATCTTTGTTGAGGATGTTATCATAGAATCACAGAATGGTTTGTGTTGGAAGGGACCTTTAAGATCATCCAATTCCAGCCCCGTGCTGTAGGCAGGGACACCTCCCAGGGACCAGGTTGCTCACAGCCCCATCCAGCCTTGAGTGCTTCCAGGGAGGGGGCATCAGAGCTTCTCTGAGCAACCTATTCCAATGTCTCACCACCCTCACCTAAAACCCATGCAGAGCTGATCACTGGGACCTTACCACAGCTTACCAATGATATTTTGGGCTTTGTGTTGAAACTAAAAAGTCCTCTGTCTAATCTTGCATAAAGCCTAGCCAAGAAGATTCTCTTCTTGACGTCTGTCTCACGTTTGTCATGCACGGATTTGGTGGCAGCCAACAAGCTCATTCCATTGCAATACGGACTGTATTTATCACTGTAAAACAGTAATTCAGTCGGGTTCTTTATTCCAACAAGGAACTGGGCCCTTTGACAGAAATATGCATTGGGAAAATTACACAGTAGTTCAGAATTTATCTTTTTGCTTGTAAATTTCAATGTATCTAGGTAGAACATCCATGTATATAGCAACCATTGGCGTGCTTCTTGATTTACTTGAAGTGATATTGGAAAAATATTAGGAAAACATATCAGCATTTTAATAATCATAGTCTCCAGTTTGCATCTAAAAATGCTTATTTGTTTCAGGGAAGTAACAGGAGTGGCTGTTTGGGGAAAATAGGCTGGAACTGTCAGTCCCACATCACGTTGTGCATGTGGTGAGATGACGACTTTTTTAGGGCTGGCAGATGCACTCTGTTCATTTTACAGGTCATTAAATTTCTCATTATACAAACTCAATCATCTGAGTTTTTCAAAATATGATGTGGAATATCCAAAAGATTAGACAGTGTGCAAAATAAATAGAGAAGTTGTTGGTTTTTTTTTTCCTTTTCAAATTATGGTTTGCCTTTCAAAATTAAAGTGATCGATAACCTCCATAACATTTGTACTATATCATTCTCATTGTCTGGCTGCTCCATATGGAAGGTTATGTTCTGAGATTGTATATCTCTGCATGCAGAGCAACATCAGACCAAATTTGTATGTGTTGGTCTGCTTAGAGATTCTGATTAACCTGTCTGTGTCTGAGAGGAGAGAATCTCCAGCAGTAATTAGTGCATTAGAATATTATCTTTCTTGATGAGGCTAAGCATCTGCATCTTTTTTTAAAAAAATGTTATGAACTGGCTTTTGAGAAGAAAAAGGCCCAAATCTTTGTATGTTTCAGCACTATCCTGCCTCTTCTGTCCAATGTGTACATAATCCCATGTGGTCTGCGTTGGCAAAGTGGAATGGTGCTTTATCCCTTGTGTGAAGGACTTGGTCTGCACTGATTTTATGGTGTAATTTGGGCAGGAGAAGAAATGGTGTGTCTCAGAAGGACATTTTCCAATTCAAAAATTATTGAACCATCTCCATCTTCCTAAGCTGCCTTTACCTTCTTGTTTGTTTGTAAGGCCTCTGTTTGAGTTCGTTCTGATTGCACTTTCTGGTTTAGCGTTTTGCAATCCTTTGCCATTGCCAGCTGAAGCAACTCCTGATTATGAAGATTTATGAGAAAGGAGTAGATAAGTGACCTAGAAAAACTAGTGCTTATCTAGAGATTGCCCTGATCCTACTTCCTTGGTGCTGTTAAATTTAGGTTCTGCTAAATGACAGAATTTCATCTCGTGCTGAGCTTAAGCGGCTCTGTTATGGAGCCTGAAGGAACTGTTTGGAACTGAAGGTTTTACAGTGCCTGAGGAGTTGCAGACAGCACAGAGAAAAAGGGAAGAGGGCAAGGTGCCAACAGTATACAAGAAATGCACTTAACTTTGGTGTTCAGCATCCAGGGGGCAAACAATGGGATATTAATTGAATAGCTGGTTGAGAAGAGTGGGGGATATCCAGACAGAGAGAAATGGTGGAAGATTCAGTCAGCCTGCAGGACGGTGACTTCCACATCAAGTGAAGATGTGAGCTTTTGGCTTCAGAGGTGTCCCTGGTCACAAATGTCTTTAGAATATACAGAGGTTGGCGGCCCTGCCTGTGGCAGGGGATTTGGAGCTTGATGATCCTTGAGGTCCCTTCCAACCCAAGCCATTCTATGAGATGATATGCACAGAAAGCACAGGGAACTGAAGGTGCAAGTCACTTGTCTTGCTGTACCTTCATCCTTCATACATGCAGTGTTTAATAACACATGCTGACAAGAGCGTTGTGAGGATTTGTATCTTACAGGTGGAAAACTGCTGAACTGTTGTAGTAATGGGGACCATGCGAGTATTACAAATGTGCTTTGGAGTCTTCACAGCTATTGGATGCTGGTGTAGCCCCTGTAGCCCCTCCATCTCTGCCTACCCAGAAGAATGCCCCATCCATCATGTGCAGAGCCAGTCATGCTTAGCTACACATTTGTGACCTCTGAGTGTGATTACAGCTGCTGATCTGTGGGACTGAAGCCAAAGGAGAGGGAGGATTTGGCTCTGTTTTATTAATATACTTATGGGAATAAGGGCTGTGCCTAAACAAAATTAAATGGCATCAAATTCCTTCGTTGGTGTTTGGTAAATAAAAGCAAGCATGGGGGCAAACACGGAAGTTCAGACGGAAGCAGGGTGGTTTTGCTTTTTTAATCCTAGAGTGGTAGCTGGACAATTTGAAATTCAAGTGACACAGTGAAGTGTTAGCAGTCCTCACAGCCGAGAACAGAAAGCATTGGCCAGAAAAAATCTCTAATTTTTGCATGCACTTCTTATTTATTGAACTAATATCCCTAACCTTCTCTTTTTCCCTTGTAACAGAAAAGTGCTCGGGTTGTTTTACTAACATCTGTATTTCAGTTCTGTGGTAATTTCCAATTCCTTGTGTTCCTTGTCCTCTACCAGGTGGCAGTCATCATGCTTTTTATTCCGTGGCTTGTATTGATTTGGTCAAAAGTAATTAAAGAGATAATTCGTTCTCAATTACATTTCCCCGAATTTCCTGAGGCTGGTAACTCTGCTCTCCAGCTGCGTCTTTCCTCAACTCCTCCTCAAATTGACTTTGTTCTCGTTATGAAATAAAGCAGAATAGTGTGTTCTTGTTTGTTTGTTTGCTGCTTTTTGATTGAGTAGTGACTCTGTGCTGTGGAAGATATCGATCTGTTAATTGCATTGCACACTTCTGCCTTGGTTCATGAACTTTCATGCTTTTTTAGCATAGCATTCCAATAAGAAACCCCGTGTTAGACTAATAGGAGATCAGTGAAGGGAGACACCTAGAAAGCATTAGCAAAGGCTGAGTGTTATTTCCATCATCAGTGAGTGGAAGGCTGTGGGAGAGCTGCATCAACTGAGTGTGCTGCTGCATTGCCCAGAGCCCAAGTGACTGATAGAAATATGAGGAAGAAGGAGAGATGTCATAGAAGCAATCTATTTTGTGTTGATTTTTTTTTTACATGTTTGCTTGCCTTGACTTGTAAGGATGCAATGCAGAATATTTAGGCCATGCATTTTTAGATCGTCTTGCAATTAAAAAATTTTATGGAGGGGAAAAAAAAAATAGATGGCAGGTCATATAACATTCAAAGTAACTGTAGAGCAAATAGAGTTACAGTTGATACTAATTAGATCCAATTATTTTACAAAATTTATCACGCTTATCAGAATTCAGTAAATATGATGATCCTTGCGGTCCCTTCCAGCCATTGCCATTCTATGATTCTATGAATATTCTTTGGAGAAAAGAAAATAAAAAGAGGATTTTCCTGGAGAATGTGACAAACTGAGGCAAACTGGGATAAATATCGAGCTATGTGAGCTGGTTTTGCTAGGTAAACAGCAGTCTGTCTTCATGTATCCTTTCTGAATACTTAAAAAAGTTAAGAAGTGAGCAGTGTTATTTGTGGCATTTCAGATCTAAGGAGTAGAGGCATCGTGGGCTGAGATTCTTGTACCAAAATCTATCGTAGTCAGAAAGAAGTGGGGGTGGGTTAGGGCCTGCCAGCTGGGATAAGGTGTTACATGTTTTATTTAGGACGTCAGAAGAATGTTCTGACAGATGTGGAATTGAGCCTGCTTATTCTAAATTTCGTTCTTATGCCTTTACTAGTAGATAACCTCTCTCTCACTTCTCAGCTGCCTCCTTCCATTTTTCTGATGTCTCTTTATTGACAGTAATGCATTTGCTAGAGCGCAGAATGGGAGCTGACAGGACTGGGGCTCCATCCCTCATTAAAACCACCGGTGGTACAGCAGTGGAATGAGTATCACTCCCTGTTGATATCGGGCCCGTTTCTGACCAGAGACCAAGGAAAGCAAGCTGCTGCTGCAGCTCTTAGCAAACATTCACATTGGCTGCAGAGGTTCTCATCTACGGAGTGCCTTGCATTGTTGATGTGGTAAAGCGTAACCTTAACGAATCGGGTGTCTCGTCTTTGAGGCTGATGTGTATTTGCATCTTGCTGTGGTGTAGTTCTAAGCCAAAGCACTAAAATGACATTCCTCTTAAAGCAGTCTTGGTTTTCTGCAGGATACTGTTAGTGAAGTGCTTTGCCTAGGAGTCCCTTGTGTTTAATTTAAAATTCTCTTTTGGTCCCAATATCTGTTCCCTCATTCCAGTGAAAGGGCAAGAAGGGTCAGTGTTCAGCAGCAGCAATGTAAGAAGAAATAGGGAAAAAATTTAAAATAGCTTGAGTACTTGGCTAGAATACTGCCTACAAAAATCAGCATTTACAATGCTACCTGAGGAAAAGCAGTAGTCCTCTCTCTTTATATTGCTTAACAAGAGCCTTCTAAATGCTGTTGTAAAATGACAAATCTATTTCATCAGGTTGGTCTTGCATCTGGATGACCAAACGGGTAGCTATGGGAGGGCTGTGCTGGTTCACCTTCATCAGAACACATTCACATCTTGCAGATGTAATCATAATGCTACTAGTGATATTAGGAACGATGCTAAATGATGTTAGGAAGAAGAATGCAATATGGGTTTCAATCACTGTTTTTACCAGTAACATAAAAACCAAACAAGTTGACCAAAATGAGAAAAGCTTCAGGAATTGTCAATATAACAGGTTCTAAGTTGAAAATGTACACCATAAAGTCAAGCTTAGCATACCGCAGCTCCCCTCCTGCAGATGACATATGCAGCATGCTCATTGCAGCCTTCCAGCACCTAAAGGGAGCCTACAAACAGGAGGGGTGTCCACTCTTTACAAGGGTAGATAATGGCAGGACAAGGGGAAATGGTTTTAAGTTGAAGGAGGGAAGATTTAGGTTGGGTATCGGGGGAATGTCTTTACCAAGAGAGCAGTGAGGTGCTGGAACAGCTGCCCGGAGAAATTGTGGATGCCTCATTCCTGGAGGTATTCACGATGGATGGGGCCCTGGGCAGCCTGGTCTAATGCCAGATCTGGAGTTGGCCCTGCCTGTGGCAGGGGGTTGCAGCTTGGTGATCCTTGAGGTCTCTTCCAACCCAAGCCATTCTATGATTCTATGCTATTTCCACAATAGGATTTGAAGAAAAAAGGTGGAAACTCAGAATGACATTTGCAAAGATAAGCATGCGAAATGCAAGGTGTGCTTAATGAGAGAATGTGATGTGTTAGAGCTGAACAATTTTTGCTCTTCATAATTACTTAGAAGAGAAAGTAGATGTACCTGGGAAGTGTTAGGATAAAATCTAGCGTGTCTGGAGGCAGTCGTTTGTGATTGAAATAAGCTATTCAAAAGGATTTGTTCCTCCAAAAACACCCTCAGCCTTCAGTTTTCTTTGTACAGATGGAGAGGGCATGCATAGCACTGCATAAGCTGGTATGCAAGAACAGCAGAGCTTTGGGTGTGCCTCCAGCCAACCGTGACAGCAATGGAAGGGCTTTGCCTCCAACAGGGCGGCATCGAGCTCCACCTACTGCGCTGCTCCTGCAGCTGACTTTATCTGGGGCTGCCGGGTGTGTGCTCAAGAAAAACCACCTTCATCGTTTCAGCAAAAAAAAAAAAAACCCTTTTGGATTAATTTCCTCAGTCTTTCTTTGGACCGTTTTTCATATACTATCTTGCAGTGATTTTTTTTTGTTGTTGTTTAAATTTAAATGGTTGTTTTCTTACATGTGGAGTTGTACATCATTTTGTTACTTCGTTATAATGAAAGCAGGAAATGATGAGTGAAACAGGCATTTTGGTGGCTTAAAGGCAAGTAAGGAGACTTCTCATAGTTCACCTAAATTTGAAAACACTATGAGAAAAAAAATAATTAAAAAAACCCCACCCAAGCCCATTTATTGCTTCTGCACAAAGATTCTTCAGATTGTCGTTATAATATATTGCTGACTGTAACAAATTAGACTTACCAACACTTTTTTTTCCTCAGTTTTTTTTTTTGTTTGTTTGTTTTTTATATCTGCACTGCAAATTAAAAAGAAGGAATTACACACCATTCTATCATTATGGAGTGTTACTGTTTTAAGCTCAGATTGCACCTTTTCAATACACGGCGTTGTAATGAAATATAATGTTGTAGAAAAAGAAACGATTCCCTTCTGTTTTCTGTGATAAGGCTGATTGAATCTCATTACCAGTACCTGAGAGGATGGGGTGACATATATGCTACCTCCCTTCCTTTCTTCCCTGAGCAGCCATGCCGAGGAGAGGTGGATTTGCAGCTCTTTTCTTTGCCTTTCCTCTTGAACTGGCTGGGGTGACTGACCAGAGGTAGGATGCAGGGTGATGTTGCACTTTGTAGAGTTTTGGTCACAAATTTATTCTTTCTGCACACCCAGAAACCTCCGAAAGAGTCATGTTGGGAAATTTTTTCTCCTTGTGCTCCACAGCCTGCACTCTGTACTCTGTAGTCAGCATACTGGTACTTACAAGCAATTGAAACTTTAGGGCTGCATTCCAACACTCTTCCTCTCCTCAAGTAGGAAGTTATTCTGAGATGTCTTAGTCGATTGAATCATATCAGTCAAGGTATCACCAGCTGTAAAAACAATGGTAGCTGGCCATGGTCAACATATTGCTGTTCCTGCTGGGGAGAAGAGTCAGGAGCAAAGCAGGCTGGAAGTTCTGCATTTCCTCTGGGTGAGATGCAGGAGCCTGCTCAGAAGTTAAAATGATTCCTTTCTCACACACCGTGTGAACAAATTTTCTTCAAACACTGAAGCAGCTCGGGTACCTTGGTATTCCTCTGCAAGTGAGACATGTACTCCCAAGCAATGTTGGCTTGCCATGTGTCCCTGCTGCTGACCCACCTTGTTCCATTGCTCCCCAGCCACATGAGACAGCAGAGCCTTCACGCACTCATCTTTGACACTTCATTAGTTCATCTCTACACACTGCAGAAAATCTTTTTTCCGTTCCAGCTGCTTTGCTCTTGGCATCATTTCTGCTTATTTTTTATTCTGTTATTTGCTCACGGTCTGCCCTCAGTCGTTACTTTGGAGCTCTGGTGTGCACAGCTTTCTAGCGAGGGAAGAGCTCTGTTCCTTATGCTTTCTGCTTTCATTCTGTTGACATGTTACATTGGAACATAGATTTGGAAAACATTTTGTGCCTTCTAGAATCAAGATTCTAACAAGCGAAATGATTTGCTTTTAAGAACTTTTTAAACATCCAAATATTTCAAGGCTTTACAGCTCCACATTTGCTGCGCTGTGCCTTTCAGTCTTTGCTCCACATCAGCTCTGCCTTGGCTATATGGATGCAGCTTCCCAGGGCCTCCTGCTTTGCTTTGCTTGGGATCAATAAATGAGCTCTTTGATCTGAAAGTACTGCAGGAAGGAATTGCTATTTTCATACCCTTTTAGCCCGAGTACCATAGGCTGTGGAGTGATCTGAAGTTCTTCATTAATCTACATATAAATATGTGTGTATATATATATGATTTCAATAGGAGGAAATATATCTTCCTTCCACTTGAATAAAGTGCTGGTTGAAGGAGAACTAAAAATGAGATTGTTTGACTTCAGGGCTTTTCATGAGTCTGTGCCTTCATGGTGAGTGAAAGCACAGACCCACGAATACTGATCCATCACAGCGCGTATCTTCAGGGAAGAGCAATTACAGGTAAGTAATTTCTTATTCCTGTTTTGGAAATTGGATTTTCTTTTTATGTTAGACATGGTAGATAATAGCCTTCCATGAGAAGAGGGGTTTTTTTTTTAATAGAAAAAAAACAACATTCAAGTGCAGTGATTTAGAAAGCACGGATGCATTTTGCACGGTAGTTTTTTCTGCAGGTGCTTCACATGAGAATCTGTTTGAGTGCCAGAGTTAGTGATGTTTTAAGTGTTTCTGCATCAGACTTGCTTAATTCTTTGATTTAGTTTGCATCTCTGTAGGAAAAGTTGCTTGCACCACTTGGTTTTTAAAATGGTGATCTGCTTCTCTGTCTAACTTGCATTTATACACAAGGCAACACGTTTTTGTTCATTTTTAGGAACCTGTGAAAAAAGACGTGCAGGAAAGACTGCAGAGAGAAGTGGCTGAGGTTGCTGCTAATGAGAGCTCTGTCAATCTAAAGGTTAGAGTGTGCAGTTTCATTTCTGATGCAGCCTTGATTCAGCATGGAGTTAAAGAAGCCAACATACAAGCATCATGCTTTGAGTCTATACAAGTGGTTGCTGTTTATAAGCTCTGCTATGCATAAGAACCAGCCTTTCTGCTGATATACCATAGGTTTTATCTCATAACATTATTGCTGATGAGTGAGACAAGTTTATAGTGTAATTTGGTAAAAAGAATGCTCAGAAAATTCAGTTTAGCGGTGTCACTCCATTCATCATAGAAGACCAACCTTAAAGGATGTAACAGCTTAGCACAGAACATCTAATGCATTCAAAATGACTTTTAAAATAAAACGTTGTGATTTGTGGTGTACATTATGTCTCTTATGTCTCAAAAGCTCAAGGCTGTAGGACTTTCCTTTACTGGAAATGCACCAGCTTGTCCCAAGGAACACCTCAGCTTGCACCTCAGTCTGCGCACGCTGGTGTTACTCTTCCCAATGAATGGCAGTTCAGCCATGCACTTTTTGCACACTGAACTCTGCCTCAGCTGCATGTTTTGTTGGCTTCACCAGCACGTGCAAAAACACTGCATGTGCACAGCATGTGGTCGTAATTCTATGAAACGGATGCAGCTGTTCTCTGGGAGTCCCAAGGGTGCTTCTAAGGCAGGGGCAGTTCCACAGCAAATGCAAGCTTTCATCTCCCATAAATTTGGATGCATAGTTGTTCAGAGGAAGAAATGTTGCAGCACTTTGAACAGTGCCCTAAAGGAGATGATTTCAATTCCCTTGTGTAAAATCATGAACCTGGTTTGTACACTCCTAAAAAATTAAATTAAAAAGTTAGAATGAAAAGAGTGGATACACTGCACTCTGCACTCCAAGAAGAGAGCTATGTCTGCAAAGCTCTTTCTATTGCTTTTCTGCTTTTTTTTTCTTTGCTTTTTTTTTTTTTTTTTTTTTTTTTTTTTTCTTCAATAACTTGTTTTGTGTCTGAACACTTTTCTGGACTAGAACTTGTAGAAGATTTCTCTCTTGTGTGTGCTTTTTGTAGTTTGATGCATAAGAATCACAGCAGTCGTTCCCTTAGCCTAGGTAATCGAAAAGTCTCTTCTTCCAGTTTTGGTTTCATAACCCTCTCAGGCTCTTCACTGCTCTTAAGACTTCTGTCAAACCCAAAGTCAGTCAATGACCAAAAGCTGTTGAAGCACTCTTATGCCCAAGAGAGTGGTGAGGTGCTGGAACAGCTGCCCAGAGAGGCTGTGGGTGCCCTAATCCTGGAGGTGTTCAAGGGCAATATCATATAATGCCATATCATATGAGGTATGTTTACATGCTCATGAATCTCATAATACTCTCCCAGATGATGGTTATCTCAGAAAACTGTGATTAAAGCTGAACTGTGAGACTGCATGTACCTTCTCTGTGCTAAGCGCTTCTTAAAAGCTTAATATTAATTCTCAACTTGATCACTTTCAGTCTGATCTGCTGGAATCAGTGAAAAGGCTCACCTCACCTAGAGAAACAGGAAAGGAGCTGAAGACTCTTAGTAAAACTCTAGCTCACTTGAGGTAAGGAAGTCCAGAGCACACAGAAATGGGTCAGGCCAAAGGAGTTGTTGGTTCTGCGGCGGTCTCAGCTGTCTGATCAGCAAAATCATCAGCTGTACTAGCTTAGAAAAGATGGCTTGTAATTCCTCCTTTATAGCCATTCTGTATGCTCAAGATGTATTGAGTGCATGAGGAACTGCATCCATGTCCACTGCATGAAGAACAACTGCTAGCTCCATCAGTAGTGCACTGTTTTGGTGTTGTTCAGGTGCTTGTTACCTTTTTGCAGTCCTCTGTGTGAAATGGCACTGTGCTAAGATCTGGTCATCCACGAGGAAGGTTGGGATGTATAATGTCCACTATAGGATGGAAAACTACAGTGAGAGTATCTGCCACTGTAACAGGAATACGTGCACAGACTTGTATGGAGTATTCCAACTTGAGATGGAGGAAAATCACGGCTTAGAGGGAGTCGATGTTTGAGCTCCTTACCTGATGGGAACGGGGAGATTTTAATCAGACACAGATCTGGGTTCCTATATGCCATGCAGCCAGCTGAGGTTGGACTGCAACCATCATTAATTTTAGGGGATTGAGCACAGAAGGTGGCTGGATGTGCTTGCTTTTCCTAGAAGGTATCTTCCATTGCCACTGTCAGAGAATGGTATCTTCCATTACCACAACAGAGCATTTCTTGCAGACTCATTTAAAAAGAAAGAAAGTGGGAAAAAAAAATAACACAGCGAGGTCTGTTGGTCATAGGCTTTACCATTCTACCATCTCATTCTTTTGCACGTACTCAGGTCTTATTGATGCCCATATTTCAGCTTTGTTACTGCAGTCGCTACTTACATTGATGAGGCTGCAACTTCTGTGTGCTGTTCTGTTTCAATCACACATTCTGGTTACACTCCAAATTTGCCTGTGGAGCCTGCTCATGGCATTTGCTCAGTATTAGCTTGAATAATTGCAGAGCTGTATTATAGGCCTTGCAGTCGGTGACTGTAGGCTTACTAAATTTTCTTGGAACTATCCAGCTTCCATGATGTGAGCGCTGAGAAACAAGAATTGCTTGTAGCTGAAACAGCAAGCAGGAATACAAAAAGATTTACATCTGGCAAGGTTTAGTTACAGTCTCCTGCAAATAAAATTGATGATTTACTGCTGCCAGCCCCAACAGGGTACAGATTACATGAGCTCTGTAGACTTGAAGCCTTTGAAGAACATTCACTAGATAAAAATAGTTGAATTAAAGCAAGCAGCAAGAAGATAAACATGTATATAAAAACTTAATAATTTCATAGGTTAAATGTAAGCATGTTTTCCAATCGAGAAGGTGTGGTATTGAATCAGCATGTTACATTGATGATGAATTAGGTTCTTGCACTGTTGGACTGAGAGTGCAGATTTACAAAAGTTGAGGAAGCTAAAAAAGCTTCTATGCATGTCCTACTGTAATGATGTGCTACATTATTAGTTGTCATGATGTAGTGTTGTTAAATATCTGCAATTTTTGTATCAGAGCAATTCCTAAATTCTGCACTAGTTATGATAAGTTAAATTCCACATTCAGCAGAGGGTTGTTAGTGGTACAGTAGTACAGTTCAGTTGCAATTGGACTTGATGATCTTTAAGGTCTTTTCCAACCTGAGCAATTCTATGATTCTTCCCTTCCACCCTTGCCTAACTCTGGCTATTTTGTTTTACGTTTATTCTGTTAATCCACTTGATAAATGTGCCAGAAGGAAATAAGCCATAAGCAAAATAGTAAACAGTGTGTATTTTGAAGGTTGAATAAGCCATTTTAGTGAGGTATGACTTTTTTTCCAATTACGAATGGAACTCAGGTGTCTCGGGGAAGTAAAATGCTTGAGTTGTTCTTCCAGACTTCAGTGATGTCTCTGTTTCTCTGATTGATTTTTTTTTTTTCCCAAACTGCCCTGATTAATCAGAAGCTCCAAGGAAAGGTCTTGTTAAGAGATCCAGCTCATCTGAGTGAGTGCAGTTGTTTCTTACAGCATATGAAGTGTTTTGTGTAACCTGCTTCTAACTCAAGACATAATCATAAATGCAGATTAACCTTCTGCTGGATGTTTAATGGTAATGTAATCTGCAAAATGATGCTAATGCAGACTTTTAATGATGTGAATAGATTTGATCTCAATGTATTTTTGATTCTAATGTTATCTTTTAATGAGAGCTTAAATCCCCAACTTTTAGTCTTCTATCCCTTCTCACCTCCAGAAGCCAATACAGCCAAAAGGATGAGCAAAATTATATTCCTTTATGCACACTGTCTTTAGAATTGCCTTTGAAGTCTTGATCAGTTGTATCAGTACCACACTCACAGAGGACAGGCATGTTGGGCAATTGATCTTTAGCATCTAGTTCGGCTTTTTACTGCTGATGCTGAAGGTGGAAAGAGCCCAACTCCATTTTAGTATCCCAAGCAGAATTTGTTGTGCTGACAAATAAGAAATATGTACCTGTTGAAGCATCTCCAACTCATTCACGTTCTTCTAGTCCCATATATTTAATTATGGTTGCATTTGAAACTGGCTTCATTTAATTTAAAATGCCTGAGTGGAAATATTCTTGTTCTCTGACGTTCCATGACCATTGAAACATATGTGGAACACAGAGAGGAGGCCCAGTCTTGTGTTGCTGCACAAGTCCATTGATATTTCCTTTTTACACTGACTGCACGGCGTGGTGGTTTCACACTGATGGCTAACTAAACTCCACCACACTGCTCTCACACTCCTGATCCTCAAAAGATCAGGGGCAGAAAATAACAAAAAAAGGCTGGCTCAGGGTTGAGGTGAGGACTGGAAGGTCATCCGTGATCACCATCGTGAGGAGAAGAGATTCAGCAAGGGGAGATTAATATAATTTATTGCCTGTTTATTACTGGCAGAGTAGAGCAGTGGAAAAACTAACAGCAAAGAGAGAGCACTGTTGTCTCTATATGTGCTTCAATGATGCTGCCTGTCACCTCCTGTAAGGAGCATGTGGTATTATGCTGTGATCCCAGTGGTGATCCTGCAGATATCTCACAGAATTATGTACTGTGCCATTTGAGTCATGTTTCCTACTTACATGATTTAAGTGAAATATTATATGAACTACAATGGGCTGTGGAGAAATTTGCTTGAGAAAAATCAGGGAATCTGGTTTTTGAAATGTGGACTCATTCCTTGATGCGTCCTAAAGCAGGCAGTAGCCACATGACCCGGTGTGCAGAATAATATCCAACAGACTTAGTATCTGGAAATCAAAAGTCTACATTCACTGTTGTTCTTTCTAATTATTCTGTTGTCTAAAATTGGAAACTCCTTGACTTTTAGCAATTAAAACGTGCTAAAGATTCATCTTGAGCGTTCATACGATGTTACTTTGACTACATTTGCAGAACAGTAAGAACTGAGGTCAGCAGACTTTGTAACCACATGGTGCAATAGGGAATTGCAGGAAAAGATAAATTCTAGTGAGAATTGCTGCACTGATGTTTGGACCGAAAGGCGTGATGGCAGCACTTCTCAGCAACAAATTCAGGATGTAGAAAAGGAGCCTCTGAAGGGAGGGAGCAGAGTGGGAAATGCACAAAAGAAGAAAACTGGAGTTGTAAATCATTGGGACAGCAACTTTTCATTTCAGTGAAAGCAGTCGGGCTAGCGGAGCAGCATGCTAATATGTACGACAGAGAGTCAGGGGATGCAAATGACCTTTGTGGATTTGGGTTTTGCTGCCTATCCTCATGATTGAAAAGGAACAGCCAGCGGTTGTCTTAATTAGATGCTAATTGATACGTATTCGTGGCAGGTAGTGCCTGTGATCTTGCAGCTTGTTTGTATTAAAGAGTATAATGGAGCAAAGTGTGAGGGAGTTTTTAGCAATAATGGTCACAATGATGTGACGTGATAGTAAAAATGTTCAGATTATCTCAAAAATATTTCAAGAGTCATTACTGGAACAGACTTGAATGCATCCATAAAGCTTTCACATGCCTTCTTATATGCTAAAAAATATAATTAAAGAGAAGATAAAACTTATAACTACAAACTCATGCTTCCTCTCAGTGATAACTGTAAGTACATGAGAGGGTGATCGCTGAATGCAAAGGTTGTTCAAACTTGTCATCTTTCACTGCTATCAGTCATTAGTCCTGAGCAGGAAGTCTTGTCAGGGCTTTCCTGCTGTAGGATAACACCAAATCACTGTGAGGAGGCACCTGCCAGCTCTCAGGTAGAGTTTTATGTTAAATTATGGGAAGGAATGTGCTTATGTTTGTGTAGCATTAAAAAAATATAAATAAAAATTGGGAAATCTGTAGATAATTGTAACTCCAATTTCTGAGAGTCAGTGCATCTTTCTTCCAGCGGAGGTGTCACATGCAGACTGAAAATAGCCCTGGCTGACTTGACAAAGTGTTTCCCAGTGTTGAATTCAGTGGGTGGAACACAGCATGGCAGCAAAGACAACATATTTCTCCTTGGGCAATCAAATATCTTTAGCTTTGTGCTAAGAATTGTTGTTTCATTTCTGCAGAAGGAAATCTCCCATTGCTGCTTCTTGAGTTTGCTTCGTCTTAGTGAGAAGTACAGCAACTTTGATATGATATTCAGCTCTGAGGGAAATGCCTTTTTTTTATTGCTTTGTTGCAATGACATCTGTGTGATCCAGAAATAATGTTAAGTAATACACAGTTGCATGAGGATGCGTTGCATGAAAACCAAGAAAGCAGAAGTCTTTATAGCCATCCATAAATCATAGCAAGATGTAGGAACGCTTACACAGCAAAGATGGCCAAAGCATGGGAGGTTTGTAGTTAGCATGTTGTAAAAGCAGATTGCCATAAATCACCTCTGTGGGCTAGCTCAGCCAGCAGGACAATGCAAGTTGGAAATACTCGTGTTATTAAACGGCACAAAAAAGCAAGCAACAAAAAACAACACCCAAAACAGCACAACAGAGCTTAAAAAGCAGCCTGCTTTTTAAAATGAGGCTGGCTGAAAACGTTATCTGTGTGTAGAAAGGAAGTATGAAAGGTGATAGAAACTGGAAACAGAACCTAGCAGAATGTACTGTGAAAGTGATTTGGAAAACATCTCAGTCTTCGTTGAGGAGCCAGATCTGTTTTTGTTTCTATCACAACTAAGTTGTGATTCATGGTGTGCCTAGCCATCACTACTTGTATTCACTGGCACTCAGAAGAGATGGAGGTAGACATACAAATATTATTGATGCCGAGAGAAATGAAAAGAGGGATGATGCTTTGAAAGTCTGTCCTTGCCTAAGCTCTGCAAACAGGGCGAGCTGCCAGACTGCTGTCCCTGCGTTCCTCTCCACTGCATGAGCTGATTAATACACCTTTGGTCTTTTCTTTGGCAAGGCTGAGGATATGCACCAAGGTGCACAGTGATGGAAAAGCCTGTTAGAAGGTCACTGTTCTGCTTGGTTTGCACAGACCTTAAGTGTTTCATTGTAAGCACGGGCTTGGATTTGTTACACATAGCATGAGGCAATTACCTGAGCTCCTGAGTTAGAAGCCTGCTCCTTCAAGGCTACTTTTGTCATTGGATAGAAACAGATGCTTTTGAGGATTTTTCTGATCCTATGTAAGCTTGAAGGCCTCTTACAGTCTGGGAGGTAGATGCGTGCTATGTTCTAGAGGAAGTTAATGAAGTTAAATAAATACTTCTCAAGACACAGAGCTACTTTTTGAAAAGCTGAGATGTTTCACTAAATCCAGAAAACAACGCTGACCAAAGTACATGGCAGTGATGTGACTGCTTTGCCAGAACACAAATCCTCTTTTGGCAAGGAAAACTGAAGCATCAGGGGTAAAAAAAAATAAAAAAAAATTTAAAAAGTGCCAATATAAAAAATGAGATCTGTGTGTGCAGTGATGATCATCTAAGCACAGGTTCCCATGTGACAGTGACAAGTTGTGATCATCCCCCGTCAGTGATATCTAGGAGTTGACAGCTTGGAGCTACATGCTCAAAGGGAAGGAGTCCGTGCCATTTCGTGAGCCACTCAAGCCTTTATTTCCAAAAGGGCTGTGTTAACCCCTTGTAATGCAGTGCATTTTTGGTAGTTGGAAGAAAATTAGTTCCCTTGCGTCTGTTTTAGTAGAGCTAGTTGAATAAAACTGTATGTCAGACTGTTGGCAATTTAATAGTATTCCATTGGCTGGCTTTAAATTAGAAACTAGATGTTTCTTTTCAATGCTTCAAGTTTTCTGAAGGCAGATCTCTAAAAGTCAGTCTCTATACAGAAAGCCCAGGCTCTGTTAATGCATCCTTTATGCCTGCAACAACAGTTAGACTGACGTACCCTAAGAGCTGTTCCTGTTACTTGTCTTCCTGTGAGCAGCTTTGTAACTAGCTGTCTTTGGGTATTTCTTATTATAAAGCCACTTAACTTTTCTGATTGATGTGGTAGCTATTATGGGAAGATTTTGAAAGGCAAAGAAGTGTGTTGATTTTGGAGTTTGGGTTATGACCTTTGCTATCCTTGCCTGTGAATCTACACCAATCCTATCTATATGTATAGAGAGATGAAAAAGACTTCAGTGTTTGGAGATTCTGCTAAGTTGGCATTCCTTAATGCAAATTGCTAGATGATCCAGCTGAGTGTGTGAGAGTGGGAAGGAGAGGCAACTCTGAGTTAAGAAGCAAAAAAGAGAGTCAGGTGACAGAAACAGAGAAGGTGAAATGTTTATCTGCCAATATTAGTTTCCAGTGTACTTAATACTTCATAATGTCAGTTGCTTGGAAACCAGTGTTCTGTGCCCTTTTCCTGGTTGGCAGAAATCACTCTAATTGTCATGTTTCTAGCACTGTCACTGCTGGCACTTTGTAGCATTTTATTTCCAGAAGCAAAAATTTTCTTTTAGGTGAGTGATGGCTCACATTAATTAGACAGCAGTCACGGCCGAAGACATCCACTTATGTGTACGGATGTATGAATCATTATCCCTATCATCAATCACTGGAAAGACTGCTATTCCCATCAACAATTCTGCCCTCCCAGACTGTTCATTTGAGTCTCCATTTCCTTTCTTCTCCTGCAAAAATATATTTGTATTTGAATTTTTGTAAGTGCAAGCAGTTCGTTGCTTATTAGATTTTACTATCTAAACATGACAGCCTAATTCCATGTATCGTGGAACAAAATGACGTGTTGTCACTGAATGGTTGAACAAAGCTAACACTTAAAATGAGTTTTCCATTATTTAGTATTAAAATGTCATTGTTCTGTAAATGCCTTTGCGTGCTAAGGCAAGAAGATTGATCTTCTTCCTACTCTGCCCTTGTGATGCCTCATCTAGAGTATCGCATCTGGGTCTGGTGCCCTAGCATAAAGAAGACATGGAGCTACTGGAGATCTGCTGTCTTCTTACGAAGACGGGCTGAGGGAGCTGCCTTCATACAGGGCTTGCTTTGGTTTTGTTTTTTTTTGGTGCGTGGTTTTTTGGAGGGTGTTTCTGTTGGCTTGTTTTGTTTAGAAATGAACCCATTTGAGTACAGATGATTGTACTCATCTTCAGGAGAACAAAATGGAAATCTACATCCAAAATAATGTGGGTATTCCAGATTGCGTGTGTGACTTCAGCTCAAGGCAGATGTTGATCTGGTGCCACTTCAGTTTCTTGCCAGAACGTTCAGTGGTTGGTTCAGTGTGGTAAATGATAACATATGTCAGAGTTTCTATGGGTTGGTAACTGCATTTAAAGATCTTAATGTAATTGTAATCTGGTATTAACTGAACTTAGGGAAAACAGAAATGTGAATATTTACCTATTAGGCTCTTGTTGTGTGATTACTCAGCCATTAAATAGGAATAGTAACTGTTTTGTTCCTGATTTTCCATTGCCTTGTGCGTACACTTGTATCTCTTTAGCTTGGTTATAAACACAACCTAACCCAAATTCTTAATTCATTTCATTCATTTCATTCATTTTCATTAGTATCTGCATATTAATTGTGAGTACCTGTCTTTTTCCCATGTGCTGAGCTTTCAGAACACAACCCAAATGCCGTGTGAAGCACAAGAGCAGGACTTGCTCTTTCAGGCTCACCTCTCATGGCTGCTGGTAATTTAAGGAGGGTCATGTAGCCGCTCTTTAATAACTCACTGGTTATATTTTAAGTGAACAACTCTCTAATCCTCATTTACAGCGAGAATTTCTCACCTCACAGGATCCCAAAGGTGTGAAGTGGTCTTAATGTAACTAACTTATGGACATACGGGCACATATATCTACACATATATATATACATATACATGTATGTATGTGTGTTATCACAGTGAATGTAAGGGTGCTAAAGAACTGAGTGCAATGGTCAACAGCTCCAGTATTCACTGATAAGAGAAAGGAGCAGATTCTCCATTGGTGTAAATGGATATTACCATTGACAGTCTGCAACAAACGCAGAGTTCGGTCTCCAGTTGTTCTTCTTGTCCTTCGTAAGTAAAAACAGCTCTGTGTGCAAATGTATTTTCTTTTATCTCAATTTACAATTGGCTCCATGCCTGTGGAAAAAGGTTGCATTTCTGCTGTACGTTGTCTGGAGCAGACGATGTTCTTTCATTAGCTTTATTGCTAGAAAGCCTTTTTCCATTAAGATAAGTAAACGCTATGAAACAGTGACTAGCAATTTCCATGATCAGAGGAATTATCTGTGTGTAGTTAAATTGTTTGATGGATAGTTATTGTCCTTAAGGCTCACAACCCAGCTTTTGTTCACTGTGACCATAACGTTAGGTCTTGGAGAGAGGAAGAATTAAGCTAGCATGAGTAGACTGCAACTACTTTGCTAACGAGCTTCTTAACTTGGAAAGAAAGTTCTTCTGTCTGAAACACAGTTGAAAATCTGTGTTGTGACTAAAATTGACTGAAGCTCCACTATTTTAATAAACGCACTGAAAAGTTCATCAGTGATTTCCTTTGCGTTTTAATGAATGATTCTCACCTACTTGTCAAATAGGCAACCCAGCTGGATTTATTACTTTATGGTATGAACAGGGTGTCCTGATACCAGAATTCAAATGTAGAAATATTTGATGTCCTATTCTAGCTACGTACTACAAATCAATAGTGCAGAAAAGTACATTGGTCACCTCATTCTGTATTGGTCCTCTATATTCTATGCTTGGATTTATTTTACAGTTTCTCTGACTGGAGTCAGTGAATGTTTGGGGTAATTCATAAATATTCCTGAAATAATTCAATGGAATTATGAGGAATTTTTGTCTGTTTGTCTCTTGTTAAAGCTCTTCTGTACGCCATGCTTCTGTTTATTTCATTTCTTGTCTTGCAGACAGCAGAGCTATCTGCTGTAATGCCTGAGACTTCAAGGAAGTCAGACTCAGGATGTTTGTTCACAAGTGTGTGTAGCTTTTCTTTTCCTGTTGGTGTATGACAAGGATCATTGTTTTTTGCATGCACTTATTAAATCCCTCAATATTAATTATACTCCATAATATTTTTAAAATTGTACTTTACTCTCCCAATTGCCATGTACACATCTTTCTCTCATATGACTGGTTGTGGCCATTAATATTAAAAGAAGCAACCGCACAGCGAGCAAACAAAAAGCATCTTTCTGGTTTATAACCATCTGTTTCTATCAGTTGTCTCATTTCATGTGACAGCCTCATTGTTCACTCTTTGTATGGTCACAGTGTGCAGCTACAGCAATGGTTTTGATCCTTAAGAGGGAATGCTTATATAAACCTTTTTCATACCAGTATCTTCATGGTTGAGAGAAATGAGTGAGAACTACTGGAGAAGTGCATAAAGCAGGAGTGTGGGGTTATTTTCTACCATTCCAATAAATGCCTGTTACTCAAAATACTGGGGTTTTATGGAAGACAAAAGCCGTGTCACACACAGCTCTGAAATCCTCGTGTTTTTAAAGCACACAGTATTTCTTATTGGAGACATCTTATTTTCTCATTTCATTTTTTTCCATAGTTAGCAGAGAAATAGCAAGCGGGTGGGCTATCATCTGCCTGAACACGGAAGCTGTTCGGACTTTATTTATGATCGGTGGACTTAAAAATAAGGCTGACAAAACCAAGTCCTCCAACCATTAAGCTGTGCAAATCACTTTTCATCAAGGAAAGCAAGGAGGGAGCAAACCATTCCAATTGAGAACTTGTGAGCTCCGCGGCTGAAATTTGTACTCTCTGTGATCTTCAGGTGCTTTAACGTATTTCTGGTTGTTAAAGGGAGGCTGTTAACTTCAGCAAAAGAAACAAGGCCAATCTTTCAAGACTAGATAGAGAAAGAATCAATGCAGCCTGATGACACCTAATTTGAAAGTCAGCACTGTGCTAATTTAAAGGGCTGCATCCTATGCCTGAACAGCATGCCCTTGTCTGGCTTGGATTATCTGCTACTTTACAGTTAATGGTTTAATAATTAGTTAATGCTTTAAGCCTTTCTCTGCCCTGGCTCACCTTTTCTTTTTTTACTTTTGTTTTTTTTTTTTATTTTTACTTCTGCTGTCATCCAACAGGTTTTGCATTTTGGTTTCCTCTCGTTTCCTGCTTTTGCAATAATTCCCTGCCTGTTACCTTTCCTGGTAGCTTCAGGGCACGGCCTGTTACAGCATGTGATGGATAGGGGGCCCAGTGGTCCATTGGCTGCTGTAAGTTAGAATTAGGCAGGGAGTTTTTAAATCAAGTACTGAACACCATGGTGTTGAGTTCAGTTGTTAAACTCCAACATCCAACAGCACTGAAAGAGGTGATGGAAAGATCTCCCAGCTCATATTGGGAAATTATCCTTTGTTATCATATTGCAAAAGGAAATGCTGGTGTTGAACTCTTGGATATAGAAGAATGTGAATGCAAAGAATGCAACATTTCTTAAAATTTAAGTTGGTGTCTTCGGCACACATTAGAAAACGAGATTTTTTTTGCAGGCATCATATAAGTATGGTGAAGCAGGGTGGAGAATATTTTCATATCCTTCACCAAGAGTCACTGGAGCAGAAGAAAGCATTGAAAGCAGAAAAGTCTCAGGTAACGAGATGGAGAACTGACTTCCAGCCATGCAAATATTCTTCTGAAGTAGAGATGTCAGATGAAGAAATGAGCACGTAAGTTGATTCAGAGGATTTCTTGTAGTCTAAAGTCAGTGGTTTTAAAACAAGACAATCTCCATTTCTGTCACTGAGGCAGAATATTACTAGTAATTACTATGAACTTGAAGAGAAAATGCTGAAAAATCTCAGTGAGCACACGTGAACTTAACAATTATGGACCAAAAAGTGCTTGTTGCACTGTTAAAAAAAAGGAGGAAGCTTGAAAGGTGGAAGATTAGGGTGAACTGAGGGAGGTTTTGTAGGTACTTAGAAATGATTATTTGAAGGGGAGATCTGCTGAGAGTTTGCCATGTTTTTGCTGTCCATTGTAACCACAGCACTGAGAATAATGAACTGCATGCAGAATTTGTGGTGTGGCTTGCAGAATGGATTTATTGGCTAGTTCAGCCCTATTAGCACCTCCTTCTGGTTTTCTCTCTATTTAATCATTAAATAGTCTTCCTTTTATATGCTCCCTTCTTTAACTTCCATCTTCATTCTTTCTGACAGTTCCTCTCCAATAGAAGGCAGCCACCCGAAAAAATCAGGGAAGAAGAAAAAAAAGATGACCTTACGGTCTTATGCTCCCATTTATAGCAGTGTCCTGATTCCAAGACCCTCTGAAGCACGAAGGTATATTTGAAGGCATCGTTTGCTCCCAGGTCTTGATTTAGCGTATTCTGACTTATTTGCATCAAATCTGCATACGTGGTGTTTTGAGGAAAGGCTGTCAAAGTTAAATTTTGTTTTTCCTAGATTAAAAACAAGTTTAATTTCCTAGATTAAAAACAATTTAAAACAAAAAAATCAGGCCTAAGAAAGAGGGAGCACACAGTGCATATACAATGCACATTATTTTGTTCTAAGTTCATTAACCTCTTGCTCACCAAAAGAGTCTTTATATCTATACTTGCATGTGGATTAAGCTACAGTGCTAATCTTAGAATGGCTTGGGTTGGAAGGGACCCCAAAGATCATCGATTTCCAACCGTGCTGCCATAGGCAGGACCACCAGCCTCCAGATCTGGCATTAGACCAGGCTGCCCAGGGCTCCATCCAACCTGGTCTTGAAAACCTCCATACAGGAGCATCCACAGCTTCTCTGGGCAGCTGTTCCAGCACCTCACCACTCTATCTGTGAAGAGCTTCCCCTTGATATCCATTCCAAACTTCCCCTCCTTGAAGTTAAAGCCATCCCCCTTGTCCTATCACTATCTTCCCGAGTAAAAAGTTGATTCTCCTGAAGATAGTCTTAGTTCATAAAAATCGTGGCTTGGCATTTTGGATTCATACGCTGCCTATTCTCAATTGCAAAGTTGTAGAACCTACCACAGAATCCAAATCACGAGTTCATAGATGTTGGAATCCTCATAGGTGTGAAAGTGCTGAGCATATCACAAAGTCATGTCCCCTGAGGAGCTTTGTGTTCAAAAATATGTTTCAACATTAAAAAAACCTTGAAGGATGTGTAGGATTCACTGGGTCAGTGGAAGTACTCTGGTGCAGAATTGATTTTTATCAACAAAACCTTCTTTTACTGTTAGATACATCTATTTCAGTCAACACAGTGGCAGCTTGACTACGTTTTCCTATCTGTAGCATAACACATTTGTCTCTTCTTTTTGCAGTGAATGTTTTTTCCGCCAGCTGTGTGCCATACATTGGCTTTTGGAAGCTCTGACTCTTGAATCCAGCAGTTCAATGCATTCTATATTATCCTGCTGGAATCTAACGTACGTATGCAATTCACAATAGTCTTTGGAATGAGAGTTTGGGAATCTTATGCCATTAGTTGTTTTTTTCTCTTTTTTCACTGAGTGAAGTCTTAGCAGAAAATACTGAGCTAACATAGTGAACTTGTTTTCTTTCCTTTATCCTTTTGCTAATCATTATGTGAACTAGAAACATGTAGTAATGTATGTATGCATGTTCCTGAAGCATTCCTTAGAGGGATATCCCCTAACTGAACAGGAATTCCAGATGCATTTTAATTACAGAACAAAGCCAGCTATTAAGGGATATTTAGCTGTTGTTTTCATTCTATCAGTGATGCATGACAGTGGTAGGTACTTACAGAAGGTGCATTGCTCCTGAACTTTTATGCTGTTGGAAGTAAATGTTTAAGTTCTCAACATTTTTATCTATAAATACAACAATGTTGACTTAACATTTATTTGAATTATTCACAAACTTTGTACAGTTCATGCTCTGATTTGCAGGGCAAATCTCTTCAGAGTTGTTCTGTTTCCTCTGTGTATTCTCAATGAAGACAAACTGTGCCTATACAGAACAAGAGTGGCATTATGTAGAATTAGCCTGGAGGATAATCAGTCCATTGTGTATCATGGATGGATCTTTCACCCCTTTACATATGAGGACTGACCAATAGACAGATGCTGACAGCAGGGTGTTAATGTATAAGACTCTGGAGTCATTTCCAGATATAAAAGTAGTGCTGTTTCTTCTTCCTTCTACTTTCTATTGCAGTCTCCCACACCACACCTCTTCCTCAACGTCATCTGAACTGATAAGCCAACATATACTTCATTGTGCAGTAACCATGAAAAATTATGCTTTCATTCAGATCATATAGCATCTATGTATACAAAAAAGATGTTTAAACGTAGTGAAGAGATCAAGCTTAGAACATTAATCTGCTTTGTAGAATTTATGGCTGATTAGATGGGGATTGAATGATAAATGAGACAACCTCAGCAGTGACCTGCTAATAGAGGTCCTCACTCAGCCAACAGGATAGAAAAACCAAATTTTTGCATGAACCTGCCATCATTCTGATCCACGAAGTCTTGCACAGAGAAAGAGGAGAGGATAATCTGGCTCAGTACGTCTGGTAGTTTGCAAGAATTACCGTGCTGCCTTGTGACTATGGCTCACTCATGGCCTGTACTGCTTGTGTTGTCTGTCTTGTAAGCAAACATGTCATAATCAGTCACCATTTGCCCTCTTTTCATTATGATCTTAAAAGAGGTTAATAAGAAGAACTCTTGAAATAGGAAACTAATTATGTTGTTTTTACTTAGGGACCCTGGTGGCTTTAAAAAGTCAGTGAAGGAAATCGAAGAGGAAAAGTTTGCAACATACATGTGGGAGCTCTTTGTTATGAACACAAAGGTATTAATTTGTTCTTTGGGAACAAATCCACTTTTTCAAGCATTTATTCTTTTTGTTGCCTCACTGAACTCTTTGATTCCTGATTTTGTATTCTGGGTGTCGTGAATTGCAGATTATGCTTCTGTGTTTCTGTAGAATAACAGTTTGATTCTCGGTAATAGGAAGAGCAGTAGGTGACTGCTCAGAAGATTGAAGCTGTGCCTTGGCCTTAGTGATAATACTGATGTAGGAAGGATTAAATGTTCTGCTAAAAGTTATATTAGACTCTGGTTTGCAGTTGTTCCTGTTTTTCTTAAGAGTTGAGGACCCTAGGGATTTCAAATTGGCATCCTGGAGGGCTGGTAGGAAATAAGCAGCAAGCTGTGAAACTTCCCTAAGGTAAAGATTGTGTCTTTATGCAGCTCTTCCTTTTGCTGTAAGCCAACAGTGAGGGCAAGGCAGAAGGTCACAGAACTAAGAGCTGTTTCTCAGTAGATGCCTTTCTGATTTTTCCATATGGTCTTCCCACTTCTCTAAAGTCAGGTCCCAAAGAGCACGAGCAGAGGAACACAAAGTGCACCTCAGCCTTGATGTGTCATAAAGCTTTCACATTTTTATCTTTACTCCTCCCTGAATTAATTGCCTCTCTATCATTTATGCTAATTATTCCTTGAACACAGCTTTTCAATTTGATATGGAACTTCTGGTGGATACACTGGGTTTCTCCAGGGATACTTGGTTTATAATACATACTGTTCTCATTATCAAGCCTGGAGAATTCAGTTTGCATTCAGTTCTATGCGCTGGACACAGGAAACTTACTTGTAAGTCATTATATGTGAGGAGGAGACCTGAACATTTATCAAACCATTTTGACTTACTCATCCATAAACATGAAAAAGTTGCTTTATTCCCAACTCTCTCCATAGCTGCAGTGTTGCTTGCTTACAAATCAGCTTAACCTGTTGTCATTAATGCTACAGCAGAGGAATATGGAAGAAAGATGCCCAAAAAAGCAGGCCCTACCCATGTAATTGCTGCCTTGGTGAAGTCAGTGAAGAAAAGCGGGTGAGGTTACAGGAAGACCAGATAAACCTACTGCTGGGATTAGTAAAAAAAAAACACCAAGATTCTTCATTGTCAAAGATGCTACAGAAATTTGAAAGTAAATCTGCTGAAATTGGCTGCAGAAAATCCCTTTTTGTTCCCTCTTTCTTATATGTACAGAAATACATGCGGAAAGCGCGGCGCATCCCGTTCAGGAGGCAGACAAACAAGGCAGCTGCTCCAGCCAGCTCTCAGCTTAGCAGTCAGTCATCTCACGGTCAGACCCCTCTCAGCAGTGTAAATTCTCTTGTGCTTTGCTCTGAAGACGTCAACCCGAGCGGAGCTTTGGCCAATGTTACCAGTGTGTCAATGCAAACTAAAGAACAACAATTTTCCCCCTGTAAGTTCCTTTTCTTGGCTGCCATTATCAAGTAGGCTTACTTTCAGCATCACTAAGGAGTGCTTCAAAGACACTGCTAGACATGCCTGTGTAAAAGTGTACATCCTCTTCAGGTGTAGGAAACTTCATACATGTCTCTCTGCCCTTACCAGTCACAAATTGTTTAAAGATGGCATAACCCCATGTGAATGTTAAGAGTTTTTAGTTATATCAGCTGTATAATCAGACTGTTGTTCACATCCGTAATGTCCAATAGGAGGTAAAAGCGTTGAAACTGTTCTCTGGCATAATCAACTGATGCTCTGAACATATATCTATTTAATGGAGGGCTTTGTTATTCTGTGCTCCTCCATTAGTGACTGCCTGCACTTGATAGACGTGACAGAACAGTTTGCAATGCATTTCACTATATAGCAAGGCAATCTTTAGCCTTTCCCTTCTTCTACTTCAAAGCCAGAAAAGCAAATTAGTATTTATCATAGAATCATAGAATGGCCTGAATGGGTTGAAAAGGACCACAGTGATCATCCAGTTTCAAACTCCCTGCTATGTGCAGGGTCTCCAACCACCAGAGCCACATCCAGCCTGGCCTTGAATGCCTCCAGAGATCAGATTTGAAAATAATCCTGAGAGCTGTAACACCTGAGAGCTTGATTTGGCCGTGAGATGAAGAAACATCCCATAGAGACAGGCAAGCAGAAACAGGGAGACCATTGGCCAGAGTTAACGTGCTTTTACAGATTGTTTTTCATCAGCCCCACAGAAGCAGATCCAGAGAACACACGTGAAGGCATCAAAAAGTGTCCATGAACAAGCAGACACCCTTGAGAAGACTGGACTTCAGAGGTGTGTGATCCAATGGCTTTCTGAAAGACCAGGAAAAGGAGCTCACCAGGACAGAGCTGAGGGGCGTTGGGATTTTGTTGTTGTGTTGCTGGTGTTGTTTCAGAGCAGCTGAATTTGGTGTTCAATGAATTCAAACAGTACAGATATCTCTCAGCCCAGGTGGCAGAATAGAATCCATTAGGTGTGCTCCCTCATTATTCCGTTTTGCGATGCTTTCTGCAGCTGTAAGACTGACACAACTGATCATTCGTATAATTGGGCTTTGCTGAAGCATTTTTTTTCCCTTGGAGTTGAGGTCAAGAGAAATATGATGAAAATACGAATATAAAAATATGAATAATATGAAAAAAAATGATAAACTTTGTTCCTGGATAACTCCAGCAAGTCTGCCACACTAGGAGTGTTTTTGCAGTTTTCATAGGGTGTCTCACAGACTGGAAAAGGCACACTGTACTCAATTTTAAACCTCATCTTGTCTTACAATTTACTGTCAGTGAAGGACTACAGAGTAAGCATGATATTCATTAAGGACAAAAAAAATAAAAATAAAAATTCATAGAATCATAGAATGGCTTGGGTTGGATGGGACCTCAAGGATCACCAAGCTCCAACCCCCTGCCACAGGCAGGGCCACCAACCTCCACATTTAATACCAGCCCAGGCTGCTCAGGGCCCCATCCAACCTGGCCTTGAACACCTCCAGGGATGGATGGAGCATCCACAGCCTCTCTGGGCAGCTGTTCCAGTACCTCACTGTTCTCTTGGTAAAGCAATTCCCCCTGACACCCAAGCTCCTCTCTCCTTCTCTCCTTCAACTTAAAACCATTTCCTTTGTCCTGCCATTATCTACCTTGCAAAGAGTTGACTCCCCTCCTGTTTGTAGGCTCCCTTTAGGTGCTAGAAGGCTGCACTGCAGGTCACCCTATAGCCTTCTCTTCTCCAGGCTAAACAAGCCTGGATTGGATTTTAATGTGAATAAAAGATCTCTGACTTCAGGTGCTTTCACACTGCTGTGAGGTGGTTACTACAAGATGCTAATTCTACTTCTCTTGTTTTATTTCCAGCTGCCATATCAGCCACTTCATTAAAAGCAAATCTAACCTGTGTGCTGATGCAAGGCACCAGTTCATGGCAATACGTGAAGAAGCAGCTCATTGTTTGCATGATGCTCTGGAGAGCCTTGAGATGTAAGAGACTGTTTGCTGTGTACTTCTAAAATATGCCCTCCTTGCTCTTGACCTTTTATCTTCAGATGTTTTAAAGATGCATCTACTGATTTATATGGGGCAACAATAAAATAAGGGGTAGGGAATGGTCTGGAAAAGTTTGACTGTTCAGGTATGAAAATATACTCCAGTGTTTGGGGATGGTTCTGAGCGACTTTTGTGGGACGCAGCTGTGATAAATACGTGGGATGTATTTGCTTTGATCATAGTCCTTTTCACTCAAAGAGAGAGTAATAAATTCAGTTCACACGTGGTCTGCATGGCTGTCATCTCATTTCATGACAGAGATGGCTGTGTTGTTCTTCAACGTTACATGGGCTGTTTTCACAGTGTAACACTTGCAGTGTCCTCTCTCAAGGCCCCTTCCCTGACCAGCAGCATTACTACTTTGTTAACCAGCCAAAATCTGTCACCCTTTCCTTTCACTGATGATTGTTTCTGGGTAACATTCGTGCAAATTCTTTTTTTCTCAGTAAACGTCACCTGAAATCCTTCCCTACACAGCTCTTTTCTTTCTTCCTTTCTCTCACTCCTTATTTCCATTCTTTCATTCCATTTTGTAGTTAGATTTTGTCTTTTTTTTTGCTGCAGTGCTTTCCTTACTTTTAGAAGAAATACGGGTACATTCAGAATGCTGCACAAGCAAACATTGTTATGAGCATCCACAGACTGAACGTGCAATGTGTTCTTCCGATGTGTTGTTTTCTGCCTTCCTTGATATCTTCCCACTTACCTATGAAAAAGAATGGTAATGTTTAAAGTACAGATTCATTTTTAAGGGTTTTTTTGTTGTTGTTGTTGTTAGGAGCCAGGAAGAGCGATGCTGTAAAAAATACCTGGCTTTGAAACGACTGAAGTACTTTAAAAAGGACATGGAAAGAATAAGACAGCTGGACGTGAGAGCTGAAAGGGAACGTGAGGAAAATGGGCTTAAATGGTAAGGAGCCATTGAGATCCTCATTTCAGATGAGGCTGTCATGGTTTTAGAGTTGTCTTTTGTACAAAAAGCTGTAATTCTACTCCTTTTCTACTCAAAGTATCACTAGAAAGCGTTGAAATTGGTTGCTGAAAATGCAGCCTTCACAAACTGGTGGCAAAAAAAAACCCAGGTATTCCTAGGAGCAGCCTGCTCAGGAGACAAGATAATTGGGTATGGTAAGAAAAGGGATGGGGAAGATTTCCTTCTGGAGATACTGGGGACAACAAGTGCTCTGTCTGTGCATTCATAGATGCTCTCCAGCATGGAGCTCTCTAAGAAACTTCGTCCATCAGGGAGTATGTAAAAACACTGTACCCTGAAGAGGAGAGATGCTTTATCAATGTACATGGGTTAAAGTCACAGCAACCTCTGGATGAACTGGGAATTCACAGTGCTAAAACTGATGGTGAAGAAACTCTGATTCAAGCTGTCCATCCATGTAAAAAAAATATATATTTCCCTGCCAGTGTGGATATTGACTGGGTCCAGTGATCAGCTTCCAGATCCACACTATAAATAGCCTACAGGAATACCTCAGAAAATCTCAGCATGTTCCCTGCCATGAGAACCCTTCAGCCATGGAAATACAGGGAAAAAAAGCTGTGTGGAACATTTATTTCAGCCTGCCCTCTTTGGTCTCCTTGCTAGTAAGCCTTCTGTCCCTCATACATTGAAGTCAGTTTCTTATCTTAGGTCCAACTTGCAGGTGGCCCAGGAACCCATCAGTCATGAGTTAATTAATAAACTTAGCCTTGGCCTGTATAGCAAAACTAATTTTAGTTGCCTAGCGTATGCTCCAGCTGTTGCCCACATTGAAGTTCTGCCATGTAAATAAGCCCCAGAGCTGAAGTGGATGAGTTTTTACTGTTATACACTCCCACTCAACATCTCCATAGGGACGCAAAGAATGAAATCTCTGAGACGTTTGGTCCAGCCCCAGGGGGGCACAAAGTCATGACAGCGCAATTGCCTTCACTGTGGCACTTACTCCATTTACAACAGGGCTGTTTTGTTTCCATACTCTTGCAAACACTGCCTTGCCAGGAAAGCTGAATTGCAGTGGGAACACTTTAATGGTATCTGCTGTCAGTCTAGCTGCTTTTTTCTCTCTCAAAAGTAAAATAAAAGCCAACCAAAAACTGAGATAATATAAAATATGAACAGTGGGCTGTGAATGTGCTGACCTTCCTCAAAGAATATCTTGATGCATGGATGGGTAATGCAAAACCTGTTTGTGAGACAGTGATGGGAACTGGGCTAACCTAGCCAGGGAGAGTAATGAGTTGCTTCAACAGCCATACCAGTAGTATGCAACCAAGCATAGAAGTGTCTCTACTGAAGAGGAGAACCTGTGTGCTTCCCTTTTCACTGGTTTAAGGAAGAAATTCCTCACCCATCTCCTGCTGTTCCGGTAAAACATATCCTAAACTATGGGAAGGCAGAACTCCCTGCTGCCAAGCTGATATGCCTCAGCCATGCGTGTTCTTGGTAGGCTTGGAGCATCAATCTCTAGCACTGTCAAGGCAGCACTGTAGAATTTATACAGAACATTAGGGGAAAAAATGTCAGTCTTTTCACAAGGGTTTTCTTTTTATTGTAATGTGTAATTCTCCTTCTGAGTCTCTATATTCAGAATTAAATGATAAAGGCTGTGTGTTACAGCACTGTCACGTTGCTGAGATTTATGCCAGCGCATAGAGGAGAATGGTGTTAACAGAGAGAAAAGGGATAGGAAGGAGCATCAGGAAGTGTGTCAAATCAGACACTTGATTGCACTGGAAAATCCACAGAGGCTAAAGATTAAGAGGATATTTCTTGTAAAATGAAAACTTTGTTAGCTTTTTGTTATTTGCTTTCATAACCACGTTTGTCATTCAGAATTTAAACGAACAGCAAAACATCTTTTTTAGTCTCTGTAAAGGCAGCCGATGCACAACTCCTGTAAAATAAAGCTCCTTTGCATTATTCACTGGGTATTACACTGAGCATTACATTCTCCAAAGAACCTTTGGTTTTTTTCCCCCTGTAGAAGCCACAGAAGTCGTGAAGTGGCAGAAATTCCACCCAGACCTAGAGTTGCCCATCAGATTTTTCCATTAGTTCCTAGAGATTCCCTTTCATTGCTGTTCCTCTTTCTGCTAAAGGTTTCCTGTATTGCTGGCCAGGCTGCCGGAGCCTGTGAAGAATGACCATTATGTCAAGAAAATCTTAAGGAAACTGGAAAAATTCGGCCTGGCTCCTGATTTACACATTGATCAGGACACCTTCCTGAAGGCTGTGACTGATCTCCAGCTGTGGGAGCTGTGCTCTCCTGACATCGCTGCTGCTGTGGAGGTGAGATGGGTCCAGCTCTGGATTCTCTGTGTGATAAGGGTGGGGAAAGTGGACACCCATAGGTGAAGTGCAGTGGAGAGGTACCAGATGAAATCATTTAGGACGTCATGAAGTGAAGATGGTGCTACTCACCTTCTACAAGACACACTGAACCCATCAGAGGAAAGCTGTTATGACAAGGGCTGGATTATTAATCAGTATCATTTCATTATTATGTCATTGTTGATTTATTTACTGCCACAGTGAAAGCGATGTCTGCCATAAATTGTTAGGATTCTCGAGGGGAAACATTCCCTTTCTGTGCCCTGAGGAAGCCTGTCGTTCCCAGGCCTTACAGCTAGGAGCTATTCGTGTTAATTCGTGCCACCAACCCAGGAATTGTGCAGATGCCTTTGTTTTGCTTCAGCAACACGTAAAAAACAATATGCTTCTCAAGGTTGTGAGCTGTGCCCTATTCATGTTGTTCTAGTATCAATTTACAGAAGAGTAAAGATAGAAGGAAGAAACCCGAATACTTTACAATGTGTGCTGCTGTGTAGTCTAACCAAGATAAAAAGGGCAATGATGCCACCTTCTGTTCTTTGTTCTCATCACCATTCTTCCTCCTAATCTGCGAGACAGCAGCAATCCCATCGAGGCACCATGTTACAGCGCCTGTGCATCTTTCATACGTTGAGTTTATGACACGTTATGGGGGCAAGGCACCCGGTGTGCCCCAATCCAGACCACTTGCATTTTCTTGATGTCTTTTAAAAACAGCCATTTTGTCTCGTGCTCTAATCTGTGTAGTCACTAACTAGAGCATTGCCTCAATATTTGTTTCTGTTGCTTGCTGGTGCAGTAGTAATACAGAAAAAAAGATGTAAGCATTGCAGAATCTTCTATTTACACATCTTTTAAAGATACCCAGAGAGGAAAGAAGACTTTGGTATTCCTTGGGCTGGAACAGATGAACAGAACTATAATGTCTTAGTGGCAAGGAGAATGTCACTGAAAGTAAACACATAAACTGGTGGATACCTGCATGGATTCAAGGTGAAGTTGTTGAACTTCAAGTTGCTTTAATGTATGTGGTGCAGTCGTAGGTAGAAGACAGCTGTGTGTCTGAAAACTCAAAGACCTGACTTTGAAGGACTGAGGATATAAATTGCAAGGAAGATCATGGAGTTTTGCTTTTAATTCATTTTAAAGCAAATCCAGCAGTTCTGAAAACTGCATTAAAACGTTTTGGTGATATGAAGCACTGTATTGATTTTATGCAGAAGTCAATACGTTTGTTCAAATTGATCAAATTGAGAGACATATTATGTCTCTCTCTTACACATAGAATTAAATGCTCAGGAAATGACCTTTTTCTATTTCAGTTTGTACGTGAAAGTATTGTACAGATGCCCGAAGAGGATTTCATTGATTGGCTCCAGGCAAGAGTAGACCCTCTCCATGCACAATCCTCTGCCTTTTAATCAGGTGAACAGCCGAGATGGTTTTCCATCCAGTTACAATTGTCATGCTTCAAGCAGAAAACTCCCTCCCATTGAGATTTGCATCATGGAAGACTGGGGAAGGAGAATAACCTTCAGGAAGTCCCATTGACCACCCTTGCACATCTGAAATTTGCCCCTGCACAGTGCTCTGCTGGCTGTGGTCAGCCACAGCGAATAAAAGCTAAATGACTTCTTCCTGTGTGATGTCTTGGACTCGCCATCAAACTTCAGTCTCTCCTAACCGTTTAGAATCATGGAATCACCAAGGTTGGAAAAAACCTCCAAGATCATCCAGTCCAACCTTCCCCCACCTCCCTGGGCAGCCCATTCCAGCACCTGACCACTCTTCTGGAGAAGAAGTATTTCCTAACGTCCAAAATCCTAAATCTCCCTTGATGCAACTTAAGGCCATTCCCTTTAGTTATATGGGAGTTACATTTAGGATGAAGGCTTGGTTCCTACTCACAAGGCAGGTGACTTCTTCAAACATTTCTCCAGCAGTGCCTACATTACAGCAAGCATCTTCTCAATGCAGCTACACGTATCACCATATCTAAATATTACTGACTCTGACTGCTCTTCACTTTACCTCCCATTTACAAAATAAAATAAATAACCCAAATGCAGGTTTGGGTTTTAAGTTTTAATACAGTTCTTTTTTGCTCTAATTCTTTTCAGTAGTTTGGATGTTTTGTTTTCAGTTAACTTTGTAGTTATTCTGTGATTATGGCTTAACTTCTTGCCTTATTAATATCAATATTGAAAAGCCAGGAATCCTTAGACACATTCCTGAGGTTTTCACTTGAAGATACACTTTCCACTAATTACTTTTGCATATATTCTCCATTACTCTCCTGGATGAGACATTAGAATGACAGCCCTGAAGTCAGGGATGGTCGTATTCCATGAGCTTTGTGAATCTGTTCGATGGTCTTTTTGATGGTGGGTCACAATTGCTAGATGATGGGATCAGTGATCCAATGACCTTCTAAGCTGATGATCTTAACAAGCTGCTTACCTGCTTGTCAGAGCTTCCAGAGAACCCATTGGGCAGAAAGGCAGCTCCTTCTGCCACAGTAAGAGAAAATGACACCAGTTAAGGATGCAGGTGAGCAGTTTGACCACTGATGTGTAATATCTTACCGATTAATGACCTTCTTTTGCTCCCTCCCTCATTCTCCTAACAGAATATAAATGTGTTTGTTTGTTTTCTTTCAAGGAAAAGAGTGAAATCCACAAATTGCTTTGGCTTACAGCTACTAGGAAAAAAAAGAGACCTAAATTATGTTTTTTGTGCTCCCACTATTCTCATTCTATATGCATTGGTGGTAACATAGGATTTTTACATCTAATGAAGCCACGTTCTTCCACGTTCATGTTTTTCTTTCCCTCCATTTAAGAATCCAATGCCAAACCTATCTCCAAACTCTGTTGGAGCTGATCCAGTGCCCAGTGAAATGGATGGCCATGCTTCTATCAGATGATAACAAGGATCAGACCTCAATTCCAAATGCTTGCTAAAAGAAGTTTCATTGCAACCCTCCTTGCACTTCAAGAATCTCTGTTCTCTTACCTCTACCGTCTATTTTGGACTTTTTCATCATACCTGAGCCAAGTTTCATTGTCTGTACTGCCGTGTCACCCTGTGGTGGCAGCTGATATTACAAGCAAACAGAAAGAAACCTTCATTTAACAGTTGGGTTCTCCTGGTTGAGCTGCGGGTGCACAAAGTGAAACCTTCACCTTGGCCCTTCCTCACCAAAGGGAAGATGCAGACAAGAAAGTTTTCTTTACATATAAGAAACGGTAATGCTTCAGCTGGAGTTCATCAGTAATGCTGCTGGAAACAGGTAATGATGGGGACTGCTTCTTTAGAAAGAAATTAGATCATCTGTTCTTCTTCTCTGCTATGAGCTTGGGTGGTGGTGGGCTTGCAGATCTTATAAGTTTTTTCCAACCTTAATGATTCTATAAAATCCCTACACAAGCTGTAGCCTTGCTGTAGCTCACACAAGGGGTGATTTGGAGTTATGGCATGTCCTTTTTTGGATGTCATCTGCTTGCTTTCCCCGTTCATTGCATGGAAGGAGTAGGTAGCCTTTAAGGGTCCCTTCCAACTGAAACAATTCTGTGATCTGCAGGAAAGAAGATTTGGGCTTTTTTAACTTTTTGATGTTTTTTTCCCCACAGTTATCTTGGATTCCCCCCAGATACTTTTGTGAATGTCTCACAATCTTCAACTTAATCTTTCAGCACAGCTTTTCCAGGTAGGTTCGAAGTGACCCATTTAACACACTGGTGGTGGACACACCAGGAGACCAAGCAATCTGACAAAGGTCCAAGAGTGTGTGGTAGAGCTGCTGGATCAGTTCTGTCTGCTCACCATTGCAGAATCACAGAATGGCCAGGGTTGGAAGGGACCTCAATGATCATGAATCTCCAACCCCCCTGCCACATGCAGGGCCACCAACCTCCACGTCCAACGTTAAACCAGGCTGCCCAGGGCCCCATCCAACCTGGCCTTGAACACCTCCAAGGACAGGGCATCCACAGCCTCTCTGGGCAGCCTGTTAACTCCCCATTCTGCTCTGGTCCTTTACAGTTTCAGCTAATAGGCCTGTCATCCACAAACTCCATTAGCCCAAATGAACCATCCGAGCTTAGGTTGGTCACCTCATGCTCCAGAGATGCACTTTGCAGGGGCAGAATTAGAGTTTGAAGTAGGGAAAGGATGAGAAAGAAAGCCTTTCTTCTTTGTTGGCACTTCTTTCCTTTTTTTATTTTTCCTGGCCAAGGGTGTTGTTTGTTCTCTGTATTCTTTATATCACTTGTTATTAAGTTGGCTATGCTTTAGTACATGTTATTCTAGATTACACCTGACTATATATGATGGATGTAGGCATTGTAATATAAATTGTAGTGGATTTTTAAAAGAACCCATCACAGCTGACAAATGCAACATTCAGTTCATTTCCAGTCCTAGATTACTGTAACAGTCATCAAAATATTCTCTTGCATAGATAATTTATTTGAATGTTTTTGCAGGGTATCCCAACAAAGGCTTGCCTTTAAGAGGCTGTTTCCTGCCTATGGCTCTCCAAACTGTATTTATAAAGTAGGGCAGGTTGCAACAAATTATGTGTGATCTGTATGAAAACTGCACACAAGAAGTGTGGAGGGAAGATTGCAACACCCAACCGTTCCCATTTGTTGTAGGAAAAGAGGAACAACAGTGACCCATATAATTCAAGTAGGTGAGATTGATATGACAAAAAGCAACCTTTTGCTTTTGGGGAAGGGGATGAGAGGAGAGGAGAGGAGAGGAGAGGAGAGGAGAGGAGAGGAGAGGAGAGGAGA
>NW_024884867.1:2910809-3027303 GCF_019232065.1 Centrocercus urophasianus
AGAGGAGAGGAGAGGAGAGGAGAGGAGAGGAGAGGAGAGGAGAGGAGAGGAGAGGGAATTAATTACAGTATTTGGGAATCTTTAATGAAAGGAGAGAATGTGTGTATGTGTGTGTGGAGAGATGGTCCTATGGGGATGCTACACAATGGAAAAGTGCTAAGCATATTAATAATTTATAAAACAATTAGTATCCAGCTTATCCCACAAATTCATATCTGAATCCAGATCCAAACTGTCCCTAATGGGTGCATTTAGCCTTTTTGTTCAAACCCTGCTCTATTTGTCAATGATGCTACTGGCCTCAGAACAACTCTTCCAGCCAAGTCTTGCTCTAGTTTGTTCCTGTGTGAAGCCAGAGCTGATTCACAGAAGTCTGTGAAGGAGTCCCAGATTCACTCTGTGGTGAATGAGAACTAATTAAATTCATTGCAAAATGCCCTATTTAGCAGGTTGAGATGAAGCAGCATTAAATAATGCTACAACGCTTTCATAAACATCAGAACGTATGAAAATTGTTCAAAACATCATTTTCCTCTTATTTGCTAGTAAGAATTAGACAGCAAATCACCACTGCAATTTCTTTGGTAATACAAATACCAGAGTTGGAGCTTTGCTTGAGTTCTGCTAAGAACACTTATGAGTTTAGTGATGGATTCAAAACATGCTTTACAGGTGACCTATAAAATTCCTGTCTGTGGTTCATCTCCCCTGTATTTAATCCTAAGACATGCAAACTCTTTGTTGGGCTGTTAGAATCTATCTGGTGGATTCTAAAAGAAGTCAAACGTAGGTGAGCTTTGCTGCTCTGCTTCGGGATGTTGAAGGTGATGTAAGAGAGATCCTGTTAATTCCGTGCCTCGAGGGCGCTGCTCCAACAGATTGCCTTGCCAATCACAAGCAGAAAAACTTCCAAGAACACGAACTGTTTCTAGGAAAATGGGACCATGGGATAAAATAAGGGCTCCTCGCAGCACAAAGCAGGTCACCCACAGCACTGAGCAGACACCCATCGCTGTCTGAGCTGTGGGAACAGATCCTTTGATGCTGATGTGTGACTAAATGAGGCAGGTCAGAAGCCAGGAGATGGGGTGGAAAGAAATAGGTTGTGACAGATACACAGAGAGGTCTTCACATGTGTTTAAGCACGAGCGGGTTTGATCACTCAACTTAATTGTTGGCTTCAAATGATGATGGTACTTCAGAAATGTAACAGTGAATGGAAAAAGTCTCTGATTTTTTAATCTGGACGTTTCCCTGATCACACATTAATTTACTGTTAATAATTTACCAAAGCAACAGCTCATCGGGGACTTTTGATGTTTGCAAAGCCACAGTCCAGAGTGAAAAAATAAGAGCTGCAAGGATGAAATAGGAAAGTTATGTTTAAGAAGAGCATTTCTCTCCTGACACCTCTTAGAGTATGGGCACAAACCAGTCCCAGGGGTGGAGTAATGCATCAGCCCCACGGGCGCTGCTGACTCAGTTGTACCCACAAAAATACAACAGCAGAAGGAATTCTCATCACTGTAATGACAGCGATGTGAACAGTCTGAGGGACAGGTCTGAATTAATTTTGAAGTGCAGAGTAGTATCTATATATGTGCAAGCTGGCCAAAAGGGAAGCCAATGGGATTCTGGTCTTTGATTCCTGAATGTTCTCATTTACTTATGGCAAAGGCTAGATCCAACACCTTGTGCCATGTACAGGTATTGACACTCTCTCATGGAAAAGAGGTCATTTTCAAATGAGTCTTCTTTGTAAGCTCACCTACTACTGTGGTGATGAGAAATCACCACCAAAATTAATCTGTAGCATTTGGCTACAGGATTCAGTTAAATAACATAGCAGCTCCCTGACTGAGGAAAAGTAAAACTGTTTGAATATTTAATATGTATGAAAACCAATTAACTGTGCCTATCTGATTCAACCTCATAAATTAATAACACCCCTGCTAGACTCCCAGCAAATCAACTGGAATTCAAGGGCCCTTTAAAGGTTAGTTTCAGATTCCGAGGTAAAGGAATATTAGTTTGTCATTAACTCACTCTGCCTGCCTGAATGGTTTGAGCATTCTGTGATTTGTCCATTGAGAAACTTATTTCAGAGCCAGGAATGTCTTTGTGGCTTATTGCAACAATTTCCTTTGCGTAAGGTCAGCAGAGAGTTTGATCCCAGTGTTTATTTTGAATGGAACCACAGGTACCAGTTAAGGGAATGAAGCAGCCTCCCAGATCTTTCCCTCCTTGTTTCTATTCATGTTTTAGTCAGTTTTGTGCATTGAGCATGTCTGTGCAAACCATTCTGTCTGCAAGCTCTGCTATACAAACATTACCTGAGCTGTTCCCATGAGGATATTGGGGTGCTTGGCCATTAAGTCCCAAGGCCAGTAGTCAAAACCCAGCCAGCCAGCTGCCCCAGACCCGCTCCCCACTGAGCTCCTTGACTCATCCTTCCTCCCTCTCCCTTCCTCCCCTACCATCTCTCCCAGTTTCCCAAATCCCATTGCTTTTTTTTCCCATCTCCCAGACTGTGCTCACCCTTGGGACATGAGTGACGTGGTTCAGTGGCATGCTGGTGATGAGCTGATGGTTGGGCTGGATGGTCTTAGTGGTATTTCCCAACCTTTATGAGTGTATGATCCCATGATTACCACTGGAGAAGCACCTGGATGATACCAAAACACCTAAAACCAAAAGCTTAATGGCCGCCTCTGGGGCCTGCTATTAACCTTCATGGCACAGCTGTGTTGGGGTCAACGCAGTGCGTTACAAAACTTCATTTCTTTTTGAGACCATAATCATCCTGTACTCCTCAGTACTGCTTGGTCTACGAGTTTGTGAAGTCTTGCTATGTGGTCCAACAGTCATGAGAATGAACAGCAAGTGAGAAGGGACGTTCCCACCTACTTGTCAGGGGCACAGTCATTATGCACAGCGTTTTACAAATGAAAGCTAGAGTGACCAGATACAAAACTCGTATTTCTCAAAAAGAAAAGAAAAAAAAACAAGCAAGAGAAGGGAGAAGGGGGATTGGTTTTCCCTGTAGAAGGTTACTACTGCATGTGTTGTTATTAAGAGGAGCTTTTTGGGCTATGGGAGGCTTCAGTCCACTTCTATGTGCCCCATCTCTGCCTGTTGAGAGAAGGGGAAGCATTCGTCCACATGGCAGAAGTACCAACCCCGCTGTGTATGAAAAGCTTCAATCCCTGGAGGTTTGCTCGTTCCACTTGTAAAGCAAGGATGTTTTTTATTATCATGAAATCATATGAAGAATTTTAAACTGCTGAGTCGTGGATAAAGCATGGGAATTTTAGACGTTGAAAATGAGCTACATAGTTTCCAGTCTCCTGGGTTTATAGTTTTATTCTACTCTTGAGAAGAATAACGTGGCTAAACGTTGGAAGATGCTTAGAACTTTTTCTTCAGAGAAGTAGAACTCAGCACGGAGCCCTGCGTGGCCATTGACTCTTGCTGTGACCTCCTATCCCCAAACCATCTTTTGAGTGGAGAAAAGTGGAGGAAGGCTTCTGGGAACATCTTGTCTGCTCTTCTCAGAATGGCTTGAGCCCACAGTCTAGCCAGAGAACACTTTCTTAGGGAAAAAAATAGGAAGTGTTGTTCACAGCACTCCTTTGTTCATTCTTACGGTCTTTCTTTCTGCCTGGTTGTCCAGAACAGTTAAAAAGAGAGGCAATGATGGGCAGCCATGTGATCATATTGAGAAATATCAAACTGTTGAAGGCAAGGTTGGATGGGGGCCCTGGGCAAACTGCTCCAGTGCCAGATCTGGAGGTTGGTGGCCCTGCCTGTGGCAGGGGCTTGGAGCTTGATGATCCTTGAGGTCCCTTCCAACTCAAGCCATTCTATGATTCTGTGTTTGCTTAGAAGGACACTACTTGCAGTACTGTTGGGTTACTGTTTCTCTGCTCCCCCTTAAAAACTTTCAGTCTCTTTTTGTTCAGAGCAGTCAGAAAAGAGCAATGTACTCATCTTTGACGTAGTGAGCACGGAAGCCATGACCTGAAGTGAGGCTGTTGGACCTCACCAGCTCTGCTGCCATACGGATCAACTGTGCTCATCTTCCCTTTGAGGTAAGAATCTTCCCCAGGTTCTTGGAGATTAACCATCGTCTCAGTGCAGTACATGAAGCCATACTATTGTCTGAACATTCTTTTTTTTTCCTTTACCCACAAGTCAGTGCCATTTAAAATGTAAGCAGTATTGTCCCAACACAATATATTTCTTGCATTTCAACCCATCTTCTCAAACCACTAAATTCAGCTGCAATGACTGCCTTATGGCAGAGCCTCCATCTCACAAACCTCTTACTGAGCTGTCATTATCACAAATTGCCCTGAATGTCTGACATCTCCCGTAGCTCCACGTGTCTTGCAGAAGGTGAGTCCATGTTCCCCATCCCTACTGAAATCAATTCTAAAAGCAACTGTGCAGTGTGATACAAACTGCATCTCCTGAGCTTGTCTGGTGTGTGTTTAAAGTCCCCTGAGAACATATCAGAGGTTTTACAGCTCCAAAAAGCCCATGCCCGAGCACTAATGGGTGAATTGGCAAGCAGATGTAACCTTGGCATTTCTTACTGCTTCCTAAAGACATAAAATCCTTTCTTTCATCATGTTTATAGATCAGTAGGTTCTCATTCTGTCTTATATTCCAGGAGTGCAGCCTGAGAGATGATCAGTGCCTATGGAAGTAAAAAATATTGCACTCACACAGGTCTTTATTGTGTTGACAGCATCATGTCTTGTAGGATGACATCTGCAAACAGGAAGCAATGGCTCCATTTGAGACAGCTGCAGAACTCCCAGTGCTAAAGGTGGCTCATTCATAAAGCCCTGTGCACATCTCCTGTTTGCTGTAACTGCAATGAATGAAGTGCTCTCAGGAAAAGCCAGACATAGACACCGTTCAGCCTCAAAGGTCCCTCCATTTTGCTCCATTATTATTATAAAGTGAGTGTTATAAAGCTTGTTTTCTTATGGTATATGGCACGGTTGGAGCCCGTTCCTTTCTGAACGCAGGCTGTCATGCTTCTCCTCACTAACTTCAAAACCGTCATGGAAGAAGAACTTTATTTGCTTAATTTGTGTTTGGTTTTGTTGTTTGCATGTTTTTATTGGTTATTATTGCTTTTTTTTCTCCCATATCCTGGGTTTTGGAACTAAACACGTTGGTTTTCTTGCTCTCCCTCATGCATCCCCCAAAGAGAATTCCATCATACAGATGTAATGCTCAGTAAGGACTGCATCTCTTGCTAAAAATTGGCCAAAATAGTCCGGGCCCGAGCCTCCAAACTCTTTAAGTAGATGATTTGCAGCCAATCTTTAATATTTTCGCTAAGTCTAGCATGTCACTTGGGGTCAGTTGGCAACCTCAGCCCAGACCAAAGGAAATGCCTTTGCAGCTTTGATGCCATTGGCTGCCGGAGCTCACTGAATTCAAGGGTGTATCCAGGGGAGTGTTGCAGGCGCAGTTAAAAGGCACTTAAGCAAAGGCCAGGAAAAGCCCGGGTTGCAGCGCGCGGCTTTTCGTTTCATCCTCCTTTTTTTTCCCCCCCCATTCCTTGGACGCGTTGCAGCGCTTCGCAGTAGAGGAGCCACCCGCGAGCAGCGCCCCCTAGTGGCCGATCCGGGAAGCGCCGCTCAGCGCCGCTCCGGGCGGCTCCCTTGGCTGGGTGCCGCCGTGGGGTCACGCCTGCCCGGTACGCGGCGCTGGGCTTTCCGAGCCGCCCGCCTGCCGTGCCGCAGCCTCATGTCCTCGCTCCCCGCCGGCACCGACATCAAGAGGGCTTTGGACAACAGCCCCGAGACAAACATCGAAGATGAACTCCCCGACGGTCCGCCGCAACCGCGGCCGAAGAACTACCTGCTCCTCAGCATCCTCGCTTGTTTTTGCCCCGCGTATCCCATCAACATCGTAGCCTTCGTCTTCGCCGTCATGGTGAGTCTCACCGTGGAGGGCGAGGGCGGCTCTGAATGCGCGACCCCTGGCTTGGGGCTGCGGGTGCGAGTAGGGCGATCCGCGGCTCTTGGCTCCCGCCCGTTCCCATCTGCTGGAAGGGGGCAGAGTGGGAGCGGAGGAGCCGGCATCGGAGTCAGTGGGGCAGAGAGCATCAGCCAGGGGGTCCGTAGCACTGTCCTAGCAGGTAACCGCCTCAGAAAGCTTTATCAGATGACAAACGCGGAGGGAAAGACAATTCGAGGCGAGTTTTCAGTTTCAGGCTGGGTGAAGGAGGGAAGTTTATCCCAGTTAATGAGATCTGTTGCATCGACTGACTCGCATGCTGAATTGGACTTACAGACTGGGAAAGCGGCAGCCGGGGAGCAGAAATCAAGTCTGCACATCAGTTAGGAGCTGTTTGCTTCAGCTGATCGAGTCTGATAGTGTCACTTTTTGGCAGTGAACAGCCTCTTCTGCACGGTGCTGAATTTGTCTGCAGGAAAAGCAGATGAAACAGGCGTGATTTGAGATCGTCGGCAAAAAAGCTTTATGTTCTTTGGGAACGCTCAGAGAACGGGCTTACTCCTCCATGTCGTAACCCATTTGCATAGCCTTAATGATGCAGCGATCCCGTTAAAACAGGAAGGGCTGATAGAATCCTCTTCTCCAGGCTGAAAGTTGCAGAGTCAGGTCCAGAGTTTTCTGATAGGACGTACGATCAGGGTAATGCTATGCATGCTGCAATGTATTTCTGTCGTTTAGGAGGTGGGAAGGTTTTAAAACATGTGTATTTTCCTCCTTTTCTCTGACAGCCAGGTTGAAAAGGTAAGCGAAAATATTGCTGTGTCTTTTTGCAATTAGCTGTTAGAATACTTGCCCATCTCCAAAGTATACTAAAGCAAACTCTGCTAACACTGCTAAGATTGATCACAATCATACCCTGATGTTGGAATATACACTGAAGTAACCTAAAGCAGCCATTCCAAGCCATCTTCATGATCCTTTTTGTTCAGAAAAGAAAAGTATTAGCTGTCTTTTTAAATTTTTTCTCTATTACTAATTACACACCACACTCTTTTCTTTGATTTGAGGATAAATGCCCCAGGTTTGGTACCCAGCACCTCTTCAGTCAGTGGGCACTGCAGGTGCTGTTTAAAGCATTGAGAGGTGATGATCTGGGGCTGTGGGATCTGTTCACCATGACAGTGCTTTCACTTTGGGGCTGTTCAGAAGTTAAATGCTGAGGGCAGAGTTTGGCCTCTAAGGACTTTTGCACCCCATATGGAGGAACGTCTGCCCACGTCCCAGCTGAAGTTCACGCAGGCTTTGGGAGTCAGGCTGAAGTGACTGTGTGGGATGTATAGAAACCGAGGTGGGAAGAGCACTTCCTGAGTGTGAAACAATCTGTGCAGGTCACAGCTGTGCGACTCCTTTAAAGGAGGGGAACCTAAAACTCAACTGATTAGTTCCACTGCGTGCGGATGCCTTCTGTTTCAACATGATTCTTCTCCATCTTCTCCATGAAAATAACATGTCTGGCTTGTTTTCCACAGCCCCATCGCCTTCCTTTTGGGGCTGCAACCTGTATCTGCTCCATTCACCTCTGCTCCAGGTTCTGCTTTTAGTCACTGCTCTGCTGGGACCTGCATCCCCCTCTCTCTGAGCACATTTCCTTGAGTTGCTACGTGTTGATGCTGAGATACAAGAGCAGTTTTCTTCTTTTCTTACTATAATTTGTATAGTTTGCCTGAGATCTTGTGTCAGAAGAGGTCTGGACACACAAAAGCAGAATTCTCTGTACCAATTTCCACTGCCTAAGATGAACCCAAGGGATGGAAAAGTCCCTTTGGCATGCAGAGGGGCATGCCCCTTTCAGCACCCTGTTTGTATGTGTCTGTCCTCCTTAAGCGTTCTCAATTCAGACAATGAAAATAGCATTCGTGCTAAAAGTAGAGTCTGGGCTCCAACACACCCCCGAATTAAATGACAGATTCGTCTTTGGTCTCTTCTGTTGCCCCACTTACAGCACTGCTTTTCTCACTCTTTTCTCACCTTTAGGGGTACAAATCTTCCCATTCCAGGTCTTGGGTGACTTGATTTTTGGACCTTTCCCAGGTCCTCCCTGTTGTGATGATAAACTTTTCTTGCTCTCTGCCATCACTGTGACTGGTAGTTCCATGACCCTTGTTGGCCTTACTCTGTACAGCACCTCCAGTTGTCCTTATTTCAAAGATTTGTGTGGCAGACTGGTCATCTGATTCTGGGTGGCTTTTATAAGTGCCTTTTAGGTACATGGACACCTAATAGCTTACAGAACATTGCTACCTACTTGGATGGGGATTAAGCAAGGCTCCTCAGCTGTTCTTAAGCACGTTCATATTGTTCTCATCTCTGCAAAATGGAACAGCTTTCCCGTCCCATAACACTTTCAACTTGTCCCCAGAGTGACAGAAGTGCAGCGTTTGCACAGAACTGTACAACCTGCAGAACAAACTATGCTGTCTCTGAGTTGTCCCCCCCAGGTCCCTCTTCTTTCTCCTTCTCTGCTTGTTGTTTGCAGCGAGGAGTCACGCTGAGCCAGCACATCCAGTTCTCCTTTGGTCTGAGTTAGGGTGAGTGTCTCATTTCCAGGCACAGTCAAATAAGATTTGTGACAGTCTGGCTTTTGCAGTAGCACAGAAAATATTGATCAGGGCACCTCCGTCTGGTCTGCCCAGAGTTTTAAGAGATGGGGGGAAGGATTTCTGTACCACTTCTGCTTCTACCGTCAGCAGTCTTGTGGCAGCGCGGAGAAGAAAACGCGCATTGAAAGGGGATTCGTGGTTCAGAGCTCATTCAGCACCTTTCTGTTCATGTGAGAATTTGCCTCATTTCTGATCAGGGCACATGAGGCTGGTGTCAGTCACTGCGATTGCTCAGTGGGCAGCTGCAGAGCTGTGGCTTTAGTTTAGTCCCTGGCTACACAGAGTGAGGTGGGAGCTCCTCGAGAAACTGTCTGGTATCAGGCTGACAGTGGCTGAAATTCATGGGAGAAGTCGGACAGAGCAAACATCACACACAGATGCTGTGTGCTGCACACACTGCAGTCACTGGAAATAATCACACATGGAACGTTGACAGCTGTGACAGTTAGTGTTGCCTGTCATGTTGAAAACTGAAGGCTCAATCTGAGGATCCTTTGAAGTAGATGGAAGTTAATTTCAAGCTTTAGCCCAAAGCCTCTTTTTTTTCCTTTTTTTTTCTTCTTGGAAGCTGTCTAAATGGCACCATTTCATTTAAGCCTCTTAATAAAGAAGCTTTCGTCTCCTTCCTGTCTCTCCCAAATCCTCTTTTTTTGTCTTTAATGCTGTTTTCCTGCTCTTTGTCGCGGGTTTCTATTAAAATGACATTACTTATTAAACTGCAGAGGGTGAATTATTTATGAAGCACCTGCAGGAATCACGCGGGTGTTCTCCAGGCTTCCTAAATACATTAGCAAAATAACACAGAACTGCAAGCTTATGCTGCCCCGTCTTCCTTACAACTCTGGCCTTACTTTGAGACCACATGTACGGGGACTTGAGTGTTTGCAGGACCACTGGTGGTCATGGGAAGCTTTTCCTTTGGTGGGCTTTGGTGGAAGCAAAGTCATGGCTGGGGTGTCAGTGATGCTTTTCCAGTGTTTCTCCCTGTAGCCACAGTCATGTTCTGTTGCCAGGTGCAGGAGAATAAGCCAGCCTGCTCATGACCGACGCAGACCGTTTTCCATTTATTGACCTTCCTGAAAGGCTTTTTTGAGAAAACCTAAGAAAGCTTTTCTGTAGACAAGAACAGTCTAGAGTGAGTTAGAACAGTGGAGTTACTCGTGCGAGAGGATCTGTGCCAGCCAACCCTTTCAACAAGAGGTTGCTCAATAAGCAGATGGAGATGGAGAACCAGGGATGCCTGTGCCACTGTTCTGCCTGAACAATTATGTGAGGCCAGCCCAATACTGTACGGAAAGAAGCCTTGGGCAGGCATCCTGCGTGTTTGTGCCCATTGTTTCCATCTCTTCCCACTTCCCCCAGGAATTGCATTAGCCAATCCCAACAAAATTTGGCAGCCAAGAGAGGAATTAGAGCTATTCCTTAGGGAACTGTAACAGAGAAATGCTTAGGCATGTAGGCTGCCAGGAAGAGGAGAAATCTATCAGTGCTCTCCTGAAGGGCAATCAGCAGCTCACTCTTTCTCAGACACGATAGTAAATACCTGTGCTTATCCTTGAGATGCAATTCTAGGAATATGGGCTTCATTGCTCTGGGACTGCCTTGGCAAGAGCGATCCTGCTGCAGTGCTAACAGCGAGGATGTAGCTAGTCCATTAACTCCTGTGTTCACTAATTGACAGACCACACAGAGATAATGTCTGTCATTATTTTTCCGCTTGGCAAAAAATGCTCTACAAACAGTGCTTGGTGTCCCATGAAGTCTAAAATGAACTTTAGTAGCCACAGTGCTTTTCTATGAAAAAGAGGAAGGATAATTAGTGAGTTGCTTCCATTTTTTCGGTGGTAACTATCTGAACAAAGAAGGCAACTGCTGGATCTGGGATTATGTGCTGATGGAAGTTATATAGCATTAAAATAGCATGAAATTCAGCATTAAGGCTAAATAAGTTTTTGAAGGTACATAGCAAATGGTGGTCATGCACCTGACTGGCATTCTTAGTGCCATTCTGAGGCAAATCTCAGTGCTGTACTGCATGGTGTTTATGATCTGAGTGAAAGCACGTGGAAGCTAATGAATCAAGCTGTCAAATCTTGCATTCAGCTGTGGGTCGGACTGCAGGATTGCACAGCAGTAAGGCAAGTCTCACAGTCACAACATCTGTGTTTCCCAAGCTGAAGATGATGACATTTCCACATGGCAGAAGTCACTGGTGCTGTGACTCACCTTGCTTTGATGAGAGAGAGGTGCATGGAGCCTTCCAACGTGGTTCAGCTCCCACAGTGAATTCATTGGCAGCATCACCTTTAAGATCCCTTGTGCTTCGGAGCGACTCATTTTCAGGAGAATTAAATCACTTTAATTAAATCACCTTTGGTCTTTCACCCTTGTTCTCATCAAGATCTTTCAGGTGATTTTTACCCTGAAGGATCTCAGCCAAGCTTTTATGAAATACACAATGGCAAAGAATTAGAAGGTCTTTGCTCTCTACAGAAGAGCTCTTCTTTCCTTCGGTTTAGTTCCATTGCTTTAAAACCATTTGTCTGAATAATCTCAGATTAAGTTTAAAACCTCTCTAGCTAAGAGGTCTGTGTGATAATGAAGGCTCTTCTACCACTACAGGAGAGGCAGGGTTTGGCTTTAAATGGGGGAACATTGATCCATACAGTGCTTGCTGCTTTCACTTAGCAGAAGTGTTTCTTCATTTCCTGCTTTCCAGTCTCAGATCTCCACTCTTCTTTGCTACCAAAAACATTACTCATAACCAAAGCACACCAGGTCTGATCTCACAGAAGACTGGAAGATCAGAGGGATCCCATCACACCTCTTTCCATGTCATGAATGGAAAACATCTGCCTAGATGAACTTGTGCTGTTGAGATAATATCCGTATGTCTGATGCACCTCTGAACGTACATGATAATAATTATCAGAGTGTTCTAACAATGCAAAGGATCAGAATTCCTAGCACGTGAAGATGGCACTCAGATGTGTTCTCCAGATTTCCTCCATGTCCTTGTTTCACCTTTTCTGCTGCTGCCTGCAGTGACATTGGTTTCTGTACAGATGCCTGTGTTGGTTGGCTCTTTTTAAATGAAGTCACAAATTCTGTTTCCTTTTTCTTTTTTCTTTTTTTTCAACAGGCTTTAAACAGTTACAATCAAGGAGACATAGAAGGATCAAGAAGACTGGGTCGCAATGCACTGTGGGTTGCAGTTGCATCAATTATCATTGGCCTTGTCATCATCGGAATCTACTGCGTAGTTCATTTCACAACGGTAAGCAAAATACAGTCAGTTCCAATGCAAGCACTTCTTGTCTATGCAGAGCTTCAGAATAAGAAGCAAAGGCAGTCAAAACCACCTCTGTTACACATTTTCCAAAAGAGCAATTTTTACTTTATTTTGGAATTTAGAAAATGCTGTTTTCTGTCATTAAGTGCAAACGACTGTGAATATTCTGGAAACTCTTGCATTTCCCATAGGCTTTTTAATTATGGGGCAGTTGCTTTCTTTCTTTCCCACCCCTCACTGCAAGACCTAGAAACCCCTAGAGTTCAGGTAATTACATCCAAAGGTGTTAATTTTCAGTCTCACAATCTGTCCAACATTACCTTTTTTTTAACTATAAGGAGGAGAAAACAGTCAATTACTATTTTACCATTTGATGCTAAGGTGGTTGTAACTACATGTAAAGCTACTGCCAATGCAGTGCTGCCTCGACCTGCTGCAGGCGCGGGTTGTTTGCTCACTGCAGCTGATCTGCCTTCACACAGCTGTAATGGTGGTGAAGAAATTGAGTCCCAGTGGCTAAGCAGACTGCAAGCTTATTAGCAAAGAAGAACAAAAGTAATTAGAGCTCAGACATCCTTTCTTAACTTTGTGCAACGCTGTGTTCTTTCCTCCTCCCAGTAATGTGCCCCCTCCAACAAAATAACCAATTTAAATCAATTGATTGTTGGCTGTTTTGGTTGGAGAACCTTTTTTTGCCTGGCTTTCCAGCTCACTGTACAAACTGCTGTGTAAACTAAAAATAGAGATCACCTCAACTGACACACGGACATCTCAGGGGGCTGGAATGGAGCAGCTGGTCAAACGTGTGCAAGGCTTCAGTGCGCCCTATGGGACTCAACAGTTAATGGAGCCGGGGGCCGTTGCTGTAGGATATTGGTGCCACCAAATCAGAAGTGACTTTCATTCATGATTATCCCTTGCATTTTGCAAACTCTTTTCGGTACAGCCTGCGTTGGGTTTGTTGAGACCTCACAGATTTAAAACCAAGTCAGTTCAGGCTGGGAGTGCCAAGTTCTGTAATTGACAGCAGCAGTCAATTCCTCGGTTCCCTTCTGCCACCTTATCATTTCCCAAACACGGAGAGCACAAGGGGAGCAGCTCAGGCTTTTTTTCAAGTAGAGGGAGAGAAGGGCAGCATGAGGAGTGGCAAAAAACACTGAGCTGAAGCATTCACATTAACTAGGGCTCAAATGTCTACATTCAGCTGCATTTGATATTTCACTTCCCCAACAATGAGATCCTGTTTGCTGAACGTGAATGAGTCTTTGTGCCCACTGAAGAAGTTAGAAGTAGCACTTGACATCTAACTAGTATTTGTAGGCAGCTCTATCCTACCCTCAAGGAATTATGCAGTGGTAAATCAGTATATTATGACTTTATTACTTATCTTCTTAAGTTTTGTCTTTTTAGGATTGTTCATTTTATTTTTAAGAATGGCTGCATTAAGTAGAAGCATTTTTAGGTGCCTGGGAACCGTCAGCATTCTGCTGGGGTAGTAATTTCTTGTACTGAATAGTTTCCATAGAGGTGTCTTGGCCAAATGGTACTTCCAGTTTGTGAGGGCTGAAGCGACAGCTTTGGTGGATTCATCTTGCTCCCTGGTCTTCCTGTCCCTTTCCTACCTCCCTTCTCCATGTAGCCCCTTGGAGATCCCTTGTTTCTAAGAAAGTATTTGATAGGGGTGACAATCTTTATTTTTCTAATGTGAAAATAAGTCAGTAGGGGCACTCAGCTGCCCTTTCCACCCTCTGTGCTTACCTGAGTCTCTTTGAGTTTGCCATATGACTGGCATGGATGGCATCGTGTGCTCCACGCTGTGGTCTCACATCTGTGTACTTTTGTCATCATTGCATGCAGCCGCTTTGTAATCTCTGCTCACACAAAGTAAACCTAGTTGATTTAATAAACATGCTTTGACATTGGCAAACTGGTACAAAAAGGCCTTAATGGGATGAGTCAGCCCTGTCACTGATTTATTTGATTACCACGAGGCACAGTTTGATGTTTCTATGATACACATACGTATTTTACATGAAAGTTAATTTAGACTTCACCAGTATGTGTGACAAACTTGACCTTTCCAGGATTCATTCTCATGTATTTACCAACTACCATATTGTCCAGTTGCTCCCACTGATATTCATTTTGGCTTTTGTTAGCCTTAAAGGATACGAGTCCCACTGAAAATTGTCATTAAGATACCTCCCTTTTCTTCTTCTTCCACAACTCCATGCTTGTTGTTTGCCATCTCGTTTCCAAGTTGTGTTGGTACTTCATCTATTCTCACTCGTCTCCTTCAGTAGAATTCTTCACCTGCTTTGAGGGGCTGGCTGCTCATCCTGGAAAGGATTCTCCTTCTCCTGCCAGAACTCACAGACTTCAGGCCTTCCCCATCGTGGGAATCTCTCTGTTCAGCTCTTTTTCAAGTGCAACGTTTAGTTGCCCATCCTTTGCATGGTGGAGCTCAGGCTCTCCCCTCTACAAAGTCTCCATGAAGCCCCTGTTGGTCTTCACAGAAGAAAGCAGTGCTGTTGGTCAGTACACCCCAGTGCCTTGCAGTCCAAGCCTTTTCCCATGGGCATTCACCTCAGTCAGAGTGCAGCTCCTGCAAGAGTGGCCACAATCACCCCAGTTCTGAAGAGGAGCACCAAGGATTCCCCACAGCTGTGACCTTGACAGCTGCATCTTCTGAAGCCTCATCTGGGTCAGTGCATCCGACGTGTCGGGGAGTTTTGGAGGCAGTGCCCTGCAGCTCATCACCACCACAATTGCAGTCTCATGCCATCGTCTGTACAAACTCTTACCTTGACCACCAAAGAACTTTTTTGCCACTCTTGAGCATCTGTCACTGAAACTGTTAGGAAGTGAGTGCTCAGATATCTTTCCAGATCTGGAAATAAGTTCCTTCAGCATTCACTGGAAAGTAATTTGTTCACTGTGAATGGTATTTCTAGAAGACTAGTTTGGTAAGGTCACTGTCTAATGTGATGAAACTCGGTGTCCTCTGAATAACAGAACTTGTGCCCTGTTAAAGAATCTAGACAAATTCACCCATTGTTTTCTGAGATCTCTTCTTGCTTTTTGGTACTCAAGCCTGTGGTGTGTTCCATCCTGCTTTGGAAAGGGACTTCAGTCCTGTGCTTTAAGCAGAGCTGAGAAAGGTTCCCCTGGAACCCCACCAGCCCCAGCCAGGAGAAATCCCACTCAGTGGGTAGAAATGGTAGAAGCTGTGGAGAAAGAGTGCAAGAAATTCTCAGTTTGAACAAGCCTAGCAGTAATTACACTCCCACTAATGATTATACTTCCTTGTAGGACAGCAAGGTCAGACATACATGATCCTGCAGTTCATTTGGACTGTTCTAGCCAAATCTGTTGCTTATGAATTATGGAATGAATAAGAAGGGGCATGACAGAAGAAGTTTTGATGCTCATAATTCATCCCTGCGTGTGATTGCCAGTGACACTTGAATAGCCTGCTAAGGGGAGTGACCTGGAGTAAGCTGCCCACAGAGCTCTCTTTGCCCAGGATCTGGTGATGAGATCATGGACCTGCATCTGGTAACAAGTCACAGACCACAGGAACACTCAAAGGGCTGTTATGCATCCTACTGAAAAAAGACCAGCAGGGGCTGATGGGCTCAGGAAGAGGAAGGTCCTTTCACTTTTCAGCAGGTTCCTACCTTGGAGCCTTAAGCTTCCTCACTTGCTTTCCTTGGTTTACTCATTTGCCAAGCAAGGTGAAACAGGAATAACAGCAGGAGACACCTGTGCCTGCATGCAATCAACAGCCCTGACTTTCCATTTTACAGATTTACTCAGTGCAGAGCCAACTCTGAGCTTGTGCTGCTGCCTCGGAGAGCCTCATTTGTCCTCAATATTGACATGTTATCTTTAACAAACATACACACACAGAGAGCCCGGAACAGGGCCCACCCACACTTAAGAATCATCTACTTTCTGCAGTCATAACCCTGAATGCAGACAAGGGGAAATCATCACTTTCATTGCTGGAACTGACTTGTCTGTTTTGATCAACATAAACTGGGGTGTTCCTTGCTATGGAGTGCAGTCACCAAGTGATAAGCTGCACTGTGCAGCCATTCCACTCCAGGCCCAATTTCTCCTTACTCCCTTCTCTAACTTTTAACCTATCTCGTCAGCTTCTCCTGCACTCGTGTCCTGCCAGTCCATTGCACTGAATTACATTTCCACTGCTTGCTCAGATGTAACTTAAACCAGTATTTATGTCACCACTGAGTATAACTGTGCATATGTGCTCATAGGCATGTTGTCCATCAAGAACTGCAGTGAGAGAAGGGCTGTATTTGTCTGCAGTGAGGAGACATAACAGCAAACTGAAATTGGGCAGTGCTGTGTGCCACAGCCTGTGTGTGATGCCTGCAGTATGCCTGGCTAGAGAGTAAATTGAATTGAGAGATTAAATACTTACTGATGGGTGACACTCAGCTCTGAACCACATCCTGAATTGTTCCTGTGCTTCTGAGGCCCTTTTCTCAAAAAAGATGTAGGAGACAAAAAAAAAAGATAATAGAGAAGATCTGAAAGGTATGAAAAAAATCTCTGCATGTGGGAAGACAAAATGAACATGGTCTCTTTGGCTTGGAAAGTGTGGGAGTCAAAGGCAAGCAGTTGGAGGCAGCAAAAGAAGGTAGAGGGGGGTTATTTGATGTCTCTTATGAATGAGATCGAGAGACATCAGGGGAAAGCAGCTTTAAGCTAGAAGATACTTTTCATGTGACATACAGTGCTGCTGTGAAACTGATTCCTGCTGTTTGCAACAGACATCAAACATGCAAATTATTTGAAACAGCAACAAGAGAAGTTGAGAAAGAAAGCTTAGATGCAAAGACGCAGATATAATCTCAGCCTCAGAGAATTTCTAAGCTACAGATTGCCCGAGCTGGAAGGCAATAAAGAGAGAAATATCCTCCAGGATTTGGGCTTTTCTTACACACTTCTAGGCGTCTGCAGCACGTCACTGTTAGGGGCAGGATGCTGTGGGTCTGCTCTCACCCAGTCCCTCCATTCTCCCATTCTTTCATGAAGCCTGTTAGTAGCCTTTCCACAGCAAAGCAAGGTTCACTGAAGCCTGCTTGTCTGACTGCAGGGACCAATGTGCTGATAGCAAAGCACAGGGCACAGACTTCAGCAAAGTAAGAGCCCGTTCCCTGCCACTGGAAGATCCCAGCAGGCATTGAAAAATTCTGTTCAGACTGACAGATACCTGGTGCCATTAAAAACACTGCTTTGATTCAAAGCAGTATTGAACCACTAATCTAGAGGGATGTTTTTTAAGAGTACAAGTGATACTAAATAATGTATCCATTAGATCTGTAGAATTAATAATTTAAGCTCACAAGGCAAACTCTCTGTCTTTTCCCCCTTACAAAACGTATTTTTGTGTCCTTGCAGCATGCTATCTGAAGACCAGGACTGCACTTGGAATACATCACCATGTAAATCTCAGGAGAGGAAAAGTAAGAAGAAAAGGAAACCCATCTTTCCAGACTGTTAGATTTGACCCTACAAGTCTGCAGAGGCATGTTGCTGATGGACGCAATGATAGCCCAGTTAGTAAATCAGCATGGCGTGACCAGGTTTTCCAAATTATTTATTTATACAGAACCTCAGCATAAAGAAGTGTTGATGTTTTTTTTTTTTAATTTTACCCTAATTTAATTTTACCCTTACCTTGCCCTAACAGCTCCCTTTTCTTTCTCACTTACATGAAATGTGTGCTGGGTCCATGACGTTCCCTGGCTGAGCCAAGCCAAAGCCAACCTGTCTTGACTGTTTCTAGTGCACACTGATGCACAGCCTGCTGGAGCTGGTGGAACTCCTGTCACCTTCAGTGGGTTTTGGATCAGGCCGTGAAGGGTTTTTGTATTCCTGTACAATAGACTCAACATAACAGAATCAGAACAACGGGTTGGTGGTTTATCCCACAGTGTGAGTTTGTAATGCTGTGGGTGTACTCTGACTTGGTGGCTGCTTTCTCCTGTCACCCCCAGCCTTTAGGTCTTTGCATTGGGTTTTTCACCACCTGGGACCGATTTCAATCCCTTCATTCTTAGAAGTTACTTTTGTTCCGTAGCATCCGTATTTTTATTGATTTCCTCTTGTTTTGTTGTCCTTCCTTGCTGAATTCCCTTAACTCCGCTCCAGACCTGCACTACAGTTGCACTGATCACATTTTCCTCTTTAAACTCCATGTATATAAGAAGTTTTTCTTTTTTTATCTCACAAAAGCTCTTTTTAAATAGACGTTCTTTCTCATCCCTCTGTTCCTGTAGCAAGTCGCATTGTTTCATTGTGTTCTGCTTTGTTCCTGTCTTATTTTTAATTCACCCTCTCGTCTTGCTATGAATAGTCCATATATCAGCACGGAGATGGACAGACTTTTCTACACTCACTGATTCACGTAGACTTGCTGATCCTGAGTTTCCCCTCAGTGAACAGCCTTAGGCTGCACAATGGATGCCCTCTAAATTACTGCAGTTTCTCAATACCTTACGAAAATGTAGAGCGGGACAACTAGTTTTAATTAGCTGAAAACTGTTGGAAAGAATGTATTTCTTTTTATCACCCAAATATGACGTGTTCAGAGGAGCAAGCTGCGAGCGTTGACACAGATGGTGGCATCTTTGGTGACTGTGGCTCCATTTGCTTTGATTGTTCCTACACCTTCGAGCAAGCAATGCCAACTTACACTCACTCTCCTTGCAGTAACATAAATCTGGACTGAATACCCAGAAATGCATGGGAGTTGTACAGGTGCACGTGAGCAATGAATCATGCCTGGCAGTGGTACGCCTATTATTCAAGAAAAAAAAAAGAAAAAAAAAAAGAAAAAAAAAAGCCTCCCAGCAATCTGTACTTGTTAAAGCATATGCCTGGAAGCAGCATGTATTTTCTGTGCCTTGGTATTGTGTTTTTAATGTGCTTTTTTTCACTTTTCTTTCTGCCAGCTTCTGTTTTTCATTGAAGTCAGTGACGCGCAGCCTGTCCTTAATTACTCCCATACAAAACTTCACTCTTAATCAGTGGAATGAGTTGATTTCTTCAGCACTTACACTGATATAATTTGTACGTGGCAGAATGTGGCCACTGGTTGTGATGACCCCAAGAAGTGGCTGTTCTGTGAACTTCTCTTTGTTTTTCTGAATACTATTTCAGTGGTCTGATAATGTCTTGTGGGACTTTGAGTAGCTTGCCTTATTATCAGATATGATACAACTGTCATTGAGAAGTGGAATAAAATCACTTTTACTTCATCTCCATTCCAGTATGTGGGAAGTTTCTTTCCTGTTTTTTGTTTCAAACAGTGGTTTCCCTTTCTCAAACTTATCAGGTGATTTCAGAGGTAAGTCACTGGAAGCAAATGTGGGATTTCTGCCCTGCTTTGTGCTGTTGAACCGATCTGCACTGCAACTAAAACATGCAGAAGTTGTTTGAGATGAGCTACCACTCAGCAGGTTGGGCTGTTGGCTTTGTTTTCAAGGCAGCATCCAGAGAAAGAGTGGTGGGGCATATTCAGAATGGGCCATCAGTGTTCTGAATGAGGCTTTCCTACCAGGGCTGGGAAAGGCAGCAGGTGAGCTCACTCCAACAGGTGACACAGGTCAGCACCCACTGCTTTGCATTGCACTCATCCAGGTGAACACCACTGCATCACTGCAGTAACACTTTGTGCACAGAATATTCCATCCCAGCACTGCCACTGAAACCAAAGCACGTGGAATGGGAGGAGAGAAAGAGTTTCCAAGTTCTCTGAGCATCAGAGGATACACAACTTGAAGTAGTTTCTCGGAGTGCCTAAGCAGAGTGTAGATCAATAGGAGCAAGTCACCTGGTTTGTTCGGATGCTTTTGAAAACCATAGTGGAAATCTAACTTGCATCTTGAGGCTCATAAATATCTCTGAAATCTCACTCATAGGATAGATGGGAATTGAGCCGTTGTAACTTTGGTGCTTCTGAAGATAAATGCTGCTACCTCACAGTGCTATTGATTGGTATAAAAATAAAAGCTTTATATTAAACCACTTGATGTGACAGATATGGGGAAATGCAGCAATTCCTCTAATGTCCTTTAGTGCTTCTGTGTCATAGGTAATCTTATTTTTGCTTTACTGATATATTGATATCATTTCTCTTCATTTATTTATGCTTGCATATGCTTCCAACCATGCTTGAGAAGTGCAGTTGAACACAAATCCTTCTCCTCCCCTCTTGTGCTGGAAATGAATGCACTCCTTGTCCAACCAAATCATGCTGTTGTAGGTTTGATGGACCCAGGCAAAGTGAGGTAATCAGCATCTTAATCCAGTCTGAAGAAGAGGAAATAACATCTCACTACATGAGCCTCAAGACCTTGGGTGCCAGCAGTAGCTGTGCAAGGCAAGATGCTGTTGTCTGACTGAGAAATTAATGTCATCTCCTTCTTTTGAGAGCCACGCAAACAAATTTCAGTACCTACGACAGGCACGGGAGATTACATGTCCTTCATCACCATCTGTCTGGATTTGGATTTGACCCGTTAATACTATGCATTGCAGCTGCCAAGGCAGATGGAGAAAACAAGAGTTGTCTAGAGCATGTTGTGATTTTTGCTATTTTGTGAAATAGAGGAGAGGGGGAAAAAGCAGTAAGATGTATTTCAATTCAATATCTGTGCCCTGGTCAGGAGAATAGTTTTCCTTTCACACAGCTGCTCCCGGCTTCCACTTTTTTCTGCAGTCTTCCTGCATGCTGAAGGCACCACTTATTGCCCAGAGTCCAACTCTCTTTTCCTTCCTGCATGTATTACAGGCAGAGACAGATGGAAACTCGAAATTGCTGGCCTCAGCTCCTGGATCAGATTAGCATCTTTTGCTTCTCCCAGGGCAGCTGCATTCCGCAAAACAGCAGCGTGCCTGTATCTTGATACGTAACCTTAGAGCATGGCTTCTAAATATACGAGGAGTTTCTTTGCTGCTCTCTGAAGGGGGTCAGCCAGACACTCAGACAGCACGGGGTGTGCATTTCATCACACTGCACAGCAAAGAAAACATCAAGAGGACAACGTGGAATTCTTCAGGTGCCTCCCTGCAAGCACATCTTCAACATCAGCGCTGGTTCCTCAGTTTGTGTGGCTGCAACCACAGTCTGTGAGCACGGTGGCTCATGGCTCCAGAATCTGTTGCTTTTGTGCCTGTATCTATGGGTACACAGTATGAGCTGTGCTTTGCCTCTCGGCCCTCATCATCTCAAAATGAGGCTGGATACCTCTGCACACATCTCCCTCTAGGCTCTTTTCCTTACCTGGACACTGGCTTTGCCAGTATTGAAGATGGATTTTGTTCCTAATTTGCACCAGTAGGGAAGAGATTGTGCCACCCTCTGAGTTAGCCTTTATTTTGTATGTGCTGTGTGTGCATATATGCACAAGAGAATGCATTTGAAATACCGGATTCCCCAAAACAAGTGAGATTTAAATGAAAGGAAGTCACTAATTGACATGGGACTGTTTGTAAGCCACATCCTGCTGTGTGCAGGACAGTCTGCATGCCTGCAGCTCTTCCAAGAATCATAGGCAGTGCACAGGCAGGTCACTGAAGGTGTGCAGTGCTGTGTTGGAGGAGAGATGCTGAGCAGGGATGTGGTGCTCTGCCCACAAGTGGTTTTTATGCTCACTCACCATTTTCCACCTCCCAAACACGACGGCATGTTCTGCATGTTGTTCTGCATGCACCACAGCGGCACACCTGCCTTGAAATGTGAGTGAGCCTTTAAGGAGGCGGCCCAACTTGACTTCCTCTGCAGCCCGGCCAAATGGGCTATATTCAGAAGTGACCTAAATGGAGAAGGGTGGTATGAGAGGGATCGCTCAAGCAATAGAAAGCTGGAGGAACAAACACAGCAGGCCAAGGTAGAACGGAAGGTTATAGACATTTACTGGGGAGGTTTCTGCGGTGTCTTTTTTCCTGTCTTGGGCTCTAGGACAAATTCTGCTGCTGCTACCAGCTGACTCACTTGTTCTCTGTGGCACAGAGGCTACAAGCAGCACTTGCTCATATATCCTTTATAATGTGATCTGTGTCATGTCTGAATTTGATCTGCTAGCTCATGACTGAGGATGGCTCCTCTGTTTCTATGTATCTATCTGCAGGGCTGAGTCAGCTTCCACTTAGCTTGTAGCTACTTCTCTGGCTAAATAAGCTTGTGTTGTCAGTACCAACGGATACACCAGGATTTTAAAACACACAGTCCAAGATATTTGGCCACTACATTTAAGTTTTCAACACATTTCAGGCAAGAGAAGCGGAAGCTCCAATGAAATGAAGGAATGCACACCAGAGCAGGTGATGAAACATGGCAGCCGCATCTACATGCATCTCAACCAGAGTTCAGCCACTTTGGATTTTAACCAATTCCAGGAGATCATCTAAACAAGTCAAGTGGGACTTTGACCTACAGCACTGGTGGTTGTAGCATCCCTTCCTTGTGTTAGCTGATGAAGAAGGATGGGAAGTGGTAGCTCTAGAGCGTAGGGCTGACCGAATGGTAAAGATGTCAACTCCTCAGCATTCACTTGACTCCGTTTAAACTGTAGTTGCAATTTATCATGCAATTTACATGATACTTTCCGTGGAGATGTGGGTAGTTAACCCTAGCTGGGTCCTGAACAAGATACTGTTGAGTGCTGCCTTTGTATTTAACTAAAAGGTCTTGCAATAGTCACACAACATAGCATCGTTTCCCTTTGGCTGACGATTGGGGAAGTCATGCTTTTAAAGGCAAGATGGGGATTTCTGGCTCATCATTTTGTCTAATTCTTCTTGGTGAAAACATTTAAAGTCACTATTCATGGGCATCCCCCGGAGTTGTAGAGCAGAGTACACAGCTGAACACCTAATGAGAAAGTTAATGTATTACCTATGCAAAGAGTGCTGACTAAAGGCTAAGTGGCCTGTTGCTGTGTCCCTTGTCTCATAAACATGGCAAAACTGAAGCTTGTCATCTGTCAACAACAGACGGTTCCAATGGCAAGTGATTCCTCTGGTATTCTCACTAACCAGGAACCTCATTTGTGGTGAAGAAATATGGAAGACTGGGTGGAAGAACGCTGTTATGTCCTCATGTGGCAATAAGAGCAGGAAGGTTAAGAAAGGTGTGTGAAGGAAAGGGAGTTTGTAGTCCTTTAGAATGTGGAGACAGGCCCTGGGTGAGGCAGGGGGAGTTCTGTATGCCCTTCAGATTGCAGAGGATGGAGGGAGGCAAAAAAACATCACAGATTTGCCTCCCATGAAAGGGAGGAGCAAAACTGCAGTGCTCCAGAGATCGAGCGGCCGGATGAGCTCTGCCAGGCCATTGTGGCATGTCTGCAGCTGAGCTCTCACTTCCCACATCTCCTTTAGGAACAGCTGTGAGCGAGCTGGGCTCTCCTTCAGGCTGACAGGAGAAAATGATACTGCAGTGCACATGATGACCATGCATGTGTCCACTGCTTCCGTCCCGTCCAAGGCAAGGAGCTCCCAAAGGCTTTGGAGTGACACTGTGTGGGGAGCAACCATTCTATCTTAATACCAAAGCTTTAAATCAAGACAAGCTTGGACTTTCCTTACCAACAGCCTTGTGGGCTATCAGCAGGCTTTATTCTGGAATCTGTTACCAGTCTGTGGTTTTTTGTATATAACAAAACCATTGCAAAGCAGAGATGAGCCCTAAAGTGGAGATGCTGCTGCTTGCAGTGCATCTGGCTCTGTGGACTGTCACAATGGCTCAAAACGCAGCGCTGTGAACCTCCAACCTGCCCTGCGTGCGCATTGGTGCCGGGGGAAACCAAACTATCGGGTCAGCAGGCAGAGCGCTAACCTGTGTTAAGTATCAAAACAACAACAGCTGCATTTTGTAGCCGTGTGAGAGCTCTGCGGGAGCTGGGGATGGGCTCACAAGCCCTGCGATGGGTGCTCCCATGCTCAGGCATTCTGCCCACGGAAGACAAATTAGCAGCAGCTGTTCCTGCAGGCGGGCAGCAGGAGCCAGCCACGCTCCCAGGGCTGGGCACGGGGAATCTGTCGAGCCCAGCAGAATTCTTCCTGCTCGTCACAACGTGCCACAGGGATCCGATAGAGCAAAAAAAAAAACCCTTCCCTCCGTTTGGTCCGAGAATAAAAAGCAGTTCTCTTGCAAAGGGAAACGCGGCCCAAAGCGCAGCCTGCATCAGAGAAAGGAGAAAGCAGCGGACTCAGAGCTCGGGTGACGTGAGACAGATCCAGAACCACGGCGTGGAACTCCGTGCGGGATCGGCGAAAAGCTTTCCAACTTCCAGCTCAAAGCAGCGCTGCAGCCACCACCGCACAATACCAACGCATTTCCTGCCCGGCGCGGTGCTCACTCGTTTCTCATCCCCGAATCAATCCGGAGCCCCAGGAGCTGCCTGAGAGCGGCTGCCCGCCGCCCTTCGCAGCCATCCGGCAACCATAAAACAGACGCGGGGCGGCGGTAAAGGCCCAGAGCGGGGCAGCGCCGAGCGCCGCGCGGACGTCGGGCGGGAACCAGCGGCGCGGGGCCGGCTGCCGTCCGGGCGAATGGCGGGGCACGCGGAAGCGGAAGCGGTGCGGGCGGGGCTGCGGGCGCGGCGGGCATCGCGGCAGGCGGCCCTGGGGGGCTCCGTAAGGCGGCGGGTTACGCGTGGCCGCTGGCGTTTCGCGTTTGCCGCTCGTTCCCGAGCTGAGAGCTGTCGTTTATCGTCTGCGCTGAGCGTGCTGCGGTTCTCACGTGCGTTCGGATGAGCGGTGCTTCTCGCTGTTCGGCTCGGAGCCCGGGATGATGCCGTTTTCTTTGCCTCCGGCTTCTGAAATGCGCGTGGTGACCTGGCTTCTGCTCTTTTAGGCCCTTAAAAATGGGGAACACGAGCAGCGAGCGAGCCGGGCTGGAGCGGCATGGGCACAAAGCATCCCGGGCTGATGGTGCGGGAGGAGCCGGCGGCACCAAGGATGGGGACAGACCCAAGATCCTGATGGACAGTCCCGAAGATGCGGACTTGTTCCATTCGGAGGAGATGAAGGTAGGCTGCCGCTTGCCTTCGGGTGCCTCATAGCCTTACCCGTTAACTCTGTGCCCCGTCTTCCTTCCCATCCTTAATGCGCTTGCAGTCACCCGTGTTGTTTCATCTGTCTGTTATTTTTCATATGAAAAGATCCCTTAGCTGCTTTTTTTGCTCATTCTGAGGGGGATCGCTGGAAGCTTCTTGCTATGTTTTGAGTTTTGTGAGAATACCAAACAGCTGTGTGCTGTAACTTTGCTGTAACTTTGCTGTAACTTTGCTGTAACTTTGCTGTAACTTTGCTGTAACTTTGCTGTAACTTTGCTGTAACCTTCCCGGATCTAACCTCGAGTTTTGTGCCTACCCCAATCTTACTGCTTCTTAAGTGTATTTCCTCTTAATTTTTCTTTTCCTCACTCCTTATAGCAATGTATTTTGAAAGCTTTCATGTGCTCAAGTTGTTTCTTTTCTACGTTACCATCCATTCTTTCTATCAATTTGGAAGGCTTTTAGCATCTTTGCAAAATGCTTGCTAACAAATGTAAGTCTAATCGTATGAAATTGCACCTAAGCACAGAATTAAATGGCGTGAAGTGCAAGCTGTCTAAGGTTGCAGAGAGGGAACTTGTATTGATCAGGATGTTGTGCTCGTAGGCGCCATTGGATAAAGAAGAGTTCCTGGCTTGGCAACAGGATCTGGAAGTGAGTGATAAAACCCCTACTCAAGCTCGACCAACAGTCTTTCGCTGGACTGGAGGAGGGAAAGAAGTGTATTTATCTGGGTCCTTCAACAACTGGAGTAAAATTCCTTTGACGAGGAGGTAACACACTTCTGCAGTGTCAGTGATGTCTAGGAATGATTAGAGCAATGGGAAAAGTGCTTAGCTGATATCTGTGTCATACTGTGCTTAAATGTATTGCTTGGCAGCTGCTCTCCTTCAGCTCCCCAAGACTGAGTTTCTTTTGGTTTTTCTTTTTTGGTTGGCTGGGAATAAAAGTTGGGTTGTGTGGCAGTGCCCTGAAAAAAGCAGGTTCATCTGCTATCAGGTTTGGTACTGCAGGGGAGGAGATACCCAAGCTGTTTAGAGGCTCTTTGGGAGTGGCATCTGCTGAAGTATCGGAGTTCATTGTGCTCCTTGCTTCAGAAGAAGTGAAGAGATGCAGTGGCGTCAATGGCCTGTTTGAGTTTGTATGGGAACTGTTGAGTCCCAGCCTGAATTGAGCAGCTGGGGAAAGGACCCAGTCAGCCCTGGGAGCACAGGTGAAGGCAATTCAGCTGTGTGATAGGAAGAGGTGGAGCCTGGCTGCACCTCTCTTAGACCTCATTGAAGGGCTGACTGTCATTGGGGAAGGATCTGTGGATGCATTTTAAAGTTTTTGCATGCTAAGGGGGTTGTGTCTGTGCTACAGTGTTTGTCACAGTGTGTAGGCTGGTTCACTTCTCAGAGTATTTCAGGGGTGACTGTTTGTCTTCAATTGCAGTCACAACAACTTTGTGGCAATCCTGGACCTGCCAGAAGGAGAGCACCAGTACAAGTTCTTTGTGGATGGGCAGTGGACACATGATCCTTCAGAGGTAGTATTTTCTTCAGTGCACTGTATTTCTTCCTTGAGGTATGTGAAGAGGAGAAACTGGTTGATTTCTGTACCAGTAGATGTAGATGTTTTTTCTTTATTAACAATAGAAACAGATGAAGCTGGTGAGAGACAGTGATCCCTGCAGGTGATGCCATCAGACTGACAGCCCCCAAAGACTGGAGGCTGTGTAACAAATGGGCGTTGAGATCTGTTGGGTCTTCATTTTAAAGAGATTGTGAACTTTTCTTGTCTGGTGCCCAACTGTCTTGTAAAGCATTACAGCATTGCTGACAGCCCAAATCTCCCTGTGCTGTGCTTGCTGTCTGTGCCCAAGTCATGTGGACTTGGTGAGTTCAGTTGACACGAGACCATAGCCAGCCCTAAATACTGCACCAGTCCCTTAACTGAACAGTCCACTGCAGTGGTCAACTCCTTCCCCATCTGGTAACCAGCCTGTTTTAAAAGCAAAGTATCTCATTTGTGCTAATTGCATAATTTTGAGAATCCTAATTGTCTGCAAGCGTTTTTATTCTGGCTTCTGTATCTCTTCACTTCCCAGCCTGTTGTAACCAGCCAGCTGGGTACTGTCAACAACGTCATCCAGGTGAAGAAAACTGACTTTGAAGTATTTGATGCTTTGATGGTGGACTCCCAGAAGTGTTCTGACATGTCTGGTATGAGCTTGTTAGTGATTTTGTATCATGTTTTTTAAAGCTGTTCAAACTTTCACCTTCCTTTATGCCTGGAGTTAGAGCCCTATATAAATTCACCTCCCTTTGTGTCAGGCTCTCAGGCATCACAAATGCACAGAGGAAGAAAGTGGAAGTGTCTCTTTCCACCTTTTCCACGTCTGTGTGTGATTTTGGTCCTTCCCTCGGAGGTAACACTCTGGCACAGTGTTTGATATTAAGTGTTTGCTGCACTAGTGCCTGGCAGAGGTGGCAGGGAAGGTCTAGAGTGCAGTAGGCACTCAGCACCCAAACCCACATAGCTGGTGTGAAGGCAGGCAGACTTTGGGCATCTTAAATCATTTACAGTGACTGATCCTGTGGTATTGCATCTGCTGCTGCAGCTCGTGTGCTTTTAGAAGCCATGCTTTTCTTTTGGCCTTGTGTTCCTGGATATGAGAATTCACCTGGAGGACTGGAAGACATAGGTATAAAGAGCAAATATCTGAAAGTAAATATTTCACATCTCTCTGACAGAGTTGTCAAGTTCTCCTCCAGGACCGTACCACCAGGAGCCCTATGTCTGTAAGGCAGAGGAGCGCTTTAAATCTCCACCCATTCTTCCCCCACACCTGCTGCAGGTCATCCTGAACAAGGACACAGGCATTTCTGTGAGTACCTCAGTCTGTCTGCTGAATAAGGGCCTTGAGAACCCAAATGGATGGGGAAAAATCGGGGTGCAGACAGAGAGCACTCAAGGAAGAGCCTTAGAATAGATGCCATGTTGGAAAATTCCCTATTTAACGCAGGGAGTTTTATGGATCCATCTGAAACAATTTCTCTAACTTGACTCTTATTCAAAATTGAAAAGAGAACTGGATTGCTGTTTTACAGCCAGAAATCCCAATCTTTGAACTACAGCATTTAAAAGGTCAGGAGCACCTAAGAAGTAACTGAGATCTGCTCCATGGTGGCAGTGAGGACTCAGAGTTTCACGCTGGAGGGATCTTGGTTTGTTTTGAAACTTTGTCTGTGTTTGCTGGAGGGCCGTGTGTACGAAGCAGCATGATGTATGTGAGCATGCAGCTTGTTGCAGATGGTGTTTATCACCCATGAGTCCTGAGAAGTAAACTGTGAGTTCTGTTGTTTTCACGCTGTCTCTCATTCTCTTTTTTTTTCCCAGTGTGATCCCGCTTTGCTTCCTGAACCCAACCATGTCATGCTGAACCACCTCTATGCCCTTTCTATCAAGGTGAGAGGCCAGGGCACGTTCTTCACACTTGCAGCTTTCAGATAACCGTGTCATATGCTCACTTGTTTTCCATCTCCTGTAGGATGGGGTGATGGTGCTCAGTGCTACGCATCGTTACAAGAAGAAATACGTGACTACCTTGCTATACAAGCCAATATGAACATCATAGTAGCTTGTCACCAAATGTTCTGGGCCAGTGCAGTCTCAGAAGAAAATGCTTCTCTTCACCAAATGTATTCCTCCTCTGTGCTGTAGCAAATGAACTCTGATTTCATGTTGTTTCTGAGACTTCAGGTTCTCCTACATTTGCCTTATTTTCCTGATCCCACAGTGGAAATTCTTGGAAATGGCAGCTTCGTGTCAGCTAGACCTAAGGCAGATATGTCAGATATGTCAGTGCCATGGTCAGCTCACTTCAAAAAAGAAAAGCAAGCACCAATACAATAAGGCTGAAAAATGTGAGAGTAGTAAAGATTAAGGACTTTCAGTGAGATAAATGATAAGAAACAAACCAGCTCAAAGCCTAGGAAGTTCGGGATTCTTGTGGAATCTTATCTGAGCTCAGCATTCAGCAAAAGCAAGCCTATTATAACTGCTTCATCACTTAGAATGCATCAATGCCACAGTTATTTCAGTACAAGTTCCAAACTCGCATGGCTGAAATAAGTGTGAATAGTGATGATTATTTTGTAGCAGCCTTTCTAGGCTAAACCATCAACACAATCACCTACAGGCTCATTTTTATTTTACAGTAGATTGGGATGCTCTGTTTCTACTGTGAATAGCTCTGTAGTTTTTCTCTTCGTGAGAACTGAATTACAACTTTTTCTCCTGTGGAATTTGTGGTAAAGACAATTGTTTTTAATGGCTGGGTTTTTCTGTCAATCCTAGATGTGTCTTGCAGTAATCTGCTTTTTTGCAACCAAATTCCCTTGCTGTCACCGATGACTTCGTCATGCAGGGTGAGGTAGCTGAAAGGACAGCAGTAGGTTCAGTGGAGGGTCTTGTTCCTCAGTAACAGCCTCTGTCAGCCAATGCAAAGGTGACTGTAAGTTAGCTGTATCCCAGTGGCCAGACTTGACTGCTGGTCAAGTCCAGCTAGAGCTGGGCTCCTGCGCCAGGTTGCAGCATCGACTGCAGGTAGAAAATCCCTGGTGCTTCCAAAGCCAGGCCTGTGGCCATCTCTGCACATTTTAGTCTATTCATATTTTCTAAGGAAGTGAATATAGTAATACCAGGTTGCCTGTGTGTACTTACAGGTACTTGCAGCCTGTTTTATCCCAAAATAAATGCAACGCTAACGTAAAACTGCCAGCCAGCGTGCCTCAGGTCTGTCCTGGGGGAAGCAGCTTGGGGGTGACCAGCTGGGTCTGTTCCTGTTGGTGTTTGGTGCCTGAGAGCATCAGTGCCTGTGCCAATGATAACCAGCCTCTCCTACAGTGGGGAAGAGCACATTGAACAAATCAGTGGGGAGTTAAGTGGGGACAAAAGCAGCCAGCACTCAGTGGAACCAGCCACAGCAGAGGGGGACTTGCCATCCCCCACTCTGTTCACTTGCCTCGTTGCAATATTCTGAGTAGCTCAGTAGATCTGGGTACAGTGCAATGGTTTTCTTCGAAAACTCTTCATCCTGTGCTATGGAAATTATCTGCTATTCTGAAATATGGAATTGCTTTTGTTTTCAGCCTTGTTAGAAACAAATAAAACATTTTCAAGGAAATGGTTGACTTGCTTTGTTTCTATCTTTCCCATTTTCTTGGTGGCCTACACTTCCTTGAGTTGTCCTGTGTTTTGAGCCATAAGTGGGAGATGATGGTGCTTTTTAGGCCTTGGTGGACTGGGTAAGCTTTTCACCCATAGTTGCATAGTTGAAGAGTGTGCTAACATGTATTTGTAATGCAAAGTTTTACAGGAAGAAGAGTCCAATTATTTGTCACAAGCCCCAGTGATCAGGTCAGAAAAACTTGATATTGGCCTTCAGCCCCCCCCATGGATGTCTTTGTTACAGCCACTCCTTGTGCACGTGGCTTTATGTGTGTGGAGGTTGTTTTGTTTCTCCATGACAGCGTGTGATGGTTTGTTTCTATTTGTCTTCTGGTGAGATGCTGTCAAATTTCCATATGGAAGCATGCTTTGGTAGGTTACTGTGACCACAGCCATTCTTTGTTCTTCTGCCATGGAGAACTTTCATTAAGTAAGCAATGACTTTTTCCATAGCAGCTTCCACAACGGTGCAGCTGTAGTGCAGATGAGCTGTCATGCTGCAGCAATGCGATCAGGGTTCTCATGCTTTGCTGTCAGCATACTAAATGTGGACGTGGTGTTTTATCAGAAATGTTTATTGTCCTGAAAGAACAGAGGAGCAGTTTAGAGGTAACTTACTACTTTTTCTTGCAAAGCAAAGTTTTGTGCGTGGCAAAGACTGAAGAAGCAGGAACTCTGAGACATGGAGAATAGAAAAGAAAGGTGGAAGTACACAAGACTTACTTAGAAGTATTTATGGATGTGGCCTTGTGGATTATTTTTTCCCCCTAATTAATACAGGCATGACTCACTGCAGGCTTTTCATCAGCAATGAGATGATGGAGCCACAGGCTGGAGCCAAACACTTTACAGGAAGCTGTTTTTTAGATTTGCAGACTGCAGCCATCTCTCAGAAGGTAAAGAGCATTTGTTCTCTGGCGTGCAGCTGGCAGCACACTGCTAACTCCTGCAGCTGCCCACAGAATGCTCTGCTTGTGCCCTTCAGAAACCCCTCCAGAGGGGCTGGATGACAAAGTCCAGCACACCACGCCAAGGGCTCTGCTGCCTTTACTTCTGTGATCACCTCCACCTTTCTTTGCTCTGGCTGAGGGAGCACAGCTGCCCGAAGGCCCATGGGGGGCACGTGCTGTGGTGTGGCATTCTCTGGCACCTATGGCAGCCACAGCCTTCCTCCTGTGAGCCAGGTACCCTCAGCACCCACAGCGCTTTCTGGTCAGCAACTGTGGGCTCGGGCCCTGGCTGCTGGAGTGCTGACAGAAGAGGTGAGTGGGTTTGGTTTGGTTTCTCCTTGGAAAGGAGAAGTTGTTGCTTTTATTATTTTTTTTTTGCTAAGTTGTCTTCTGCTTGACAGGTGAATGAATGAGATTAATTGCACTGCAGTCCCTTCTTGTAATGGGATGAATCAAATCCCTCCAAAAGCAAAAACAGGAGCTGGACTTATTAGCTCACTTAAAGCCCCCACCCACATCTCACAGCCTGTGCTGTTATGTTTATTCTTGGCTGTTGCTAAGAGAGCTGTTGCTTTATTTTTTCAGTGCCTTTTGTTGCACTCACTCTGGAGTAAGCCTTGTATTCTGTAAATAAAGAGAGCTCCTGTCCCCCACCCCCCACCCCTAAGTCTCAGCACTCACATGGTGGTCGAGCTGAAGTGTTTTGTGCAGGGTTTCTTGATAATCAAAAGGCTTGATAAGTAATTTCTTTTACTCCACCAGTTTCTGGATTATTTTAGTTTTGTTACAATTCTGATCATGCATCATAGGACTGCAACAATGAGCTTTAAATAAGTATTCTTTGTGCACAGTAAAATAGAAATGAACATTTAACAAGTTAGCATTTCATCATATACATCAGATAGTAGGCACAATAGATAAATCAAGCAGCTTGGATTTTTTTTTTTATGTAGAGCATTTTCATGAAGAATGCCATGTAGACCAAAATGTAATCGGAGCTATTAGTAACCCTCCCACACACCCTCCAACAAGCCCTTTATTGGGGGTAAGGGGGCGGCTGTGTGCACAGAACCAAAAACACTGAACAGTAGGAGGACAAATTAAGTTACCGTAGGCAGCAGTGTGAATATTAAAAACCTCTTCCTGTGAAAGAATACTTCAGACCCTGTAAAAACTGGTTCAGTTAAAAATAGATGTATTTACATTTAAGTCTGATCTAGCAAGTTTTCCCAGCAGGTGTAAGTTAAGATGTACAGCAACTCTGCAGGTTGTACTCAATCTGAATTAGATTTGTGAGCGTTTCTTTTCTTAAAAAGTTGCAGCTATTAGGCCTTGAAGCACCAGCATATTGCAGCGGTGGGATGAGCAGCTATCTGTCCCCTTTGCTACCAGTGCACTGCTGGGATAAATCCCAAACCTGTCGTTAGATCACACTAGTGCTAATTAGACGATGTTTTTTTATTCCAGCTCAAAATGTACGGGTCGTTCAGCAGGGCCACCTTCTTCTCCCTTATACTCACACGTGTCTTAGCTCTACCCACATCACTGGTTAAGTAGGTGAGGGCAGAATTCAGCTGTAGGTGTTCGCAGCTCACTGCTGCTATAGTAAAATAGGTGGACAAATCCATCTGTTGCCGTTCGTATGAACATGCTTTGCTTTTGTGAAGCCACTTATGCTACTTGTTCAGGGATAACAACTACTAAAATGCTAAATAGTCAAGGTCAGCTCTTTGGTAAGCATCGATGCCTATAGATTACACAGCTTCTACTGCTGGGTGCAATATTGGGATGGCTTTGGGATACTCTGTGTAGAAGGAAGCGTTCATTTCACCATGCCAGTCAAGATAGTTATTTGTTTTATTTGGTTATTGTTCAACAACAAAGTTCAATACTTTCCAGGTGGAGCTTTGAACTGTCCCTCTAGTTCCCTCCCTTATCGATAATAAAAAGGTAATGAAGAAAATTCCTCTATTTTTTAGATACCTAAAATCTCATTTATGCTAACAAGCTTCAGTTGCAATTTAATGTTACAATTATTTCCTCATGGGAGCTAGGAGGAGCTGAGGCCCCTCCAGTGTCTGAAGATGGCTGTCCACAACCACCATTAAAACAAAAAAGCCAGTGTTGAAAAACACACAGTTTACAATAAAAAAGTAGAAACCAATTCAATTCCCTTTTTGTTACGAATATAAATTTTCTTGTAAGTATGTACAGTCCTTTGAGCTATTTCTATAGCAGGAAGCATTTCACAAACAAGACACAAGAGATACGCTTGCAGGACTCAACAGGCCCATTTCTGAGGTCTTGAAGATCTTCCATGAGATGCAAAGATTTAAAGACTGATCTCAGTGACCTTTCAAAGTATTCAGACCAGGAGACAAAACTTTCAGCAAGTTTCCTGCCCTATCATCTGATCTAAAATAACCCAACAGACAAGAGAACGGAGTACAATATTCATGAAACTTGCCCAAGGACACTGACAAAGGACATTTGACTTCTTATGGATCTTTAGAACAGGTTAGCACGGGCTTGCAAGGGACTAGCAGAAGTTTAAGAGGATGGCCAAGGGAAGATTGGACGCAGTTTTGCTCTTTCCAGTTGTAAAGAACGTGGTTGTTCACTTAGGACGTCGCTATCGCAGACTGAACGGTCAAAACCTGCTTTGAAAATCATTTGCTCTCTGCTTCATGGTCACGGCAAAAGAGAATAGGAAGCAATAAATGGCTCAAGGTTAGATATGCAGAAGCAAAGGCCAAGGTGTCAGTAACTGCTAAAGCTGTTCATTGTGAGTATCCTCTTGTGCAGTGACAGTCGGTTCTTATTGTATGACAAGCTACGGGTCACAGGGAGGGCCCAGCTCTGTGCTGCTTTTCTCTCTGGGGAAGGTCCTCTTGGGGTCTGAGCTCTGTGGTGTAACTTCTGAACGGACCATGTTTAATGCAGAGAGAAGAGGTGTGACTGTAATTCTTGTCATAGAATAAGGCTCGTTAACTCTTCTTTGCCAAATTGCCAGAGTAATTACCAGTTATTTTGCAGCGTAATCTAGAGGTTCAGTTAATTTACAAGTGAGGTACAATACACTACTCAGCAAAGCAACCTAAAAGGAGAGAGCAGCCAGTGATGGTGCAGCAGCATGCAGTGAACTGTCATGCAGAAGACCTGGATAAAGTCTTAACACCCCAGTAGCTTATAGATAATGCACTTTGTCTTGGAGTAGGGCACGCGGGCTCATTTAAAGCAGGGTTCTTCCCTCCCCAACAGAGCTGCTCTAGAGCAATTCTAGTGAGAACAAAATAACTCTCAAAAGTGGCAGGTGAACAGATTTACCAAAAGTAATTTTTGTGTGTGTGTTCTGTAGAGAATATCCAATCACACCTTCTATTGAAGGACTCGGTCACCTTGGCCCTTCTGGTTCCAGGCCATTAGGAATTCCCAGCACATCTCAGAACTATGATCAATTATCTGGTAAGGGGTGCTAACCACATTGAAGACCTGGGGTGGGACTCCGGTCCCATTTAATTTCCTTGATGAAGTACTAGGGACTATAGTGAATACAAAAAGTTCATGAACTGCTTGAAAGAGTAACAGTAGTACAAAGTGCAAAAACAGGAGTGCAGGAAAGTGCAGAGAAATTAACTGAGATGCGAACAATCTTCAAAAGCATCACATCTCCTGATATGAAGCTAGCTTTGGCCCAGAAATGCTGTTTTGGTAACTGGGCAGCAGACGTATGGAGTGCATATAACTCAGTATATTTCCTTTTTTTTTCCTGCAGGTCAAGATGAGTAACTTTGTCTAGCTGAGACTTACACTGAAGACTGGTCCCAGACCTGGCAGGGAAATAAAATGACAGTTACACAATGCACGTGTTGTTTCTACAGAAGCACAGGTGTCAGAAGCAGTACATCACCTCACCACTGCTGCTACAACTGAGTGCTGCATGTCTGCTTGCTTCCTGGTGGCCTAATGCTTAAACCACTGACAAAGGTAAGCGCCAGCATCACACTGATCATGGCAGGCTCCCACTATCTCCCTCTCAAGCCATCAGTGACTTGATTTCTATTAGTAAAACATTCACTTTCATGTCTCAAGAACTTTAACCTGTTCTCAAGTCAAGCTGCTTTTGCAGTTACGGAATTAACGCAAGGGAAGGGTCAGGAAGTTACACAACTTCAAATGTTCTGTGCTGCAATAGGAGCAGGGTGAGATGGGATTTGCTCTTACACTTTACAGCACCACCAGCCCTTCCAAAGTCCACATCTTTTCATGAGATCAGAGACGATCTCCAAGCTCCCCACTTACCTTGTTGACTTGAGCAAGAGGAGTTCTGGCACCACTCACAGGCATTCGTCCTCGGCTGCTTTCATCAAACAATCTTCCAGGGGACCTTTCTCTACGGGTGCTCAAAAGCCGGCCTGGAGATTTCTCCCTCTCCAGTGGTCGCCCAGGTGATTTGTCCCTCCGCAGCTCTGTCCTGCCCTCACGGTACCGATGGGGTGTGCTTGGTTCTCGAGGGTGGCTGGGACCTTCGGGTGGTCCTGGGCTCGACGCTACCCGCTTGGTTATGTGCTCGTTGTATGTGGGAGGACCTCTCTTGTTAGGGCTGCTGTCATTCAAAAATAATGGACGCGAACAGCTGAGCGACAAAAACCTCATGTTACATTTCCTCTTAGCAAAAATGTAACTCTCCCGAAATCTCTAGTAGTGTTCACCTGAAAAATCAGACCTCCCTAAGCCCTGCTAAAAAGTGCAAAGATGGATCCATAAGCTACGCATCCCAACTTTTCAGTTTTCAGCAGCGCTATCAACTGTGGTATTTGTGCACTCATCTCAAGTACCACTGCCCTGCTGAGCCTTGCCTCCCTGCATGCTCTCCTTTAACAGAAAGCGACTCTTGATTTAGAAATTCTGACAGTTGATATTTAGTATCACACCATCGCAATCTAAATTCACCCTGTTTCGAAGTCACGGTCAACACAAAACAGCTGAAGAGCTCAAAACATCCCTTGTGTTTGTGCAAGAGATTCGCCACAGATTCCTACACAGCTGATGTTCCTCAGTGCTCTGGATTTTAAAACACGAGGAACATTTCTTGTTCCATTCCAGCACTACAGTAACTCACTAACACTGGCCTCTGTCTCCAAGAAAGAAGTGAGGGCAACAAACATTTAAGGGGGAAAAGGATATCTGGAGTGAGTTTGCTTACACAAGGACCACAACACACCAGCTTAGCCATACCTGCGTGTAGCAGAAGATCCTCTGTGGTGCTCATTGTTGGTCTCCTTCACCAGATTGCCCTTACAGCAAATCACCCTTAATTTATCTTGGTAAGAGGAGGCCAAGTAGATAGCTCCAGATGAAATTGCAGGCCCTAGATACCGTGGATTTGGGATCTCCAAGTGGGCTCGTGCAGGAGTTCTGGGTAAAATTGCAGGAAAAAGTATTTACAATGACAACACTGCACCCTTTCCTGGCACACGCTGCTCAAAAGAATGAAAAGGGAACAACTTACCCTAGAGAAGCCCGTGCCTGAATCTCTATCACTTCAAGGGAATTGAAGTGGGTCACAAACAGATAAGGCTCCCTATAGGCTGAAGGAACATCACAGAGGCAGGAGAAATACAATATAAAGTTATCTGTTAGAAACTTATTAAAATGTTTGTGAACACAACAGAATGCTGGGAAGCCCACTGGGAAAAGCTAGGAAGAGCACATTTTCTGTGATGTCTTATTACAAACAAAATTACTAAGAAGAGAGACAGGAGCTTTGAGAATTGCTGCTACAAAACCACCTGTATCCAAAGAAATTTTACTAACTGAAATAATATGAATAAGGCATAAAAATGGGTTATTAACTGAACAAAATCCAGCGGGTAATGCAGAAGGGCTGAAGGAGCCACACTAAAATGATATATTCTTGACTATTTGAGGTATTTCCAAGCATCATCAAAAATTCCACTAGCCAGTTTAGTCGCTGTCAAGCTAAGAACATTAATGGAACACATCACTTTAGTCTGTCTCAACTGTTTACACCTCAGAAGGCCTGCCATTTGGATTTATAATGATAGCCATCATGTGAAAATTGCCATCCTTCCTGGGAGAGCTGGGAGAGGGAAGAGGAAATGGAACTGCTGAGAGCAAAGAATACCTTTCCCACAAGTATGTTTCCTCATTCCACTGATGTCCATACCCCAGTGAACCTCCCCCTGCACCTACCAAAAGCTAAGGGCAAGCGATTCCACTTCAGGTCATCAGTCCTACTGCGTCTTCCATAGGAATCCACAAAGACACCAAACTCTGCCAAGAAAAGTAATGTCAAGTCATGAGCAGTTTTGAAGACACAAAGCATTCTGGCAGGGATTTCTCCCACTGAGAAAATGTACACGATCTTGCAAGTCCCACAGGTTGCCTTGACACTGTCTAGACTTAAAGAGTACTTGGATACCGAAAGGTATTTGAATTCTAGGTCTCTCTGTACCAATTAAGGTAAGGTTATTATTCCATCTGTTTCTGCAGCTGGGAACACTATGCTACTCCTACTGTAAGACACTCAGAACTACTGATAGTGGGCTTTTGAAGACTTCCTGTGCATTTCCATGACACTATCCTGAAGGGCCAATAAAAGCAGCTGTAAGAAAAAGTAACACACAAGACATTTTAAAAGTCTCTTCTATCAAGCATTCCAAAGTTTGAAAGGCCTTAATTGGGATAATCAAACACCTGTTTTACTGAACATTAACTACAATCCCTCCTGGGCAAAGAAGACTACCTGTGGTACTGAGCCATGAGTACAGAGAACTTTTAAGCCAGAAGCAAGCTGATCAGAAGCACTGCAGAAAATTGGATCAGGAATAGGTATTTTAGCACCAATTTTCTGCGTATCTTCAATGTTGAAACACCAGCTGCAAATCTTTCAGGGCTTTTAGATTCACTATTTCTAAAAAGTCTTTTGTTACCAGGCCCTTGGAAGTCAACTCTGTCCAGCTTTCTCTCTCAGCAGCACCTTTTGTTTGTTCCCATACCAAGAACAGATGCAGTGCAACAGCTGTACAACCACACAATACACTTACCATGAAAACACAGCAGATACTCCTCCCTCTGTCCTGTTGGGTTTACTTGGATGATGCTGACTGGGAAACTGTTGGTGGATGCAGCAAACACAGCGGAGGCCAAAGTGTGGTCATTTTTATCCAGGAACTCTGCAAAGAGAATGGAGAAAAACAGCTAGATCAGCACATCAACTTTTTTTCCCCTAAAGCAGTACACCACAGAACCTGTGGAACCATTTGGTGCATTCCTTAGAAAATGCTTCCTACCCTCCAGTGTGTACTGCTTCATCTCAATTTCATAGAACTTGTTGGTTCCAATAATGATGCTGTAAGTGGTCAAATGGATACAGCTGCAGGGCTCTGAGGTTTCAATCTCCTGGAAAAGAGAAGGAATGGATAGACCAGTATTAGTTCCTTGTAATTGTATACAGATATTGCTTATTATGGAAGGTTACACAAGGGCTGCTCTGAAAGTAGAGCCTCCTATTTTATTAAGTTGCCCCACAATATCAGAGGTGGATATTGGTGGCATAGCAGTAGAGGTTGAATCTTCTCACCAATATTCTGTTATATTTTGCTGCTGTTTGATAGATGGCAGCAGAGGGGCAGTCTAACAAAATAGCATCTGAAGTAAAGGTGTAAGACTGAATTCCTCCACGTGGACAAAATGGCACCTACTGACATTCATCAATGCTTGCTGAATGCTTGTGGAGATCAAACAGTGGATGTGAGCACAGTGAGGTGGTGGGTGGTGTGTTTCAGCAGTTTAAAAACACATAATTTGTAAATAAATCCGAGGCATTACTTTTGGAGCAACCTATGAATATTGCCACATTTATAGTGGAGAGAGACAGTAACCTTTCAGCATCCTGGAACAATAGTCCTGTTTGAAGGGAAAGTTTTATTTGGTTGGAAGTGATGCTTGAATAGAGACTTGCAAGCCAACTCATGTCCAGGTGCTAACCTCAGTGAGAACCTCTTCCTTTTAGAAAGACACCTTATTCTGAAAGGCATTCTGCTCTCTAGCTCAGTTTACTGGAATAGCAGGGAGTGGCTCCCTGCTTATTTGTAATAGCTTGCAGCCACACCAATGACTGCACGTCTGAAAAGCTGCCTGGAGATGATATAACAAACCTGTGACCTGCTGTAGGGAACCTGCTTTGGCAGGGGGGTTGGACTCGATGATCTCTGGAGGTCCCTTCCAACCCCTACAATTCTGTGATTCTGTGAAACCGTTTGGTTTCTCTCAATCCTAAATTGCAGCAATCATGTCACATGTTTGTCTCCAGAGTCATAGATTTGATGTTGACTTCTGTAACCTCTATTGTCTACTGTTTATCCCAGTTTATCTGGAAACTTAGTTGACAGAACAGAAGGGCATATTCTGGGCTTGCTGCCATCTTGTTAGGATCTAAATTGAGTTGTCTGGATCATCAAAGACGTTGAAGTCGAATGGCAGCATTTGCAGAAAGCAGCAGCTGTAAGTCTTCAGAGTTTTCTGTCAAGTGGCACTCTGTCATGAGCAGGAGTTGGTATCAGCTACGATTGTACACATTGCAGGTTTGCTGGCATCCATACTGTGTGTGCCAAGATTTGTCCAACACGTGTATCTCAACTCTCCAGGAGGCCAGCATCTGAATTACTGCATGTCTGCCTGTAAGTGACTGGCTGAAGAATTGCAGAGATTCTGCTTTTCACATATGCACACGACAGAGCAAAGCAATGCACGCTCCAGAACCATGCAGTACTAATGGTGCAGGTGGAAGATGGCTGCATACACTGGAAGTATATGCACAGCCATGTGAGATTTGTATCTTACAGCCTTGTTGGCTGTATTTATCAGCTGCTTATCCTGTGATGGGATAATACCAAATGAACTTTGATCAGCATTGGAACAGTAAACAAGTTATTTAATTGCAAAGAGAGAATTCATTTGTTGAGGATTTCTCCAAAGACAACCAAAGGGAGGGAACACCAATGGGTAAGTAAGAAAAAAGCCTTCTTTGGGTAAATAAGCACAGGTACGGGTACAGCTGGGTCCAGTATCTCAAAAACCTCAATTCTGTTCTCTGTCTCTCAACATATGCCAAACCTCATCACAGGAAATCACCCTGTGCTCTCACTTTCCTCTGCGCACATAGCAATTTTCTATCACTTCTGCTGGCAAACAAATGTTCTGGAGCAAACATCTTAAACTTTTTTTTTGCATGCATAAGAACAATGCAAAGCCTTAGTGCAGTGTAGGAATTACCTCAGCTACTGAAAGGAATTAATAAGCTTACCTTTCTGATACAGAACTTGCTCAAGCTCTCATTGTATCGCAGAACAACCACTTTATTGGGCATGGCTGCACAGATGCAAAGACCATTCTCAACCTGTAAGGAGGATTACAGCCATAGGTTAGGGTGATAATAAAGTAAATTTTACTGTTGAATGTGTGGAACAGATCCAAAGACCTTTCAACACAAAAGGAAATTTGCAGAGATAAGCAAGTCCATTTTTAGTAGGGTAGTTATAGAGCAAAGTAGTGAAAGGATAACAAGCCTCTTGAGATTCTCAAAGGAATATAAATCTGAACTGTTTCTATGATGCCTTTCATGCTTATAACAAATCAGAAGCCTTTTACTAAAATCAGTAAGAAACCAACATGAGGTAAGTTGAATTTTAACCCCTCAAACTGCTACCTTAAAGATCACTTTGAACTGAATGATGTTCAGTTTGTTATCAGAGTGCTGCGCAGAATTAATTGTTAATGAGAATTTTTACTGTGGCTAAATGTTCCACACTGACCCTAGGAATTAGCATAAATATCAAGCTTTATCAAGTGACACAAATAAGTAAATTCGCCAGCATGGAAACTGTTAGATGACATTTGAGAACAAACAGTGAATGGAATTCACTGACTATAAATCTTAAAGCTGAAGCAAACTCTGAGGAGACAGCTACACTGTGCTTTGATGCATTTCTTGTTATATAGCAGTTTAGGTTATACCATCATGTCACCCTGACTCAATTTATTCACATTTGTGGTAGATTCTCCATCCCATCTCCAGCTCAGTCTCTCTTTTCCACCTATACTGCTCTTATTTGAAGAAAAAAGATTTTAAACAAGAATACAGGCTTTGCACTTGTTGCCAGTGAAATAAAGATGCTGATTTGATTAATATTAAACTTGGTAGAGGCTAAAGGGTGCTCTGGGAGCAGGAGGGAGCTGTGTCCTACCTTGCCAGCAGCAAAAAGATGACATCCTTTGACAGCCTCAAAAACGTTTGGTGAGATATCAGGTTGGGCTGGAAGGTGAGACTGGGCTAGAGATTGCTTCACCTTTTTTACATCAACAAGACACAAAGCCCTTTCTTCTCCTGCAGACAAAAATGGTTACATTTTGTCAAGGGAAAACTCCTTGTTCCCTGCAAGTCTTTTTTGTTACCTAAGCAGCAGCTTATCATTACAGGCTGTTACTGTGGAAACAGTCATAGTGTACCATGTAGAAGTCATTTCATATTATTCCTATTAAAAGTGAAATAGAAAACTTATCTTAAAAAAAAAAATAAAAAAATAAAAAAATAAAACCACCACAAAACAGGCAATAAATCCACTGGGAAAACAATTCTCTGTGGATTAATAGTGTTGCTAACGTCAAGTAGGTCATCACTAAAAGCAGCCTCATTAGTGCACTATCCAAAATTATCCAGAAAGTTTTCTTTTACCCTTTAGAAAGTCCCTAAGAAGAACTCTTCTGTGCCAACATAACTGGCAATGAGTTTCCAAGTGCTCCAATAAATGGTATTACAGACCATGCCTGATTCCTCTCACATGAATGTTTAACTCAGCCTTCAATTACATATTCATTTATGAGAAAACACCAGACAGTATTGTGTTAGCCACTGCTCCTGATGACACACCAGTCTTAAACAAATAAACACAATTGTGTAATTAATCTAAAGGAAAGCCTGGGCCTCTGGAACCTGCACAGCAGCAAGTTTCCAAAGCTATCAGCAGAAGGTTACTGCAGCACACACAGCAGCATACAGCCCCCTACCTGCTATCATGAGTAGCTTCTCCAGATCCTTGATGAGGTGAATTTGGAACACAGCACCCACTCCTGGGATGTGCGTTAAGGAATTCTTTAATACATTCAGGGCATAGAGGCCTTCCTCTGCACCCACCAGTACAACCTACAGAGACAGCAGGAAAAAAAAACAAACACTGCACTGTATGAGGAGAACAAGGAATGCTCCAAGAGCAAGTTTGGATGAGTGTTTACCAGAAGATGCAGTGAAAAGGACAAAAAAAGGAAACCAATAACCAAGGACATAATTACACACATTGCTGTGAAGGCAGTTTTCATGAGTGAACTATCCAGTATTCAGTAAGGTTCAACTGACCATTGTCATTACCTGGTCACTGAAGGGCATTGTGCAATTTATATCCAAACGGTCCTCACCCTCTAGCTTCAGCAGGGAGTTCCCAAGCAACTTCTGTAAATAACAGAAAGAACTTCTTTGTTATTGCTAAGTCAAACTTCCTCTGCTTCTCCAGTTGTATTTTAACAATGCAAAATCATGATTTCAGATGGGATAAAAGTTTAGTATAGATTTTCTTTTCTGATAAAGCTAAACGTTGCAGGGATCTCTCCTACAAAAGAAATAGTAAACTTTCAGCTGCCTGAAATGCAGTCAGAAACTGATCAGAATTAACCTAAACTTGTGTACAATTTATTGTTATCCCTATAATTTCCAATTCCCTCCATCTCTGGCAGTGGAGCACTGGCTTTTTTTTTTCCAGAAGGATAAAGACATCCAAATGTCAGTGAGAGCATCTATTTTCTCAGAGACGAAAGAAATGTTAGCATGAGAGATGATTTCCTCCTAATCCGATATTCATTACTTCCAGAGCCAACATTTTAATATGAAATGCCATAGAATCAAGTCTCCCTTCCTCAGAAAACAGATTTATCAGTACAGCAATGACAAAAGGCTATCCAAAGTCATAACAACTCAATTTAACCTTTTATCCTTATCAGGAATAAAACTAAAAGTAAAAAACAAACACATTCCTCTCTGCTACAAAACAAAAAGAAACCCCAATTTTTTAGGAAAGAGCTCCTTTCTTTCTCTCTTTCTCTTTCTTTCTCTCTTTCTCTCTCTTTTTTTCTTTCTCTCTCTTTCTCTCTCTCTTTCTTTCTTTCTCTTTCTCTTTCCTTCTTTCTTTCTTTCTTTCTCTCTCTCTCTTTCTCTCTTTCAAGACTTGCTCATTCCATATAGTACACTATAAGATATGATTTAAATCATGTTTTAGAACTGCTCTCCCTTCCTTTGCTGTATGCTGGAATTGCAGAGATACAATTTTTGAGTCCTCTTACTGCACTCCCAAGCCTAAAGAAGGGCACTGTAATATAAAGGACCAGTCTCACAGCGAACTAGTTCCTGATACTCATACTGCATGTCTTAAGGCAGAAATAAGAACTTACCTTCAGTTAAACCTCAGTATGTCAAATACCAAAAAATCATTTTTCAAAACTCTGCTCCCTCCCAGAATATTTATTATTAAATGAAACTTTTATACTCACAGCATCAGCCTCAGCTTTTTCTCTGGAAACTCTCCCACCTGCCACTATTGATTCCAGTGCTGTGACCCAGCGCTGTTTGTCAGGGAAGCTGGGTGCTAACAGGTAGAGTGTTCTACCAGGCCAGCAAGTGGTGTGTGGATGAGACTCCAATTTTAGGATATATGGCACATCTGAGATGTTGCATAGATAGAATAAGACTTAGATTAGATTTTGGCATATTGTCAATGGACTTAAATCAACACCTTTCAGTGTTATTGGAGAGAAGTTGTATTTAGCACGATGTATTACCACAGCAATTTATACAGAGGTTTCTCCTTTTACAGGTCCTGCACAGGCTAGTCTCCTAAAGCTAAATATTAGCTAGATGTATACAAACCATACATACAGTGCTGTCTCTATAGTAAGTAAGAATCATTTCTTGTCTTTTATTCGAAAGAAATAACATTATGGGGAAAAAAGAACAGCCACTCAGCTAGTTTTTTCCTGTACTGTTCAAGAAGTATCTGTAAAAATCGGTTGTGGAAACCTTTGTTTTTAACAATCTGAAGCCTTTAATGTTTAAATCAAGACATACATAATCTTTTCATCAGTTCTATTCAATACATACAAATTAAAACATTAACACTTTTTCATAATAAGAGACTGTACACACCCACAGTATTTCTAAGTTAACGACTTTCTGCTTAGAGCACAATAGTGACACATATTACAGAACTTCACACTTCATAACGAGTACTGATCAAAGAAATGTAAAGTAAACCAAGTTTGCTTTTAAGTATGCTACAAAATGCTAATATTTACTTCCATTTGGCTTGATGATTATCTTATTCACAGTTCAAGTACCACGACAGAAGTAACTCCCTATGAGTAACCAAATCTAACCAAACCTATTCATTTCATTCAGAGAGGTAACCTTGAAATTGCACAGTTACAGAATGAAAGTTAAAGGGAAAAAAAAAATCTGTTTAGCCAAACAGAATACCAACTGATGGCAAATCAGATGAAATCCATTTGACCTCATTGATTCTCACCTGTCTTTGCTGTATTGGAAAGTTCAGTAGCTCCTACAGCTCCATGAACAGTTACATCCCCATCAGGAAGGCAGAGCTCAAATTCTTCCAGAGGCCTCTGTCCAGCTGCAGAGGGAATGGGGAGACGGAGTAAGAAAGAACAAGCAGTGAGGAAACTAACGGATAGCAAAATGAAGTGGATGCAGGCTGGATATTTCACAGCTGGATTGTGATAACATACTAGCAAATAAAACCATTAAAGACCCCAAAAAAACCCACAACAACACTGCCTTATTACAGAAGATTTAGCTAAATTACGTATGGCTACAGCAAGCAATCTTTAGGCCTTGTTCTTCCTAGAAATGCTAAGTTACCTTCTCTTGCTTCTGCATCATAAATGAGCACTTTTGTTCCTTCCAGGACAATATACTTCCTGTCCCAGCCCTGTTGCCCACGTTTATTATTCCTGAAGAAAATAAGCACAAACCCATGTTGGATTTTTTACTTGGATTATGAACAAAACAAACATGCAAATTTTAAAAGAGATTCCATTGGTAGCAAGAAGTTGTAATGAACATATCCAATTATCACATCGTAAGAGCCAGGATAATACACAGAACTGTCCCAAATGTTTCAGCACCTGACATGGCACCAACCATCACGTTCATTATACCTTGGCACTTTCATCCACCCTTCAAGACGTAGATTGCTGCTTGGCTCCTTCAGCTGCAGACCAGGAGAATTCATTTTATCCCGGCAGAATGCTTCAGAGAAATGCGTGGCATATTCTGCTGGCAGTCCACAAGTAGCTGGCAAGCAAGTTGAGCATTTTGGGTGACACATCACTTGGCATTCTGACAAAAAGACAGCGAAAAACTTATGTAAAATGATGAAAAAAGCATTACAGTTGCCTCAACTCCTAATGCACAAATCCCAGTTTTTGTCAGAATCTCCTTCTATTCTACATCAGATGTTTTCTAAAGTAGAATGTTTGCCCAAGAAATTTCAGCCTTCATGCTTGGTCATTCATTCAACCTTCACTGACAAGCAATTCCAGGCAGCTGATGCTTCTTCATTCTCGTCACACTACAGGCACACGCTCTGCTCTTACCAAGACATTTAGATGCCTGCCGTCCAAAGTGCACAGTATCCAGACACACTGCACATTTTGTTGCTCTCATATTTAGCCCCACATTAAAACGATGTGGGATATTATGATGCATTCGCTCTTTCAGGCGCCGACTGTACTCTGGAAGGGACAAAAATCTATTCTTAGAATGCGTATTGTGACAGGGATGAAAATTACAGTAGGTTTTGACATTTTAAAGCCAAGGTGACTGCATATTTCTATCCCTGATGAACAAGGACACTGCCTATTTTCCTTTGCAGCCTGCAGATCTTAAGCTACCTCAGTAATTACCTTTTACAGTTGCACAGAAGATGCCACTTGAAAACAGACTGTAGAGCTGACTTTGCTATTTTGGTGTAGCAAGATTATGCTGAACAATCCAACCAAATTTCAAGTCTGGACTTACCTCCAATTCCTAAAGATGTGCTGGACTAATCACAATTTTGCTTATAGGTAACAAACTCTCCAGCACCTATACTGTTGTAATCAATACATCACAGATCTTTTTCCTTTTTATGCCTTCATACTAACCACCAGTGGCGGTATATCTCAAAGCATACCTAAAACAGAACCTGTTAGTGGTTCTATTCTGTATTTTTGGTTGTTAATGAACAAAGTCAATCCTTCAAAGCACATTTTTTCATCAATAAGCATCATTCTTTTCCCTTTATCTGCCACTGAGGATATCTTTCTATGCCAATGCTACTCATTCTTATAGCACCCTGTGCTTCCCCAGCCTGTGATGGCCAGACCAGTGTGCGATTTTGGCTTGTCCCACCTTCAACTGAAGACTGGGAGGTTTTAGTTTGAAGTCTCCCTGTTTGACATTCATTCTTGAACACTAGTTAGATAAGTATAAAAGAGCAGAACCCTTAACCTGTTCACTGTTTCTGATGACCCTGTCGCATCCATTCTCAAAACTATGGAAGGGCATTACAGGTACTACTCTTGATCTTAGCCAGAAGGCTGAGAAACAATATCTCAATTTCTAGATAAGTAGATATCTATGTCTTTGAACTGGTATTTTCCTTTTATGCCTAACCAAATCTTCTCCTGTTACCAAAAATATTGAGGGGGGAAGGAGAGGGAGAGAGAGATCACACCCATATAAGATGAAAACATACAACAGAGAAGTTCATCAAGGACCTACCCTCTGGGGTGGAGGATTCCTTCCTGCGACTGGAGGGTGGAGCTAGCAGACTGATTGGGGTAGGCTGATGCTCTGGTGAGCGGACTATGGCAGACATGATGATCTGCTGCCTGGCTGTGGCTGGAGTGGATGGATGAGGGTGGTCTGATATTTTCCGATGAGCAGCTACAGATGAGATAAACACCACTCATTAGCATAACCAACACGAAGCACTAGCTCATAGCAGTGGTTCTATGTGACCATTCAATGGTTACAACCAGCAGAAAAACGTGTAGCCTTCCTGCATCTTCTTTGCAGTAGGTTAGAATTTAAACAACACATTACTGCTACAGTGACACACAATTAAAGGCATGTATTCAGACCAAAAAATGTGCGCCGCCTCCAGATTCACCTTTTCTGTTAACTCCTACCTTCCTCACGAGCAGATCTGAGCTCAATGCGTGTTTTCTGTAGAGCCTCCTCCAGCTCAGCAGAACGAGCTTTCTCCTTCTCCAGTGCCACTTTCAGCTCATTGTATTGCAGGGGAACCTGTGTGGGTAAAGAAGGGTCCTCTTTCCGCCGACTAAACAGGCCCTAGCAACAGAAACACACAGACAACTCCTAACTCCTAGTAAGAGATGGCTTAAACTAGGCAAAGTGAAACTAGCTAGTGGCAGTCCGGCCAGAGGGCCTAATGGTAATTCTGATATAAGTAAGGATGGATTTTTAGTTCATATTGGCACTGGAGAGAAAATGTTGAGATATGGATTAATTTAAAGGGGGACATACGTTACCTGCCAGTACTCACATGCTGAGTTTCCGAAAGCATCTAAACAGAGGATCTCAAAATATGTGGTTAAAATTAATTTAAATTACTTAATTCAATATGACAGAACTGCTTATGACAAAGACGTGACACAAGTCACATCACCTGACTAATCAATCCTATGCTAAAAGACAGCCACTCTAGATGCACAATATGTTCATACACACATACATACTTACTGTTAAAAGGAAAAAAAAGCACGGTTAAAGCTCTGTATTCCTACAACAACCTCACTGACTTGTAGCTATTGGGTTGGGAATAATAAGGTACTGCAAAGGACACATGAAAGACTTTCTGCCTAGCAAAGCTTATCCTCATTAACTTGGAATGCTCAAATGACACATCTATGCTACACATAAAAAAAGATAAAACAGAAAATTTTGAAAACACAGCACATAGCTATATAGAAAGCCATCATTTAGTTCTATGACTCTCAAACCTCTTTCACCCACCTTTTTCTTTTTTGCTGGTTGGTCCATCTTCGCTTGCAGGAAATCAATGAGTTTGGTTTGCTGAGAAATAGTGCCCTCCATTTTCACTTTTTCATGGGAATAGAGAACCTTTGAACCACACAAAGATGTCAGAAATTTCATCTGAATAGCAGAAACAAACAACTCAATAGCAGAACAGAGCTAAAAATACTGTACCGTATCTCATGACTCTGAAAAATACTGGATTAGGAAAGGGTCATATCCCAAAATTCCACCTTAAACGGGGAGCACAGAGTCCTGCCCTCTGTTTCCTCACCCTCACCTGAATGTTTTCCAGCTGATATTCCAGATCACTTCTTTCAGTCTTCAGAAGATCTGCTCGATCTAGAGCCTCCTGCAGACCTTGAGTTAAGCGGAAGATGTGGTTCTTTTGCAGATCCATTTGCTGCTGCAGCTTTGCCTGCTGTTAATAGCAAAAAAGTGGTGTACTTTTTTGTTTGTTGTTGCTGTTGTTTGTTGTCCTTATTTTTTTTTCTTACAAAGAGCTATTACATGCTATTCTTTTTTTTGCAGAAAGAAATAAAAAAAGATGATTGCACAGCTTGGACCTTCTTTAAAAGCTAAATCATGGAGAGCTTTGCAAAGCCTCATCTGTGGTCTCCAGCTACGCACCCACAGCACATTGGCTCCAGACTTGTTTATAAGCTATGGTCCTCTGATTGGTGTAGGAAAGCCTTGTCTGGGCACAGACACTGCCTTGCAGGTGTGATCTAGGACATGCCTTGTCAATACAAGCTTCTCTAATAATCACTGGGACACTGGCTGAACCCAATCACCATTTCTATCACCAGACCTGCTTTGACATTCTCATTCAAGTACTGTGTCCACTGGCTGAAGAGCCCTTATTGCCAACTCTTGGCTCCCAGCCCACCTTTCCCTGCACAGCAGTTCACTTTTGTAACTCCCTGATGTGGCCACACATTTTGCAAAATTTTAGGTAAAAACAAAACTTCCATCTTCATTAATTGTCTAGTTACGATTGAGAAGGATGGATGTGCAATACTGCTACTGACTCAGCTTTATCTGGTCCTTCCCACAGTGTGGAACTTTCTTCTGAAGTTACAACTTGAATTTACAAGTTTACCTCCTCCAGAAGCCTCTGCTTGAGCTCCCTTTCTGTCTCAAGCTTCTGTTGTAAACTGCGTGCATTCATCTCCAACATAGCATGCTTCTTCTCCAGGTCATTGAGCTAAGCAGGTGGGACAGATGATCAGGACAACATAAAAGAGTGATAAATATAGTGTTTCACAATCTTAAAATTCAACCTCACCAAACACACACAGAAGAAAAATGATACAATTATCCTTTACTTACTATAAAGGGTTGAGGGGGAAAAAAACTGGTGTGCCACTGTTCAAATGTTGACATCAAGTTATTGACAGAACTCATTGTACACACCTGGTATCACAGCCATTCTCCAAAGGACACAAGTACTGACTGTGAGACAAATGGCTATAGAGCAGCCCCACAGAAAGGGATCTGGGAGTGCTGGACAGTAGGCTCAACATGAGCCAGCAGCTTGCCCTGGCAGCCAAGACCCCAATGGACCCCAATGCAAATGGCATTTTGGGGTCCATTAAACACAGCATAGGCACTCAGTCAAACAAGAGGATTATCCCACTACATTTACCATTGGTGCAGCCTCATCTTGAATAGTGTGTGCAGTTCTGGGCTCTGCACAGCATTAAAAGGATAAAGATTAAGATACTTGAAAGAATCCAAAAGAAAGAGGAGAACAACAAAGCTGGTAAAAGGGCTAGAAGGCATGTTCTGTGAGGATAGGCTTGAGGACAAGTGGGTTGTCCAATGTGAAGAAAAGGTGGGCCAAAAGGTGACTTCATTGCCTCTTCTCCTATTGCCTCGTTGAAAGAGGCAAGAGGTGCCTCTTTCTCCCTACTATCTGAGGATAGAATGCAAGTGAATGGCCCAGAGCTGCACCAAGGGAGGTTCAGACTGTACATTAAGAAACATTTCTTCACTGTGTGGCTGGTCAAATACCAGAGACAGGCTTCCTAGTGAGGTGGTTGATGCCCAGTGTCTGTCAGGGTTCAAAGGGCATTTGGTAAAGCCCTTAATAACATGCTTCAACTTGCAGATAGCCCTGAAGTAATCAGACAGTTGGACGAGATGTTCTTTGTAGGTCCCTTCCAACTGAACTATTCTATTGTTCTAAAATTAAATTCTAGGTCTTTGGCTTGAAGCTAGAATTCTATCCTGTTGATCTACAGTATTTATTTTGCTCTTGCATCTTGAAAAAGCTGCTCAGGACCACAATTCTAGAAATCATATCTTTATAAAAGAAAGGTATCTCAGCTCGTAATGAAAGCGTAGGATTGAAAATTGCTTACCTTATCAGAAAGGCTCTCAGCTTTGAGTTTTTGTTCTTTTAGTGCTTGCTGGAGGGCTAGAATCTCTGCCTTGTGTTCTTTGACAGCTAGTTCTACCACCTGGCGAGATTCAGTAATACGCTGATCTGCTCTCACTCTGAATTAAAATGGAAGACAATGTTACCTAACACCTTTCTGGGTTTGACCTCTTCCTAGCATGCAGTGGCATCAATAACTTTCAGAGGTTTGCCTCAAATTCAAGATGTTACTTTACAAAGCCTGACTGCTTGTTGCAACACTTGTATTATACAACCTTGCCCCACTCTAGAAAAGCTGCTTGAAAATTTCAATACCCTGCAGTTACACTTTGGAGCAAGGACCAACTTTTCATATAATAAAGTAAAAGAGAAAAAAAAGATGAAGACTTCTATAAATTCCAGTGATAAATACCACACCCTCTTGAATCACTTACTTGCAAAAAAACAAAAGGAACCATATTAGTGGTGAATGACTGTTAACTAATATGCCATTTTTAGAACTACTTCACAAGAATTTATATTTAGTTCCCACTCCCATATCCTATTCCAAATATATTTTTGTACTAGCTTCTATAGAGCATATGCATACAAGTTAATATAAAAGGGGAGGAGGGGACAAAAGACCTGCTCTGTTTCTCAGTATCCAGCATCCTCTGCAACTCTCTGACACGACATTCAAACTGAGACTTCTCATCCCCTAGAACATTTCTCCAAGCTTCCCACTGACGCTCTTTCTCCAGGAGTTCATCGTTCAGGGCCTCCAAGTCCATTACTTGCTCTTCCAGCATTGTACATGTTGTCTTCAAGGCCTCCATAGTCTAAAAATAAATCCTCCTATCAATTCTCACATCCCACATCAAGCATGCACTTTAAGCTTCAGCCTTACCATTTAACTTAGAGTACATGCAAATTGGCAGCAAACATAAGCTGGTAAATCACAACCCATTTATTTCCAACTTGTGATTGCCTTTAATGTCAGCTCAATCTCATTATGAAGATTTGAAATTGCCAAGGTCACAAAATTAAATAATTCCATGTTATGATACCTTCAGAATGCAAAATTTCTTCGCAGAATAATACAAAGAGAAGTAACAAAAATTTTCAATTCGTTCAAGTACTTGGGGAAGGAAGGCTTGAGCAATAATTGGTTGAACTGCCCCTAGAAGCATATTCATTCTCTACAGGCTTCCAGATTTAACATAATTTTTAGCCTTTCACATAACCACCTAGCTATCATGGAAAGATTGTAGTCCAGATCTCTCTAAATCTTTACTAAATCCTTACTTGTTTCTGACTGGTAAGCTGCATCTCTCTCTCAGTGATCTCTCGACGGAGATGGTCAACTTCACTTCGCAACTGGACAACCTCATCATTGGCCCCTGAGGCCTCATCAAGTTGTTTGGACAGGAAGAAATTCTGATTGTTCAGTTCTGCATTGTCTTCACTGAGCTGGTTCAGCTGTTCTTCCAAATCTGTGATCACCTAGAAAGAAAGATAAATTAGATTCAGTGAGTGCAGGTTGTTTTCAAAGTGTTCTCCTCTCACAGGAACATTTACTGCCAAGCAAGAAGACCACTTGGCTTCTTTTTTTTTTTTTCCCCCTTTTCAAATTTACACACATGAAACACGATAATGACAGATTTTATGCAGTGGGAGTACTTTGATTACAAACAGAGTTGATTCGTGCAGAAAACACCTTGAAATTTTCTTTAAGTTTTGTTTAGAGTATAAATAGGCCATAACAACTTCTTTGAGAGAGAACTGCCTTATTTAAGGCACTGTGCTAGGAGTCAGGAGTTCTGGTTGTATTCTCAAATCTGCTGCTGACTCAGTGTGCTTTTGCCAAACCACTTTTTTTTTTTTTGCCTTAATTTCTCCTCAAGTAAAATGAGGCTAACGCTTCTTACAGAGACTTTTGAAGCGTGATATTTAAGAAAATTGAACAAGAGGTGCAAAGAAGGCAGTATAATCTGATGAATCCTTCTAGCAATTGCGGAGATTACTATAAACAGCATTGTACGTAGCCAGAAAAAGCAGAAAAATTGAGAAATGTACTTCATCAAAGTAATATCAGCATAGGATATAGGAAGAAAAAAATGTGGCAGCACAACAGACTAATAGAAAAATGAGTGAAAAGCAGAAATTCAGCATGCACAATAGCCTTGCCTTTAATGAAGAGGAAGCATTTATCTCTTAAATCAGAATAGCATTGTACTACAATGCTTTAAACCACATTCTGCTTCAATTTAAAGAACAACAGGAACAACAGTGGGCTCTTTTCACAGTTCTTTTTGATTTTTCATGAGTGAAAGGCCATCAGCACTGGGTGGGTGAATATTTGTACCTCCTAACTAAAAAAATGTCATCACAACAGAAGGGGAAGGATCCTCGGAATAATGTGAACAAAAAGAATTTCAGAAACTAGAAAAGTTCTACAATTAACATTCAACTATTAGAAATACAATCAAGAGGCATTTTTGCCTAGACGCCAAAGAAAGGTGAATAAACACTTCATTAAATGGGAAAAAATATAATCCCTCAGAACACAGTTGGCCACATTCAAACGTGTAGGGAATTGGAACCTTTACAAGTCAAGCACTTAAATAAATAAAGCAGTGAAGTGTTGCACGTCTCTTCTCAGCTATCTGAAAAGATGGCAACTACTTCGTTTTGAAGAATCTGTAAAGCAGGTATTGGCTGCTTCTTACCATGCCTCTCCCAGATCTAAATTAGCAGTATTTGATTGTTGGCAGAAAAAGTCCAAGTGCCATTATTCTCTGCTGGGTGAAGGGGAGATTCCTGCTATTCACACGTTTGGGGTCAAATCAAAGTGATTCTAAACACTCCCTAAAACACAACGCTGCTGATAAAAATCTGCTCATGTGGATGTTTCCTGAGCACTCTTCCTGCCCTGTTCAAAATGTGCATTTTGAGTGAAATTCCCAAAGAACTCGGACTGTATCATAAGGATATCTTAGTGCCAAAGTGTTACAGGGATACTTGTAAATGTATTTATGAAACCAAAAAGGAACAGAAGAACACTTGCTTTTACAGTGTTTTACCCACTATTCATACAAACAACACAGGCGATTTCCCCTAGCTGCCAGATCAGATAATACCCTTCCTTTTCTTCTACCTTTATTTTATTTTCTGCTTATTTAACCACACTAATGAGTTTCAGGCAATCTGTTACAGATCTTTGATCTCTTCCATTTTCATTTTATATATTAATTCAAGTACTTTCTATAAAGTGTATTATGCTATATTTGAAATATAAGAGAGACGTGAGGGGTAAATCCAAAATTGGTATGGTGACATAAAGATGCAGTACTTCAAACTACAAGGAGGCTGTGGATGCCCCATCCCTGCAGGCATCCAAGGCCAGGCTGGATGTGGCCCTGGGCAGCCTGGTCTGCTGGTTGGCGACCTGCACACAGCAGGGGGTTGGAACTGGATGAGCACTGTGGTCCTTTTCAACCCAGGACATTCTATGATTGTGATTTCAAGACAGCTGAATAACTTAATGGCTTAAACTTTATTCATCCTTATTCTATGTTCTAAGATTTTGACTTCTTTCTCTGGGTATAACCAAAGTTAAACCAAACCAACAAAGTGACTTGGCTTAAATTCTGAACACGATGTACAACCTACATAACATAATGTAGTTAGAGTTTCTTCATTTATTTTAAAGAGAGAGAGTTGTTCTTCTCATAATCTTCCGTTGTTTTTTTCCTTTTTCACAGGGAAAAGGAAAATATCTTGACAACATTTTGTTTTAAATCTAGCTGCAGGTATATATAATCCAATAGGGTTATAGAATTTATAAACACTATAAAGCTTAAGTGATGATAGATAACAGTGTCACAGGAAAATGAGATGATGTGTGATGTAAATGCCTGTCCTGGGAACCAAAACCAAAGAGCACATGATAAGGGATGTGACCTTAGGCATACATACATACATACATACAAACAACTATGCCAGAATCCCATACCTGAAAAGAATTAATAGTTTTAGGCATTTTTCTTTTCAGTTAGGGAACTCCCCAAGCAAAACAAACAAAAAAACTGAGCTGTAGCTATGAAGTTAAATTTGTAAATCTATATTTAAGGAAAGCCTACAATGAAACACTATTATAGCTTTTTAAAATCCAAAACATCATTACAAAAGTCTTCAGAAAACAACCAAACATTTGAAAGCTTAGGGGAATACTCCCAGGCAATCTAGGCAGAACATCTGCACCATGCACCACCACTCACAGAGCTAACAAAATGTTCTCCTCAGTCTACGTGCATCTTCATGTACATCTGTGTTCATCTTCACCCCAACAAATCCAGAAAATTGAGAAAAATCTAACATGACCACACCAAACTTGACAGACTGTTCACTACATACCACATCTAAGCACACAACTTATCTTCATATAGATACCAAAGATGGTATCTCATTTCAAACATTACAGAGTAACCCAAGCATAACAAACTTCAGCAAAAGTGATCATACTCAGCACAATTCCCTCCCCACTGCACAGTATCAGAGGGGTAAAGTGTTTCTATATTGTATATCATACACAATGTACAAAATTTAATCCATCCTCTCCATGCATCAAAACTACAGTCAAAATAACATGGGAAAGGAAAAAAAAAGAAGCAGTTTTAGAATACTCTTAAGTGCAGTTTGCAAGCTTCTCCAAAGCTATGCTGAGATCTTTCAGGAAGATGTCCCTGTTCTCAGATGCCATCAATAAATGCATAAATGGGAAATGTTAGGACAGTACAAGGTTAAACGCTTCAGAATGCTATCAGCAACACGTTATTTGGTGTTTAATTCAATTTTTAGCACAATTTTCATTCAGAACTTACAAACGAATGCAAAATTTTACCCCATTCATTTCCAGTCCCCACCCTGATCTTTACTAAAACGTTAGCTGTCAGAAGTTAATAGGAAAAAAACAAAACTATCTCACATCCCCAAGTTATCATAAGGAGCACATGAGAAAGGACTGCCCTTCACTTTAACTTATTACATGTGGATCTGAGAGATGAAGCCTTTCTAGCAGAGAAATACCAACCATCTTAATGGAGCAGAATATCAGGCCTCTTACTGACAACAGCTGCAGACAGATACTGGCCTTGTACGTCTACCTAGATGATGAATATGTAACAACTAATTCCTCACTTTCCTCCTCTCTCCATAATCAGACAACATCTGTGACTTGAAAAATACCTTACACTGAAATTTCAGTCTCCAAAAATTCATCATGGCATAGCTTGCAGGACACTGCTCCTGTTAACAGCCGCAGAGCAGTGGAATATTTCACTGTCTGTGTTCCCTTCCTTCCCACACCAACCCATCCTTAAAACATACAGTCTCCTGCTGTCCTCCATCCTTGTCCTCAGAAGATGAGCTGCCACTCCAATCACGAGCCTCACTCTCAAATCATGGCAGTCATGCACACAGAAGGTCCCGTTGGCCTCTTTCACAGCAATATCACTGCAACACCCTCAAAATCTATGATGCTTTGCCAAACTACAAAAACTCCACTTCTGCAGTAACATTTTTCATTAAATGAAATGGCCCCTCCCAACAACAGACAGTTGTAAATACATGTACTCACAGGCATGCACGTTTGTTTGTTTGTTTGTTTGTTTTATCAATTTAACTAAGCCATAAAGAAGTTTTTGCCTGGGTATTAGGCTAGTGGGAAAGATCTTTGGGAAAGAAGAGATAATTTAGCAAAAGTATATAACATGTCTGGACATAATTTTGAACATGTAAGATTTACTCTTGCACGTCAGCAAATTGAATCAACATGGAATCAGGAGTTTAGACTGAAGTCAGAAGGGAAATTTTTTCATGCCTTGCTAATCTCCTAGAGGTACAGAGACAAGCTTGTTAATGCTTAAGACAGCAACACACAATGATGACAAAAGAACCTCAAGGAGTGGAGGTAACCCTTGTTTTAATGATGAAATCTTGAACAAAGGAAAATGCAGTATCTAATTAGTATTTTTTAAAGCCACTCTCTTTTCTAGAATAAAAGCAATGGCCTGTTATCCCCTCTCCCTCCCCATAAAAATGGAAAATACAGGTGGTGGGTCCACAGAATAACATTAATATTTTACTAAGCTGACTGTAAATATACTTTATGGGACACATTTTCACCTAAATTTTTATAGAAATTACCGCCTCCTTCCTGAATTATTTCTGAATGAAATTACTGAATGTTTCCTTCATGAAAGAATCCAATCATCGTTAGATAACTTAGTAACATTCTTGACTCCAAACGAGTTGACGAACCAACAAGAAGCAATAATTAAACGCCAGATGGAAATAACTGACAAAAACGTAAATCTCCCTATTTAAGAAAATGCATTTTATTTCTAGACTGCTTGTTTATTGCCAAGAAAGCAACTTTTAAATCTCAAAAAGGATGGCAATGTTTTTCACGGAATAATTCTTTAAAGGTAGAGGAATAGTCCTTTCCCCCTCAGTGGATTTGTGGCAGGAGCCAGCACTGTGACAAGATTACAATAAAATATCATTCTGTGTGCTTGGCCATGTTTATCTGTGTGTGTGTAGAGCAGGTTCAACAATTTGCCATTTTTCCTATAGTTACGTATCCTATCACTTATTGCACAATTGAAGTCTTTGTGGAAAAAAGCAAAAGCCAGTATTTTTTTTTTGGCTCCAACAGTAAACAAGACACATTGCAAGATGAAACAATGCAGAGCTATCAAAGCAACCGAATACAAACATCACAAAGACAAAAGAAATCAAGACCAACAGATTTCTGACAGTTTGTCAGATTTAAAACTGACAAACAGGAGAACCTAAAGAAGTATTGACTTGGGTCAGAGAGCTTAGCAAAAGACAGGGTAATAAGAGTGCAGCCATGGGACTAGGAAAGCAGACACATTTTTGAGTGTCAGGGTTCAATACAAATGAGGTTGAAATATCTGGTGAAGGCACCATAACAAACATTCCTTGATTCCTCACTGTCAAGACAAGACTGTTCTATCATCTCTCTCAGTACTCCTCAGTAAAAAGGACAGACAGCTACAACTACTTACAACACAGTAAAAGAAAGTTTCTACCCATGGTCAATTAAATTATACACAGATTTTCCTGGGCTGGAAAGAGAATGAATGATGAGCATGTATTATTCACGTAGGAACCATTTCATTAATGTATTACTGATGAGGATGTCTGATGCATGGTCTCTCTTATGCCACTAAAAGACCCACAGTGCACAACACTTAAAAATCCTTTTATGCAGAACATTCAAACCTCTCAGCATTATTGTAATCTTTTAGAACCATAGAATCACCAACGTTGGAAAAGACCTCCACGATCGTTCATTCCAACCATCCATCCACCACCAATATTTCCTCTCTAAACCATGTCCTTTAGCACAATATCTAACCATTTCTTCAACACCTCCATGGACAGTGACTCCGCCACCTCTCTGACAGCCCGTTCCAGTGCCTGACTGCTCCTTCTGAAAAGAAATTGTTCCTAATATTCAACCTGAACCTCCTATGGAGCAACTTGAGGCCATTCGCTCTAGTCCTATCACTAGTTATGTGGGAGAAGAGGCCAACCCCCACCTTGCCACAGCCTCCTTCCAGGGAGCTGTAGAGAGCAATGAGGTCTCCTCTGAGCCTCCTCTTCTCCAGACTGAACAATCCCAGCTCCCTCAGCTGCTCTTCATAAGACTTGTGCTGCAGATCCCTCACAGTTTCGCTGCCCTGCTCTGGACATCCCACGGCATTCGTGTCTTTCTTGTAGTGAGGGGCCCAAAACTGAACACAGTACTTGACATGCAGCCCCACCAGAGCTGAGTTCAGGGGGATGAGCACCTCCTGGACCCACTGACTACACTATTTCTTATGTAAGCCAGGATACCATTGGCCTCTTAGCTACCTGAACATACTGCTGGCTCACGTTCAGCCAAGAACATGGGTCATGGGTCAGTCTTGACTGCTGGAGATTGCCTACCACACTTACAAAGCCGAAACTCTACTATAATGAGATAACAGGTTACAACCTTTGGAAGGCAGCCTACAGCAGAACACAATTGGTTTTTGCCTGCATGGAGATGACAAGTATTTCCACAGAAAGCCACCATTCTGTAAAAAGGCCAAGACAACAAACAACAGAAAAGATAGCTATGGATGTAGTATGTGTGACAACGCACGGGGCCAAAAGATCGTTCAGCATAAGCAAAGTGGATGACAAAAAGCAAAGTTTCTCTTGTAGAATTTACTTTGGATGGAGATTAATACAGTTTGCTAAGCCCTGCTTTCTCATTGCTTCATATCAATATATTCTATGAACAGAATACAAGAATCCCCTTGCTTAGTGCTGAAAAGGAACTGTGGAAAACACAGTAACTCTAAAACAATATTTTTGAAAGATGAAAACTTTATGTTAGATACTTAGTCATCCAGCACAAAATAATTAAACTTGAGGAAATCAGAAGTGGGAAAACAATCAAGACTTTAAAAAAAAAAAAACCAAACAGCTGTTATGCTCTGTTTACAGAGTGATGTAAGGAAAAAAAGCCTAGAAATATCAGCAGCCAGTGTTGATCCAGATGAATCAACATTTCTGTAGTTCACGTCACTGGAAGACAGACTCTCCATCAAGTTTGAAGACAGTGGTAATTTGCAAGAATTCCTATCAGTAGTCAAAGACCCTGTCCTGGATTGATGAAATGTGCAGAAAAACATGTCAAAAGACCTCAAGTAATTTAAGGTAGAAATTAAGATCCTCAAGTTCTTTCTGCTCTTTGAACAGAAGTCCACACATCATTGTATCATTTTGAACTGTGCACTTTGGCTCTTCAGTCTTTAAATTCCCCATAAAAGCCAAAGTAGCAAGAATGCTTTTCCATCAGCTCTGGCCTAGATCTACAATGCAGCTCAGGATCTGGACAGGCAGATCTTTTCTTCTCCAGGTGAGTAGAAAACATCTTTACCTACAAACATTTTTGCAGCTGCTACACCATTCTTATTAGCTGCACTGCAATGAGATATTTTAATTTACTTTCTTCTCCAAAAAGAAGAATAGTGTCAATTTCACAAATGGAATAAAACCTCACAACTGAGGTTTACCCAAAGCCTAAAAAACAATCAAATCCAATCAGTCTAGCTCCTAACACCTTTAAGACAAAAGTCCACACTGGGAACTAGTGTCATCAAGGAGTAAGTCATAAATTGTTTGCTTCCTTATCCTTAATTTCAAAATAATTCAATGATCTGTATTTAATACTCACTGTGCAGCTATTACGAAGGGCTTCAAATTTACGCTGGATTTCATCTCTATGTGCCTAAAGGAGGTAAGAAGTTAATCATCAATTTTTCATACATGAGAATTAGAATCCAACAGCTGTTGTTAAACAAACTGCAGAACAATCTACCAGCAAGCAAAGTTTGGAAGGCAGATGCTGCACGCTATGAGAGTACTCTGTAGTGACAAAGAACTGATTAGCAAGAGTCACATCCTACTTAATCAAATGTTCCCAATTCTGAGCTACTTAGAAAAATGTACAAACTCAAGAACTGAGTTATATAAAAAGTTCCATCTTAAATGGTCACCAGATCACTTACTGATTCCACATTCAGTTTGTACATTCATGATATAAATTTGAGTTGGTTTTACTTTCATACTCAGATTAGTATTTCATACAAAATAAATACCACATACAGTTTAATGCTTGCAAAGAAAAACTACAATGAAGCACAATGCAAGCTATCCCAAACAGCACTGCCAATCTACCTGAGCCCTACCATCAAGCACCATTTGATCCTAAGCCTCTCTAAAAAGCAGTGATGAAACACAATAATCAATTCTTTGGAAGACAGCATCCAAAGTATTGAAAAGTACATGCATTTATTTTAAAGAAAGCAGTATTGCATGCACCATTTTACTTCCTCATTTACAAGCAAAGCATGACAAAGCAAAAGTTCTTGTTTCAGCCTCATGGCCTCTCTCAGAATTCATTCAGACCATCACACTGATTTAAGAAAAGTAAAATATCATATGCTATCTGAAACCTTAATGAATGGAAGGTTAGTGTGCTGGCACATCCAGCTATTCTTCATTCAGAGCATTTTTGTCATAGCTAAGAGGCTAAACAGGAAAAACTCTTCAGCAGAAGTCAAATACGAGCGCTAATACGTTATCTTACCACAACGGGCAATGTGAAAAATAAAGTATACCAAAAAATGCCACATCATCAACACTCCAAGCCCACTGAACTGCACTATCTTACAACAGCTGGTTCAAGAGCACTACCATTTTGCCAAATTAACCAAAGCAGTAACTGAGTGAACACAGGTCGTATACATTCATCTGTTTTGCTGATGATGGAAGGTAAAGGTATCAAGCACATAATCATCACCCTGTTAGCAGTGATATTAGCAGTTGTGCAAAGTTTTCAGCTGGCAGAGGACCGTAACGATTTTGAGCAAAAAGAAACAGATGCCATGTTCCAATGAGTTATTCTTAAGCCTTGGTGTTGCTGCAGTACTTTGCCAGCGTGCACCTGCTTAAGAGCAACTCGGAGCACATAGTTCTCCCATTCCCCCACCCAAAGCACCAAGCTCATACAAGCACCTAGCTCAGCAAATCCCCACGATCCTTTCCAAAGCATAGCAATGGCAGAAATATTCTGAATAACAATTATTTTATCAAATGTTACTGGACAAAGAGAATGAACGTTTTCAACACTTCAAAATAACTGGATTTGAAGGTCATTGAAGACTGCTCCCTCAGTGAGGGTTAGCTGGCAAAGCAGCAGGTCAGCATTTTCTCCCTCCCCCCTGCTGCCCTCAGAATCCTTTCTGAAGGAAATATTTCTTAGAATCAAGCAGTGTGAAAGCATCTTTTTGTATTCAAGAGACAGCAACCTGCAGCATATAATTTAGAATTATCTTTCCAAAGAGAGGGGAAAAAGGGGGCAATTTAAATTTTCTTTTTTCCTTTATGTCATTCACACATGTCACCAAATGCAAATAACAATTTTAAAACACTGGAATAAAATTAGGGTGCTTAGCAACACTATTTTCCTAGCTTTCGTTATTGCTGTTTTTCAAAACAAGTATAAAGCAGGTAAGCTTATAGAAAGAAATCATCAAAACATTTCTGATCAAGTACCTTCAAACTTGTGATAAATTATTTAAATAAGTAAATCAGAGAACAAAGCTCCTAGCAATAACAATTTCATATGTAGTTTCACCTCGTCACAGAAGTAATCGTGTTCTTCAAGCACCAATGACAGAACTACCAGGAGCACACGTAAGGTTAATTTAATAGACAAAATTGGACATCTTAGACATAGCTGCCCCTATCAACTCAACACACAATTAGTGCCTTCTTCTGAAAAATGAAAGAAATAAAGAGTAAAATACATATTTAACCTCATTATAAAACATGGACCTTCTTAGTTCTAATCTAGTACCAATGTTAGGGCTCACCGTGAGAGCTTGAATCTCTTCCTCTGCCTCAGCTGTGGTCTCCTCTAGTTCAGTTTTGGCCTCACGGAGCTGATTCTCCAGGGCTGTCCGTGCAGCCTGCAGCCCAGTGATTTGAGATTCCCTCTCCTGGAGTGTCAGCTGCAATTCTGTCAACTGCCTTTTAAGTTCCAGCTTCTGTTCTTCATGCTCTAGACCAACCTGAAGAGTGAAAAAAGTACCATCCAAACACAAGTTACTTACAAAGGAAAACACAGGCAATATAATCTAATTTCAAACCTCAGGATCCTTCAGGATGACACTGCCATTTCTATTCCAAAATCACATCTGCACAGATTGAGAAGTCAAGGATGCTGCTTTGTCTGCTAAAAGCCACTCATTTGCTTTGGAAAAGATCAAAAGCATTTTGAAATGAAAAACGAAAACAAGAATAGTTCCAGATGTGACTCAAATATCACATATAACACGCCGATATAAAAAGCATTACAGTTGAAGTAGTTTGTGCTGACATTTCTTCACAGAAATTATTGCATTTGAGAATCTTTAGACATAAAGACAACACTGTTCTTTACCTGCATATATATCTATTTAGGTTATTTTGGAAGAAACCAAGCAAATAACCTTGCTCTGGGTTTACGTGAGTAGATTTTGGTCAAGGTTTTCTTGAGGCATAGTCAAGGATAAATGTGTTGTTTCCAGGAATGGATGAAAAATGAACAACCAGCAAAGTAGACCTTGGTGCTCAAATCAATTCCAAATTTTAGCACCTTCTTTAGGATGTTTGCATCCCACGTGACTCTGTTGTGTTGCAGATGTGAGAGAAGCCTGCCAGAAATCTTACGCTGGTCCCAGCCAACTTGCAGTCAAACAAGGACAAGTGCAAGTCATCCAACCCTCTTAGCTAAAGGCAAAATTTCAGACTGAAAAGAAAATTATCAAAGCAAGACTGGAGAAGGTAAAAGATCTAAAAGGGAATTCAAAGCTGATATAAAACTAAAGGACTAAAAATGTGGCACAGGTCACAAAAAAATGCAGGTTTTCATATTCCTGTTAATTTTTTTGAAAACCTTAGAAAAATGTACGTGAGGGAACAGCTCTCCTGTTTTCGTACTGCACTCCTGTTGTGTCATTTGTTTTCTGCTCTGTAGACCCTAGGCCTACAGTTAAGCCGATCATTGCACGTAGCTAAGCTCTGATTCTTTACTCCATAATCACTCCAGCTGAAAAATATGATATTGTAGAAAAAAATACAAATGTGATTCTGAGAAAGCAAGATCTGAAAGCTTTACACTTACTCCAATGAACAATCTCTCGTACTTCCTCTCCCTGCAGGAGAAGAATTCCTGGGGGGGAAAATACTGCTAGACTAAAATAAATTATTACATGTTAAAATACCATTTTTAGGACACGCAGAACTAAGACAACTTAATTCTAATCATCACTGCAATACTTGAAATGAGATACATTCAAAGAAGGTTGGAAGGATTAAACTCATTTCACCTCTCGCAGCCTAGTCTCCAACTCTAGCAGGCGGTTCTTGTCAGTGTGATCTTGGTGACTCATCTTTTCCAATTGTTCCTCTAATTTTCGATTCTGGGCCTCTAACTTTCCAGCTTGGGTTTCCAAGTAGAACTTCTGTTGTCTGAGCTCTGAAATCATCTCCTCTTGGGCTTTCCTGATAGGAGAAAAAATAGAAACCCAAAGCATCCTTATATAAGGCCTTCCAGTGTAGTGAAGCAGGTAAGAACATAGCACAAGCTCCCTACTACACTGAACATGAAGCTCATAGCTTAAATTCTATGCAAAAAGAAGCCAGCTCTCTATTTCCATCAGCAAAAGATCCACGTACTAACAGGTTCATCCATATATGCCTATTAAAATTTCATGTTTGCAAGTTGGAAAAAAAAAAAAAGAAAATTCTATACATGATTATCTACCGCAATATTTAAGATATATTTCATTCTTATCATTTCACCAATTCCTACATCTTTTTCTTCATAGGAAAAATGAATGGTAAGAATAGTTGCTTTTGCACTAAATAATTCCATGAGATAAGAGAGATTGAAGGGTTTCTGGTGGGATTTGTGTTTGTTTGCTCCTAGAAGATGAAACAGACCTAGACTAAGTTTTTAACTTGACCAACATCGAAGCAGTGATTGGTCGTCTCTAAACAAAGACTTCATCCATAATGTGAATGAAAATAATTACCTGTGTGCATAAGAATTCTGAGCCTGCAACCTCTGCTAAAAGCAACAATTAGCATTTGAAGTGGATATTCTCATGCAAAACAAACAAACATCACTCTTTCTACATTATTTACAACTCCAGGAATTATTTTATCGTGAATGGGAAATTTCTTTCCACTTAAAGTCCAACAAAGCTCTACATATGTTAATGAATTAATATTTTAACAAGTTCACTGTGAGATAAGCTGCTGCTAATCCTGTCTCAGAGAAATTATGTGGCTTGCCCAAGATCAAATGGGAAGACTTCAAAAAGCTAAAAATAGAAGCCAAGTCTTCTGACTCACACTCACACTTCTGTGCACTGCACATAGAACTCTCCCCTGTCACCCTGTGTTTCGTGTTGCTGTTGTTGTTGTTTTTTAGTTTATCTCTACAGATTATTGGCAGACAGAACTGTCAAATGAGCAGCCTGCTCAGGAAGCTGATTATCATTAGCTTCCTCAGATACTGATGGAACAAAAACTAGCCAACTAGCCAACAAACTAGCCTTTGAAGGGCTTAAATCACTTAAATTCTAATAACTCCAAACATGCTCAGATTGATTGTAGCTCTTGTGGATTCAAAATGCAGTCCAACAACAGATTCATACATATTCACCACCACAATTCACAAAATAAGTACAAACTCATTAGCTATCTGCCTTTATAAACACAGGCATAAGAAAGCAAATTTCCTCTCAAAATGCTGTTGATTCTGTAATATCTTCTAGCAATTCAGCAACATTAGGTTAATTGACAATATTTCTTAAACTATCCCAAGGAATATTTTCAAGCATTATTTTATTTTTCTTGCTTTCTGTTGAACTCTAATGAAGTGTCCTTCTATCAGAGGATCATCTAGCTCACCTAGCTCACGGGAGATCTTATGTTCAGTTCAGCACAATGACTGCAGCACTGGACCTTGCATATGTTTCCCAGGTATGTGCTGAGACACTACTTGTGCTTCGTTTCAGACTGCAGATGAGTTATAGCTTTTCCCATCTCAGCAGACTTCATGTGTTATTAACCAGAAGTCATCTGGAGCATAAAGCAACTCAATTCGAATTTCCACTTATTTCTGTCAGTATTTCTGGCTGTTCAAGCTAGAGTAACTTGCCAGATATTTGAAATATAGTAAAAATTGGAACCATTATATATCTGGAGGCATAATCAGCACTGAAAAGAAAAAAAATAAAACAAAACAAAGCAACACTTTGCCAAAATTCAATCTTGGTTGATTCTATTCAATATTATAGGTGAATCCATCCAAGTGCTGCCCACAGAGTGGGCAGAGTGCTGTCCAACATTGCATCCAGCAGCTGATGGACTGAAAACATTTATGCAGACAGCCAAACTCAATGACTCTCCAAACTCAGTAAAAGCAAATGCTATTTTAGCCCTATCCTGCAAGGCATATCAAACAATCTGTGCTGCTTCTATTGAAGTAGAATGCTTTTACGTTATTAAAGAAGCAAAAACATTTTTAAGAGAATAAGGAATCTGAACTGAAGAGAAAAACAAAATAGAATTCAAGTACAGAAAGATTTGATAGGGAAAAGGTCCAAGATTTCCTCCATGTTTAACAAAGAAGAATTCACCACAAGAGCAATTGCTGTTGACACTGATTCAAGATGGCATTAGATGTTGTCCAGTAGTATCCCACAGAGATGTGTTACAAAGAAAAAATGAACTGAAACAGAATTCTGAAGTTGGGATGTCTTATGCTCCATATTACTTCTGCCCACTGCAGTAAAAAAATAAATCTCATCTTTGCAAACACTCCAGGCTTAATAGTTTCAGTTCTTTTCACTTGTCTTCTTAGCCATGAGGCAGGACAGAAATATATGTAATGTTTTCCATTTGAACATTAAGTAACTGCCAGAGGAGCCAAGGAAAATATTAATATATGAACAATATGTATGTTAAAAAAGGTATATATGCTTCTCCATAGGTATTTTAGACATTTAAATTGCTAGCATCCTCAATAAAGGCCCCAAACAATTTTGCTTGTCATGTTTGGGAAAACACGGAAGCAGAGTGAACCACAACTCTTTGAAGAACATGCCCATTTTACAGAAAAACAAGCAGAGAGCACAGCAAGCTTGTAACAAAGAATTTCCTCAATATTTAGAGAAAAGATGCTACTGAGAACTGTTCAGTGGTGACCAGTGTGATAGCAGTTGCTATACTCACATGTTCCTCTGGGTAAAAAGGCTGCTATTTGCAGCCAATTTATTGGCCTCAGACAATTCCACTATTCTCTGCTCCAGTGACCTAATCTTCGAATCCATTGCATTGATCATCTGAAAAAAAGCAATGTGCCTTTGAGATTACACCATAAAAGTGATTTTAAAAGCAACATTTAAAAAAAGTTTTGGAACTTTTTCCAGGAACAACACTAAAAGAATACTGATCAAACAGCTGAGAAAAAGAGCATTATGGGTGCAACTACTGAAGCTGTTTGCAAGTACACTCTGCTGCTTTAATAACTAGAGGAAAGCAACCATGATATTAGCAACTTACATTGTATTTTTAAGAAAATATTCTTGAAGATCCCTTGTAATAATTAGAAGAAAATATACATCTTTTAAAAGATATCCTTCAAGACAGTTCAGCAATGCAAAACCTCAAACAAGGCTATCTTGCTAAAAATCATTGCCTCAAAAAAGCTCTTAGAACATTGATTTCCACTTCAACGCCACGTACCGCCTTCTGTTCAGCCAGGACTTTACATTTCTCACGCGCTTCTTCTTCGTGCCTTCTGAGCATATTCTCAAGTGCTTCCTTATCAGCAAGATCTTTCTTCATCTGGTTTTCCAAAACCTAAATGAAGACATTACTTTTGTCTAGATTACATCCATTTCAAAGGGCAGACAAGCAGAAAAAAAAATCATCAAGACAGATTATTTTTAAGCAATTCATCACATCTCAAGCAACATTAGACCCAGGATGCAATGGCAAGAAAACCCTGAAACAGCAAACTCCCTCAGCTACCTCTGAAGACTGAATTTTATGATAAAGTTTTATGAAGACATAAGACTATTTTATTTTATTTTTAAAGATATTTACGCTATGCTCAAGAAGCATTCTAGACTAGTGCAACAGAAAACAAAAAAACTCTATACCTCAGTGTGTGTGCATACTAGAGGTGGTAAGGAAGCACATGCTCACCTGTGCTCACCCTAACAATACGGCTCAGAAGTCATCTGCAATTATGCATAAGAAGGCAACTGAGACCCCATTGATTCTTTAGGTCAGAGGCACCAAGTGAGTGAGCTAAGACTCCTTTCTTGCAACATAAATACTAGGTACAGGATTAAAGTAACTATTTGGTGTTGTGTTTTTTTTTTTCTTTTTTATTCTCTTATTAAATATGTGTGTTTTGTTGGCAAGGCCAGAGTTTTAAATCAGTTGTTAAACTGAACATCATTTTCTTCAAGGACGGGTTTTCAAAGGCACAAAGAACTGCTACAGCCATGACTCTTATTAGAACTTCACAGGTCTGGACACCACAGGATATCTTTTACCGTTCCAGTTATAAATACCTCATGCCTTGAATCTCTTTCATCTGGCTTGCAGATCTCCTCTACTAAATCCTATGTCATATGTCTCCATAATTCACCTTCTGTCTTTTCCTTTTAACCCTATTCCAAGCCCTGTCATCTCTTCCAGTTCCCATCTTAGCACTTCTCCCAAGATTTACTTCTTGCCTTCCTGCTTTCTGTCACTCTCATTACTGAACATCACGAGCTCTACCAGAAAATCCTTTCACTTTTTCCCTTCTCGTTTCTCCCACAGAAATACCTTTTCCTTCCTAAGGACTACATCCTCAAACAATTAAGCTAAAATGTAAAGGTAAAGTCCAAGGTAAATGTAATAGATAAAAACTGCTGAAAACAGGTTATGTTTAGTACAAACAAAGATCCTTACAAAATGCACTTACTGGCTGATGTATTGCAGGTTCTTTAGAAAAATCCTTAACCACAGCACATACTCCCATTTCCCAATTTGTTTTTCCTAGTTTTAGATGGTGTCTACAATTCTATTTCTAACTGTATGTTAAAGTCTTATGCTACCCTGGAAAAGACAAAAACAAAGTGGGTGGTTTCTGTGGCTTCTTGGCAGATGTTACAGCTCCAAGAAGATGGAAGTTTAGAAACATTCTAGTATTTACAGAATGTAAAACTTGCAGGTAGGCTGTGTGAATACTCTTAAATCAGAAAATCTTCAGTAGGAACCAAACTTTTTTTCAGGATGAGAGATCCAAAACCACTTAGTAAGAATTATTTTGTCAGCAATGAACAAATTACAGTCAACAATTATGTAATTCCTACAGTTCTAATTTCAAATGTCACCTATTTTAACACAGCATTAAAAACAGGTAAGGTACAAGAACATGAACTAGAAGAAAAACTCACTCATATTTCACTAATCTCTCTGAACATTTGAGAAGCTGTAATCAAGACAGCAACTCATAAGACAAAGCAATCAAAGCCCAAAGGAAACAGTTTTTCCCTGAATCCCTTCTACCCACAAAAACTTGTGGGAAGATAAGATTTTCTTTACTTTGAGTTTCTCCTCATAGAATTGTTCCTTCTGTTTCAGCTGCAACTCCAGATGTTGTGCTGAGATCTGAGCCTCTCGATGCTTTTCTTCCAGCTCCTAAAAGCAGCAGAGATTCATATTCAGACACAGATAGGTTGTGCATGTGTGTAACACAGACATTGAACATTCATTGTCATTTTTTAAGGCTCTATACTGTATGATTATGTCATAGAGGGAAAGAGGGGAAAAAAAACGTTACCAGAGCTGCACGTGATCAGTTTTAAGCTTTATATATTGCTGCTGACCTATCCACTATAGAGGCAACATACTGCTAAAGACCAAGATTTCTACTTCCACAATAAGAATCTGACTCCCACTAACATATTCTCAGACAGACCAAGCATGTTTTGTGAAAACAAGCAGTTAAAAACGCTTATAGCTGCAGTGGCATGGCATCACAGGAAGTCTGATTTATTTTTAACAAGGTCTCTCACTTTGCTTTCTCGCAGAAGGCCTCGATAATGGGGCACTGCTGTTATGTTTTTATTCTGTATTCACAGAGCAGGAATAGTATTTACTTTGCCACGTTCGTCAAGCAAATGTTGTCAGAATGACTGTTTATAAATTGTTTTGGAAACGAGAAGTACAGGATGCAATATATATGGGAGATGGTACCAGAGTATTTTTAACCTCTTTACCTCACAGCAGATAGTTGCAGCTATGCACAGCAAGGACTGAGATAATTCTGCATCTCAGAGGTTAGTTATTTTAGTAAGAGGAACAGTCTGCTGTGTGAATCTATTATTGGGGATGTATCTATAAACACCTTTCAATAGGACAACTCTTAGGAGCTGAGCTTAGAACTTTATGTTCCTTCACTGTCATATTTGCCATCCTAACAATTTCTTTAGTACAGCAGGCAGATCCAGGTCTGTCATTCACATGCTGCTGTGTTGGCTGCTGCACAGACAAGTTCAGGTTTTGGGATGCATGCAGGACTCCTGCCTGCCTTCACTACTGCACAGCACAGGAAAATTTCCATTTCATATTCTTTTTTTCCCCTCATTTTGAAATCTACAAAGATTTCTTTGCTCCAACAATTGCAGTAGACCTCTTTTTGCAGAAGAGGAAATCAAAAGGAAGGTTCATCAAAAGTAGGTCATCTACAGTGCCAAGTACCCGAAAGTTCTACAAAAAATGGAGATTGCTGCTTTTTTGCAACTGAAATGCATCTCCCAGCAACAAGAGGGACAATTCACCTCCCTCGGAAGCCCACACGTTTCTGGTCCTGGCAGAGAATCAGACCACCAGATCAGCAACAGTTTCAAAGCTACCAGTGTTAGACTGCTTACATCTGAGTAGGAGCTTCACCAACTTACGACAGGCCTGTTTGCACTTAAAAGGTAATATTTTCCCATTCCAGTTCTCACCACTATTCTCTATGTAGCTCTAACTTTCAATTGTTATTAGCATCATAGCAATCTACACTTTCAAGAATTAATAAGTATCTTCTCTAGCTAATTTAATTCTATGCAGACAGATCCAGCAGGACTTCTTAGGTACTAGATGACTGCTACACAAATCCAATCCAATTTATTCAATAAGTCTACCTTATTATATGCAATTCTGTATCATCAGCTCCTCTGCTATCCTTCTTTCTATACCAAGGAAAAGACAGAAGTCTTTGAAGAGAACAACTTGAGGGAAGAAAGAGGGCAAAAGGGGAGGAAAAAGAAAGCAAGAACTCATATCCTGTAGCTCCTGGATCAGCTGAGACTACCAGCTGCAATGGACTAGGGAAGACACTATAGGATTATTTCTTTAATGCCTGCTTGACATGGTTGTTTTTCATTTTATAAAATAACTTTGCATCTCTGCAATATTCCGTCAGAACTCCATGGAAACTATGAGAAATGCTAAACATATCCCATGGAGTAAAACAATCAGCAGATATTTCTGCATTCCCTTCCAGATTTTCCTCCACAGAGAACATAATCAAAACCAATGAACAATCCCCAAATATACACAAGAGGCTTATGCAACAATTCAAAGTTTTACACCATTCCTAAATATAAAGTTGGCTCTGTGCCCAGCAAAGCCATAGTCTCCCACTTACCATGCATTCATGTTATCAAAACAATTTGAAAGAAAGAACGCTACCAAAGATCTGGTTCTACCTTTTCATGAGAGCTCCCAGACATTCTGATGCTGAAGTCTATCTATGCAGCTACCACCCAAAACAAATGTGGGTCATACTTGTCCAAAGAAGGTAATGTATTTCCATTTGGCCTTCTTCAAGTATGTCTACCAATAAAAATAATACCTTTTTGTTCTTATCATGTTGGCAACAGAGAAAGAACTCATTAGAAATGCAAATTATTTTAATTACTCCAATATTAAGCTTCTTGTCCCAGGGAAGTATTTGAAATATCTTCTGTTTGGTCCCCTGTACACTGAAGTACCAATTCAATATGAAGTCTTAGTATGTTTAACAAAGAGAGAAACAAGAAAATGCCAACAGAGGTATGTGGGTGCAAATGGATTCCCAACAAATATTATCTTTGGAGAAGAACAGTTTAGATGACTAATTTCTCACTGCTACAAGGAGTAAGCACTCCAAGTAGACCTGCCTTCTAAATTCCTTTGCAATTTAGTTTAAAATCTAGATACCAATGCTTTTATTATTGCAGTATCCTGTACCGAGTTCAATGTGTTCCCACTGAGACGACCAGAATTTTAAAGTAGTCTTGAGATTACAGTCCTTAGGGTTAGGGTACAGTTCGTAACTAAAAGATGCAAACAGAATTTGAGAATTCGAGCTTTTCCAGTATGAATGGCACACAAAAAGAATCCCTTCGTTCAACAATTTCCACCTTATTCAATGCAATTCTATGTCTTCTGTTCCTTTCCTACTCCTTTCTCACAAACTCTTACCCTTTATCTTTCATTTTCACCTCTGCTCACCAGAATTTTTTCTGCCATCTGTTGAATCTGTTGAGATTTAGTCTGAATATCTTCCTTTAGACGGTTTTCTCTTCGTTCCACAGTCTCTAATCTCTTCACTTGATTCTCCAGAGAATGGCGCCGTTCCTGCAGAACAATTACTAAATGCTACTTAGGCTAACCAACACTGCATGAGCACAAAGCAATGAGTAGTTTTTGGAAGAACAGCTGAAGCTGACTGTATGATTGTCTTTTATATTTGAAATCCTCATCATGTCTCAAATCCCTTATCCCAATTACAAGTCTTTACTGCTCCTCACTGAAAATAACATCAGATTCCCTGTAAGCTTTCTTCTAATAAATAGATTGTAGTTTTAATTAATATACATAATAGACTAAAATGGATTGATGTCTAACAATACTTTCTTATGAAGACTTACTACAGAAATACAAGCTGTTCACAGTCATCCAGATGAGGGCTCCTGAACTGAGACGCATCCCAATAACTACCTTACACTAGGCAGACCTTTTTCACTCACCTCTGCTTCAAGCAATTTCTTCTTCATGCTTTCATTAGAATCTTCCCTGTTTTGAAGTTTCTCTAACTCCTTCTCAGCTCTCTCCTTAGCTTGACGGATATTCTGAAGCAGTTCAGTCGCCTCTGAGCTAGCCTTCACAGCCTAAGTCCAAAGGAAAAGAACAGTATTGTAAGAAAAACATACACATAAGAACTCTTGCTGTGTCAAAGCTCATAATGCCACAATGGTCAACACTCAGATCTTTCACTTAGCAGTCTAAAAGTAAGATAGTGTACAAACGTGCTCAGGACCCCAACTTTTGTTACTTAAGTCTTTTCTTTTTTTCTCACACACACACAAAACAAAAAACTGAAAATTCAGGAGCTCTACACATTTGTCTTGCTGTACTGCAAGTTTCTAGTTGTCTCTATGTACTTGGTAGCCCATCCTGAAGTTCACTTCAAGTTTTTGGAAAAGGCTGACAGAATACTCTTGCTAAAACACTAGGAGAATGACCTGTTGGCCTATGGACAATTCCTTAGAATTACTGAAAAGAGAAAAGCAGGGTAAAGTGTGACTTTTTTGAAATTTTGTATGTAACATTTCTAAATAGTTTTGGCTTTCCATCCATATTCCACACCACTAACCCTCAAAAAAAGCCCTTTCTGAACAAGTGTCAAGTTTGAAAAGCTCTGTCAGTGGGTTACCACAATGATCCTTTCTTCTCTGGTAAAAGACACCCCCCAAAAGTATCATCTAGAATAAAAGTTCTCATGCTGTTCGTAGAGTGCCTGATTGACCACACCACAATCATTAGCTGCTTCCTTTAGCTTACTTTGCTAAGGTATTTTATTTTGTTGTGAAGCCTTGGCATTCAATTTTTTTACTGAATGTAAAATAATGTGAATAACTGAACTGGAAGGTGATTTTGTAATTAAGACAGAGTACACTGGGAGACTGAGCCAAATTGAACACATATTTTATGGTGAGTTAAAAGGATCTGAAACCCTTGGCTTCAGAAACAAGAGATCACTAATTCACTGCATACAGCATACAGCATACCCAAACCGGCCTTTCAAATCAGAATTTCTCTACACTACTCCAGTTCTGACTCAGCTCTATTTGTAAAAATAAACTCTGTTGACATGTCTCAAGAGCCCAAAGCATAGTGAAAACAACAAGGATTTCAGATATCAGCTTCCTCCCCCTTTTCCTTATCATCCCCCATGCTATGACTAACTCTATTTCTGAGGATAAAACAAAATGCATCCCTCCTCTGCATTAAGTTTTCACTGGAAAATCTCGTGGAAAATTCGCTTTCACCACCCAGACATTACCTTTGTCAGCTTTTCCTGCAGCTCCTGGATTTTGGCTTGCTGCTCTGTATTGATCTACAGTTAAATAGAAAGATGGGGAGGGGTGAAAAAAAGAGAGGTAAAACTGAAATCGGGAGAAGGCTCTGTACTTATGATACCATGTTTATTTTAATTCACTTCCTAAAAATCTTTATTTCACCCTGTAAATCTCAATGCCACAAAATGCCCCAGGGCAAATCCATTCCCATTTTACTCAGTTCTGGTTGATTTCATATTTGGTCCCCAAGTAGATTGATCAGCATGACAGAGCAATACTCAGAATTATTTTTATTTTTCATTTGCTGTTCTTTACTCGTGAACAAAACCTTCATGTATGAATAACCTAATTCCCAATTCAGATAAAACATAAATGGCTGTCTTTGCCTAGCATCAGAGCACAAACAATTAAGAACAAGATGCCAGAGTACAGCTTTGTATGGAATAAAAAAGAAAAGTGATTCACACCATGAAAACAAAAGGGGGGGGGGGGAAGAGGTGGGAAAGGGTGGTAGAGTGGTGAGAAGAGGGGGAGGATGTGAATCTCTGCATGCCATTGAGTAACCAAAGACAGTCTTAGTTTTTGTGCATAATATGAAAGACCCAGGAAGCAAACCCTACTACATTAAAGTAACATACCTTCTCTAATTTGCAATACAATTCTCCTGCTTCGCTTTTTCCTTGATCTTTAACCTGTAACTTAAATACAAAATATATAAAATCCTCAGGAAGAGTTGCAGCACACTGTTTTTCTACCCCTTTTTGTCATTTAAACAAAGTGTCATCTGTACACTTGGTGTAATTTAAACACAAGCAGTTACACAAAATATACATAACACAAAGATCTTCTGTATTAATTGTACAACGCTACACTAATCTTTACAGAACTTGCACACAACTTTTGTTTGTCTAAAACAGCACTAGAAATACAAGCAGTCATCAACTCCCCTCTCTCAAGAAGCCTTAAACTACCTTTTGCAATTTGTTGTGACATTCAGTAGCTTTACGTTTAAATTCTTCGGCGGCCATTCGGGACTCTCTCAACTCCGATTCATAAAGATCACTACGCCTGCGAGCTGAAATAAGATCCTCTTCCAATTGATTCATCATCAACCTCATTTCTTCCACTTGAGCTTGATATTCCTGCAGTTGTGGTGAAAGGGTAGGAAAAGGTATTACATTTTATAGGCAAGAGAGAAATACGTGGAGCAGCAGACCCCAGAACACCAACTGCAGGCAGGAAGTGCATTTAAAACATGTAGAACAAAAGTGAAGTATAAAATAAAACAGCGACAGCTAGATAGAATAAAATGTCCCAATTGCCGACAACAGTTCCTTCTTGTTTGAATCTTTCCATTTTCAAGCCAAAACCTCAGAAAAGTTAAATCACTACATTTTGAGAGTGGCTTTATTGCAGAAACACACACACACACACACATATCTATCTATCAATAGATAAAAACATCTACAGATAGATAAATCTACATACAGGCGATTCAAATTACTTACATTTCTGATCTCTGAAACAAAAATGTGCCTTTGAGATGATGTCTCTACTAAATGCACAGATACTCCTTCAAGACATATTTTCTCAGGCTGATAACATGATAATTACCACAGATCTGCACAGTTTGGATAAAAGAAAGGAGAAGCAGAGGGACAGTGTAGTGCTGTGGCTCCTGGCCATCCCTTATTTTCTCTCAACAAAGTCAAAGAGGAATGTATTGCTCTGTACAGGATACAACCTGGATAAATATTGATTTAGAAGAACTTTCAACCCCTCTCCCTCCCTCCACACACATTTCCCATAAAAAATATTTGTCTATACAGACATTCCCCATGCAGAATACGGCAATAAATAAAGAACATTAAGGTAAGAAAGTGTGTGGAAAACAAGAACATTTGAATTGACTACCTCAGCTGAGACTGGGTACTCATACTGACACTAGCTCATGAGACTGCTTCAGATTTCTTCATTAGGAAAACATGAATTATGTTTATTTAGCATTATTAGTCCTGTAAGTATACATTTTTATAAAAGTAAACAAAAGAAGTATTTATTATGAAGCTAAGAACAAGTACAAAAAATGCACATCAGGAGCTGTGCTAAAGGTCTTGAAGGACTGACAGTGGGGGAGTCCATTTTTCTTTGCATTCTAGTATCTTACAAAACTCCTGACTGCCCCCATATTCAAAAGACTAACCATCTCATGACAAACTCAGGTTTGTCATCACTCCTTCCAGACAGCCAGCTGTCCTCAGTTAGACGAGTGGCTGAACACAACCCTAACGTCAGCCTGTAATTTGCTGCAACACTGAGACCTTATGCTGCTGTTTAAAGAAGCTGAGACTAACAAATAGCTTTGCTGTCCGTTACAGGGTAGATGTAGATATGGTGGAATGGCTCTTTGGGTTGCAGTCCCCAAAGTGACTCTCCAGTTCACAAGGCAGACAGATTCTCACTCCCTCCAGTCACTCCCTCTCTATGGATGATTCTGTTTTCTTGCTGGAAGGAAGCAAAGCCTTTTGATAGTATGTGAACAAAAATGCACTAGCTCAAGTATTTGTTTCACAAATACACTGATGAATGAAAAAGGGAGAGTAGTTTGAAGAAATGTGGTTTGTTCAGAAATCATAATTCATAAGAATCTTCCTAGAAGAGTCAACTTCAGAGAGTTACAGGTATGACTACAGTTGTCAGTGTGAAAATTAGTGTTTGGGAAGGGAGGAAAATGGGGAGGGAGAAGAGAAGAAAGAGGAGATAATTAGTAATATTTCATTTGTTTTCAAGGTTAAGTGAAAAAAAAACAAAACAGACTACATCACTCATGAAGACACCAAACAAGTCTGGAATATACATTGGGCACAGTTTAAAAATCATCAAGATGTATTTAAGCACATATTAATGGACAGGCAAAGCTTGGAGCATATACCTGAAGCAAACTAGGTCACAGTAGTTACATACAAATAAGTACACCTTTCTAAACATATGAAGAATCTGATGTGCTACAAATTGATTCATTCATTTAGGCCTTCACCAAGTAATGACCAAGTAATGGGTCTCTAGTGGAGAAGAAAGGTGCAGCGAGGCTCTAAACCATCCTTTCAAACTCTAAAGTGCTCGTGGAAAAGCTGCTTATTCAAATTACATTTGATTCAAATTACATTGGATGCCTGGACTCAATTAACATTGAGTTCAAACAAATACATTAAAAATAGCACACACTAAAACAAAAACCAAAAAAACAACCTCCAACGCTCTTCAAGTACCACACGAAAGCAGAACCTGCTGTCTTGTCCTGAAAACACCAAATGCTTAATTACTGGGTTTGAAGATTCTAGTATGCTTTTAATTTTACTGACACTCTCTCTCAGGCTTGGGGTTTCCAACAGCAAAGCTCTAAAAGGACTCCCCCATTTCACCTCCAAGTTCCCACTGACTTAGAAACTGTGATCCATGTCTTCACTGGCTAAGTTCCACCTGCTGGTATGAGTAAGCAAAAACATCTCTGTGTATTTTATTGCAGTGTTCTTGCACGCTGCTCCAGAAGACCCCCACAGATATGGAAGTCTACAATGTATTACAGATCCATTTGCTGACCTAAACAGCTTTTTTAGGTCACTGAATCTTCACAAGACAAGTTAAAAGATTCTGAGACGAAATGTGTGATTGAAAAAATGCTTGCATTATTTTTCCTCTGTTAAATGAGTCTGTACTGCTCAAGAATCTATTGATATTTATCTTCACAAAAAGCGTTCCACGTTTCAATATTTAAAGCAAGCTTGCTAATGAAGCATCAGAACATAGACTAATGAGCTTTAGATCTCTTGTATTACATAAAAGAACCATCCAGAAAAATGGTGTAAAGTCTTTGGAGGCCTGCTACATCTAGAGGGTTGGTTTTGCATTTCATAACTTTTTACGTAAGTGTTGCTTATATCTGGAGAATTATTACCAAGGTTTCTGGGCTTCCTTGCCTCAAACACTGTAAAATTAGTCTGCTAATGTGCTTTGAAGATGAAAATCATCAGATAATTGAAAGAATTGTTTGAACTCCATAACAAATTTCAATTTCTTTAATATAAAGTGTAGCTACTGAATCACAGAACTGAATGGGTCGCTTTCTTGTAGAATATTTTAAATCCTAGAAGTGTCCACATTTGTTATGTTTTTTATATATATATATATATATTTTTTTTTTTTTTTAAGATATACATATATATTTTTTTAATATATTTTTTTAAAATTTAGAAATTTTCCTTATGAACAACACTATGGATTAATCAATTTTCAACATTTTTCTGGTGGGAAAAATTATGAACACTTTGGCAAATGGATGAAATAGGAAAAGCCCAGTTAGGGACTATAGGTTCTATTTTGATATACAGATGAGGACATTTTAAAAATGGCCAAATAAGAAAAAAAAATAATAGCAGTTCAAAAACAAAGGCTAGTTCAGTTCCTTCCAAGGTTAAGATTCACAAGGATGTTTAGAAATCTTTACAGCTTGAACATTTTAAATGGACGGTTCATTTCTAATGCAGCGCATTACTAACGCACTTCAAATTCCTGCTAAGCTGGCTTTATAAAGTACCTTCAGGATCAGGAAAATAAAACCTGGAAGTTTGGAGCTTGTGCTTAGTTACATCACTTCTCATTTTGTTTAGAAAGCCACGTGGAAACACAGAGACTGGAAGTTAGCACAGTGTACAAACACAAAAGGAAACCTGGCAACAGAGCTAGAATATGCCAAGGAATGCATGTTTGTAGGTAGCCACTCTACTACCCACAGAAGCAGATATACCTGTTCTTTGATCTCTTGCAGTTTTCGGCTCTGCTCTCTGATATCATGAAGTAGCTGTAGTGCCTTATCATCTTCCTGAGACACCTCCATCCGTGCCTGCTCCAGGCTTCGCTTTAAGCTCTGCAGAAAGTGAAACGTTCAAAATACAGTCTTTGTTTTTTTTTCAGATGGTTGTATAATAAAGATCGTTAACTATGCAAATTCTTCCTTGACTGTAGCGAAGCATCAGAAGAAAACCAAGGCACCAATGAAGGAACCATTAAAAAAAAAAAAATCATGACTAGGGTCTTTTATCTGTATGGAACCAGCCCACTTTACAAATAACATTTACTACACTGAAATCACAGTTCAAACCTCCACTTCCTCACATCAGCCTTGGAGACAAAAAACAGAGATCACAAAAGGCATCTATTATTGACAGCATTTATCCATTTTTTATCTAGTACTATTAATTCACAACCTAGATACAATCCTTCATCTTCACACTACTAACAATCTCATTCATTTTTTCTTGTTGCTCTTAAGTGAGTTAAATCCTTTAATGATCATTAAACTTCTCCAAAGGACAGAACTGCTCCAGGTTCTCAACACATATTTTACCTGCAAATTTCAACAGACCAGTAGTCCTCCTACCAACGCTGTAGGAATCTTCACCAGAAAGAAGCAAACAGTATTTATTTACCTGCTAGAAACCAGTATAGGAAAAAATCACTCTGCTCTAAGACATGTTTTCCGACAAACAAACCTATCAGAAATGCTCTGCAGTTCCCTAAACCAGTTCATTATCTGGGTTATTTTCCTTGCCAGGAGAGAAGAAACAGACTAATAACTTCAACTCAACACAAAGAATATTAACCAGAATGGAAGTACCTTCACTGGAGTCTTGCCAGGACAACAGGGCAGACATTCCTACTCTCATGAAAAGCGCCAAATGATCTTTGAAGACGTGATTTTAAGACCTCATTTTTATATTCTATCTGAAAAATAGCAGCTCTCCCAGCATCATCCCTGACATTTTGCTGGGGAACTTGATCTGTCTGAACTCCGAGTACCACAGATTCAGGCAACATCATTGTTTCCTAATCATCTTATTTGTCCTTGAAGACCTCTGATTAGGCCCTCATTCTCTTCTGGATGAGAAACCAAACTCAAGGTCATTCTAGCACAGCTAGTAATACAAATATATATATATATACATATATCAGAAAGACCAGAAGAGTAGTTATTTCTATGCGTTTTAAGTACATGAACACAAACCAAAGTTTGAATAGAATTATCAAACAAGCCTCTGCAAACAATTCAGTGCTCCATTTACAACAGAGAGCCTCTCACATATTATCTTCCCTCCATCAAGTACGCTACTGAAACCACCATGGAAGGGAAGACCACCAGATTTCAGGCCTTCAGAGGGAAAGGACTGGGATAAGGGCTCACACTGCATTCTGTGATATAGGTGGCCAGGTCCTGCTCCAGGAGGGATCGCTGGGTCTCAGAGGCTTTCAGTTCCACCTCCTTTTGGCTAAGTACAGCCTCCACCTCTGACACTCTCCGGTGCAACCGCGTCATTTCCTGCTCCATCTGCAATAAATATCAAGAGGTTATAAAGGGGGGCTTCAAAAGCTTTGTTAACTGCTACTTTCAGAGCTCTGTTTGAGAAGAATTTGCCTCCAAGAGACTTCTATGCTATATTGCTCCAAAAGGTGTTTAAATTCCGATACCATTGTCTCTGCTCCAGGAATGCACAGTTCTTCTTAAGGACAAGTAGTAAGTCTAAGTCACCCCATTCATTCAAGCTGATTGTTCATATTCAGTCATTCTTCGAACACCAGTTAGCAAAGAAGCCACAATCATTTTTCACCTGACTTGCAGAGAAGGTTCACTTTAACCTTATCCCAAATCCATGCTGGATCAGGAGATGGTTTCCCCCCATCTCCTTGTCAGGAACAAATGGTCAAATCCAGAACAGAGCAAGGAGAAAAGTAATCGAATTCTCATAAAAGTCTCAATCAAGCAGTGAGCTTTAAAAGACTCCACCAGGTTCCCTTTATTGGAGCACAGCAACTGTTACAAGATGTTCACCATAACCAGTGACACGACAGTAGTTATGTAAGCAGAAGCTGATGAGCTAGGAACAGAGAACCTCAGAACAGTGCTGCTGTAATTGTGCATATGACGAAGACAAGGCAAGGCCTGCAGGAAGAAGCAGTCGTCTATGTCACGCTGAGAAAAGGACTGTTTAAAATCCAGAGCCGCCTCTTGTTATGATAAAAGTATCTACAGCAGCAGCATGGCCTAAATTCATCTCCCTTTGTATTGGACAGGAAGCCACCTCACTGAAGGAAAAGCACTTTGCCCACCACGAATCTGGATGATCAGCAGCATCTGACAGATCCCTGGACACACAGTGGTTGCAGATTCCTTGAGCAATGGAGACGGCCAACTGCATAAATAAATACCTTGTGACACTTGTCCTGGGCGTCTTGGAGTTCTTTACTCTTGAGAAGGAGTTTCTTTTCCATGGAGCTGACCTTTGCTGGAGAATCCACACTTGAAAGCACGGATCTAAAAGAGCAAAGCCAAAGAGCACATGAATACAGACAACAGGTACAGAAACCTGTGCTTACACAGCCTTGGTGAAGTCACTGGGCACTTACACCACACTTACAAGAGAAGAAAACACAGAAGAAGCAACCACAAGCTTACAGCTGTCATTTTAATTCAAACATACCATTAAACTTGATGACACTAAATCCAAGCTAAATCATCCATGTACTTCTGGCTCGTATTTTCCCTCAGTGCTAAACAATAAACCTGAGCAGTGCTTTTGCCTAACTCTTGTACAGATTTGTAGGTGCAACCAAAACAAAACAAAGTCAATGTAACCATTTGGAAAGAATAACACGCAGAGTATTGCTTTTCTATTGAACATTATTGTTAAACACAATTTAAAACTATAATCAAACTACTAGAGCCCTAAAAACATCAATATGTCATAATCTGCACCATGAGAATTTCTTCCCTTAATTACCCTCTGTGAAACAAAATTGAACTAAAACTTTCTCAGCATAATCCATATTATCCCCAGAGTTCCACTTTGCAGCACTTCCCTCACCCCCATGAGACACAATTTAACTCTACTATTCCAAACAATCTGGCATCAGGAAACTGGGAAAAAAAAAATGCTGGTTAGTCTAAATCCATTCTAGAAGAGAAAAGGAAGGCAGTCAATGTCCAGGAGCATATTTGCTGTGCTTTGCAGCCTGTATGTAATTTTCAATGCAAAAATTAAGTGCATGCATCAATACATAATTTAAAAAAATGTTACACTCCCTTGCATAAAATGATATTTAAGCAGTTAACAGCGTAAGCTGTGTTAACTGATAGATGAAAACACACCAATACAATGAAGGTGCTGATGAAAGATCACACAGTCTGCCTGCATTGCTTCCTGCTTCTCCTGGCCACAGCTTGGTATGCAGCCAGTTATCCCTATGGAGAAGAATACGCTTTGAGCAGCTCTCTGCATATAGCCAGACACCCACACACAGCAGCAGTCTCTTCTTAACACCGAGGAAAGTTTGATTCCATCACCACCATTTTCTGAGAAAAAGCTACTCCTAAATCCAAACATGTATGCAGGATAGTCACAAAAAAAAAACCCACAGATCTTTTTGAAAATGGTGCAGCAAAACGTACGTGTCAAAATAGGTCTTCAAAACCACCCCCTTAACACTCATTAGGAAATACAGTCTGAATATTAGCAAGTAAGTACAGCAAAATGCACCAATTCTATCTGCTAATATTACTCCTTTTTTTTTTTCTTTCCCAGAAATGTAGTGTGGAAAACTCAGAAGACAAATTCTGCATGTCAACAATACAGATACAGTCAGACTTAATGAAAAGCAAATGTAAAATGAATGCTTTCTTAAAGTGAATGCTTTAGTCCTGCTGCAGTCAACAGATCCATCAGATTATTGTATTTAAAAAAAATCAATTTATAAAGCATGGCTATACTCCTACAGAGAAAAAGCAACCATCTGAGAAAGATGCATATGAAATCCCCTAACAGCTGGGTGTACAAACAAGGCTAAAAATGAGTAGTTGTGAAAAGCTGTCTAAAAATACAAATTAAAACTCGCATTATCTAAAAAAGACACTAAGGAATGTGCTTAAAAATGTAAATAAAATCTATGTAAATAGCTGCAAATGCATACTAAGCCTGGAAATCTTTTGATAATTAGAAGTTAGTTTATAGGCCGGAGCTGAACTGACTAAAGCAAATTTTGTTTCGCCACCACCTTTGGATTTTTATTCTTTTCAAACTTGAGATATTACCTAACAAATCTCTACTGAGTTCTCAAGGAACTGATTTTACATGCTGCTTCTCTTTCGCCTCCTGAAAGGGGACCATTTTATTTGTTATTTTTGCTTGTTTATTTGTTAGTAAAAGAATGAGAGCGTAATACTACGGACACCATTTTGCATTTCAGAAATCACTCCTAACAAGTCACCTTACAGCATCTTTGTGCACTGCACCCCAGGAAGCAACAGGGCAGATTCAGGCAAGATCCAGAGCTTGGACACATTTTCCAGTCAGGAGTGACAGAGTGGGACAGAACAAGGGAGACTCGCACTGACAAAAGTTCGAATTTCATTCGGTAACTCTAGGGGGAGCTGCTCCTCAGGGCTGGTGTCAGTTTAGAAAGGAAAGAGATGGATACAGACTAGAACTACAATTTCTCTTTCTCATCCCTGTCCAAACAGAGTAAGAAAATCCCTTAAAAATACCTGTCCTTGTGACATGATGATTTTCATGGAAACAAGTGCATCTTATCCCCAAACAAAGCTGGTTTCAGCCTGCACTGGACGCATGGCTTTTAAGAGGTATCCTCTCCCAGGAATGCTTTCCTTTGTATAATTTATTTGGAACAACTTCATGAACATCCATACAACCTTAAAAGTATCAGAAAAGGAGCAGAGAGTGGAAATCAAGAGAAATGGAACAGTGACTAATCTAATAAGCCTTGTCATGGTGATACAAGCTCTCAACACAGCATGACAAGGTGGAAAATGCCCACCTTGCTGGTGCACTTATGTTTTTGCTCACTCAGCATCAACTCAGAAACGAAACACGAAGTTCAACATCAAGAAAACAGGTTGCAAAGCTGTCATCTAGGATGGTGCCATCTCAGAGTATTTCATTTACTTAATTGCTACATCTGGAGCTCTCCTTTTAGTACAACAGAGCAGATTCTGCTGCTTCCTCTGAAGCATGAAAAAGAGATTGACAAAAGGTAACCAGCATTCATCAACAAGAAAACTCCAAATGAAAATGGGGGGAAAAAACCAAAACCCCTCAAAGTCTATAGTACTAAGTGCTGATAGCACCAGCTGTGCCAACTTACTTTCAAAGGAAGCACTACCCACACGTCTGAGAAAAAAAACAAACAAGTTAACTTACAGCTAGATACAGATTATTGAGTGATTTCACAGCTAGATCAGCAACAGCCTCAACCAGCAGCACCATCAGAAATGGTGCTAGTTGTATAAAAGCTCCTTCACTCTCAACATGGCTGAGAAGAAAAAAGAATCAGCATGGGAGAAACTAGAGGATCATTCTGCAGCGTGGAACTCATATTTCAACCTCTCTTGCACACCGTAATTCTTACCTTCCTTTGTCCCTTTACGCCACTCTCACTCTCCCAGCTCACCTGTGCTTCTTCCTTCTCGTAACAACTGACACCATCTGTCCTAATCCTGCCCCCAGCACAGCACGCCTGGAACTCATCCCCCGTCCCTCATGCTCTATTCTTTTTAGCATGATACTCATCTGTACTTTCCGCCCCCTCGTAAATGCTTGCTCAGGCCTAAAAAAAACAACCAAAAACAAACAGTGATACCATCAATCTGTGAATAGAGCTAGCTGAAGCAAGGCATATTTTTGGTATGTTCATCCTCTGTTTCCTCTTTATCTTTGGTGAAATTGCTCACCAGAAGCCTAGAAACTGTGGGGCAAAAGCAGTGTTCTCTTCTCTTGGAGGAAGGGCTCCATTTTAACTCTCTGTATTTGGTAATGACAATCACCAGTCAGCATCACATTTTAAATAAAAAATTTTTAAAATCACTTTTCTACAGCAGGGAACTGTAGATCGTCCAGCACAGCCTTACAGACCCTTACAAGAATTACTAGGATTCCACTTGTTCCATTCTGGAAGATGATTTAAAGAATAAAAGCCCTAATCAGCCACTGAGATTGGGTTATAGCCCCACCATCAGCCCTGCCTGTGAACACCTCTGGGTTCTGATTTAGCAATTATTCTGCATTAACCTAATTTCTGTATCATAAAGAATTGAGCCCCTTCAGCTCTTTACTCCAAATCAAGAGAGAACAGAGTCAGGCAAAAATTTACATCATAAACTATTTGCTTTACTGGGGTTTTTCATTGCATATTTGGTTAGCCCTGAATCTGTAATGTGTTCAATCTTACGCCTTAGGGCTTCTGCTAGTCACCTGCAGGGGACAAGAGTAATTTTCTTTTACTGCTTGATGAGTTATTCTAGCATCTAAGGGTTTTTCTCACTTGTTCTGAGCACTGAAGATGAGCCGTGCTCGGGGACAGGAAGTAAGGTGGTTCTGCCTTTTAATGGAATTGAACTCTCAGTTGCCTGTTGTCTCGTCACAGCCACGTGCTTGTGGCAAAACCAGAAGCCAGACTTGCTGTCAAATGAGCATTTTTCCTCCAGATCAAGAATGCAGAGGCCATGATGGGATCAGTTAGTTGGTCCTTCTCTGCAGCCTGCTTCCCCTTCCTAGGAGACTTATTTAATAAACACTCTGTCAGTACAGGAACTTATGACATAAGCAATGCCCTTGATTTCTCCTGACTGCTTCTTACAACACATTACCTGCCATGCCTTCTGCTCTTCTGTCTGATCTCACATTATTCCCAAATTCATGGTATGGGACAATGTAAACAGTATTTTAATTCAACAAACCACTCTAAACTACACACTGACTAGGTAATTTCTGGCAACAGGTCCAAGTGACTTAGGTGAACCCTTCAGACCCTAAGTGGTTACGAGAAAGAAGAGAATGGAAAAGAAAACTTTTTATCCTTCTTCTGTCCAATTTCTTTTAAATTAGTTGAAATTCCCAACTCATGTTGGATGGCTTCTCACCATCCAACGAACTGGGTCCAGACTTTAACCCTAAACTTCGTGGCTTGACAGACCTCAAATTATAAGCAAGGAAAGTTTCAAGGTCCTTTTTAATGACACTCTGCAGTTTCCTGGCCTGACTGTGAGCAGCACTAGAGGCACTGGCTATCATGCTGCAGACACAGGAAAACAGATCTACATCGCTTAGCAACCATAAGGGATGGACTTTCCAAAGAAAGGTTTTAAGAAGAAAAACTCCACGCTGATAAACTTGATGACTTTGGACTTTCAAGAGAAAGCAATCCAAGATTCACAACAGATAAGCCTGCACTTCATTTACTGCTCTGTTCCCCATCTAGATATTGATATTCATAGTAGAATGGACAGAAACAGTTCTTTATTTCCTCACTAAAGCACATTCTGTGCAATATTTAATAAGAAAGAAGTTTACATCCCAATGTTGCAGTGATACTGAGAATAAACTAACCACTGCATTATTTAAATGCATACATTATTAAGCCTCCATTCTCTTGGCTATATTTAAATTGCCTTCATAGAACAAAAGGCAAGTATTTATTTACTCTTAAAAATATCAGAGTGCATGTAACAAGACTTTAAAAAACAACAAAAAGAATAGAAACCACTAGGATCTGCTTACATACAAGTCATTTTGGTGAAAATTAGGTACGTGATGCCTTTCTACTCCAGCTGAGGAAAGTCCAGGCCACAAGAAAAAAATTCTACTTCAGTCATAAAGAACGCATTAACATCTACATTCTTTTGCTGTAGCCCTTCTCATCTATTGCCAAAATCCAAACACTGCTTCAATATACACCTTCGGTACTCGGTCCCCTAAGAAAGTGCATCCGTGCAATATCTGCATTACTATTAAGCCTCCAGCCACCAGCATAGTTGTATCACTGCTCATTAGACTTTACCTCAAGCTGCTGCCCATTCAGTCCTGGACCCTCTGTCACAGATGCATTTTTACCATGTGTGTCTACTGTTGAACCTCTTCTGTTACATGAATGGCCATCTAGCTTTGACAGATAGACTACAGAGCCATTCAGGCAGAAAAGATAACAGGGAAAGTTATGTCACTTATAAATCAAGATAGGTTTTAACCCCAGGTTTCCACAGATACAACTTCCCATTATTCTGATTCTGCTGACATCAGATCATTTCAACAAAACTGTAGTTTCCTGGTTGTTATGTGCTCTTCTCTTCTTCCTCTTTTGTCATAAAAGCAAGTGCACCGAGGAAGACAGTCAAAGCCTTCCTTTTTATTACTGGCATAACCATCATATAACCTTGATTCACGGTGTGGGCAAGATCAAAGATGTCAACAGTGTCACCAGATCTGGTTGCACGCTTCCCGCAGAGGAACTTTCATAATCAATATGACCGAAAAATGAAAACTTGATTAAGACAGATTGACAATTAAGCCCCTTCTGGGAACTAACTAGCAGCAACAAACGGTGGTTGACATGAAAACACAGCACAGTGCTTCAGTGCATTGAGTCAGTATCCCAGCTAAAGCCATTGCGTTCCTGAAGGCCTCCTGATACTGAGGTAAGGACTTCTCAACTTAACATTCTGCACTAGTACTTTTTCCAATAGCTCTATCATCAGGAATTAACCACCTAACACAGCCAATGGTTAATATCGTACTATTTACATTCTTCTTTTTCCTGACTCCATTCGCTCTGAAATCACATTTCCTTACAACTGAAAAGCCTTTTTTCTAGATTTTCACCTTTCTCCACAAAGACATACCGTGCATACTTCACCTGAACCTCCAGTCTCCTAGCACACAACACAGCAATGTCCAGCCTTCACATTTAACTCAACCCAGCAGCACAGTCAGCTGCCGTCAAGCTCCTTCCCTCGGTCCCCAACCTAGCACTGCATATTCCCAGATCAGTGCAGCTCCATTTCTGTGGATCACCAATTCAGCCTAACACATCCCCAGCACTGTGGTGTTCACTCTCTAGCCCATTAAAATGCCCTCCCCGCTTTTCCATCTCTGAACTCCTTAGAATTTTCCTTCTTTCTGTGGTCTGCAGTACCAAAAATGCAATCACCTACTGCTCGCTGGTTAACAGCAGTAACTAATTCAAAGTATCTGAACAACAATTTTAATTACAACTGTTTTAGAATCGATCCTCTGATCCCCTTCTCTCTCACCCCAAAAATCACAGAACGTTAGGACATGCACCAGCCTCAGCAGCAACAGATAAAGCCAGAATCTGGCAGCTTCCCTAACACACAGTGCAGGCCAGTTAAAACAGCTTTTTTCCCCACACGTACATCATTCTTCACTGTAACAAACCTTCATGTTTTTTTCAGTGGTCAGATCCACCTAGGCAATAATTTGTACTTACTCTGATCTGAGGGTCCCCAATGCCTTGATGAATGAGAACCCTACAAAAGGCAAATCTTCACCCGAGAAACCTGCCGGGTTCAACTGCCGTGTAGAGGATAAAACCCCCGAATTCTTCTCTGGTTCATCAAAATTTGAGGTGTCATCATCAGACTTGAGAGTAGGAACGAAGGGGGGAGGAGCTGGTGAAAAAAGAAGGGATAAAAGACAAAATTCAGCTACAGTTCACTCTGCAACAGTCCCACTCATTCAGTGCTTGCAATGGCACTGCAGCTCCTGCTTTTAATCTTGCTAACACAAGCAGACTGAGCTGCTGCTCTCAAATCGTATTACAGCAACAAGAGATTAACCCTTCAGCTACCAACATGGCTACCACTCTGCAGGCAGAGTATCTCCCACACTGATTAAAAGGAGTTATAGGTAGGAGATTTTTCTTTTTTGTGTGTGTGGATTTTTTTTTTTGTTTTCTGATCAGACACACAATGAATCAAATCAAAGCACGAGGCTAATAAAATCATTACCATAATACAGCTAAAGGTAATTCAATTCCGATTCATCTAGAAAATGTCTCCGACCTATCCAGTTAGTGAAGCCACTACGTGAGAATGCAGCCTGATTCTTTGCTAGTTAGCTAAGGGATAATATATCTAGCCTTAATATTACCAAAAATCTGCCCAGCACGGGCTTCTAATCAATAGATAACTGGTCTTTCTCCTGGAAGGTTTTAATAAATTACAGCTACTGAAAGCTAACTGGTCTTCAGGACGAGAAGAAATACCAGCAAGATTTCATTTATCCAGAAGAGCTTGCTAAAGATCTGGAACTCTTGTTGGGACACCACTGCAGTCTGGCTCTGATACAATCAGCTCTGAAGAGAGGTATATATAGAAGGCATCACAGTCTATTTTTTACTATAATTTCTAAATTGGTACCACTTCAGTTGCTAAGCAGTTGTTTAATTTCAGCTGATTTTTCTAATGTTTACTTCAGTTTAATTAACCAACAGAATAAAAGCACGAGTTATTCTCAATGATGTGCAGCACCCCAGCTACCTGCTGGCATGGCTATGTGTGTGAAGGGAATGAATGCAAAATCCTGCTGTGCAATTCCTACCTCCCTAAAGCACATTTTCTACCTTTTTTTTCCCCCCCTTCATCACTTGGATCCTCACTCACAGCAAATTTACTAATCTCTTTTTTCCTCTATGAAGGAGACAGCTCTTCAGTCCGTAACTAGAACACAGCCCATTGTCACAAGCTGATGGAAGTGTAGTGTGCTAAAACCGTTACCATGGAGCCAGTATAGATCTCCTGTAGCTGAGGGGCTGATGAGAATTGAAGAACCAGGAACAAACATTACAACCCCTGCAGTGCAGGCTCCCTGCTCCTCACTCTCTGCATGCTCGAGTTTAACCCTACCTGCCTGCATTCGTGACAGATGCTGATGCTTATCTGACTGACACAGGCAGAATGAGTCACGGCTGGAGCTTGCTAGCTCCCTCTAGGTTGCCAAGCCTTTCACAGCCTGCTTTTTAACTCTTAATTCTCTAGACAAACCCATGCTTAAACTACCCACCAGAACAGCATCGGTAGCCAAAAAACGTCCCTGTAAAGCATCAAATCACAGCTGCACACGCATGCTTTGTTAGCAGCTCTCCGAGGAGCCATTCTGACACTGCTGCCAAGCAGGGACGAGGAAAGAAATTCCATGGAGCAGATTGAATGCTGCTCACGTACAGCAGTTCCAAGTACATTGGAATGAGACAAATGGGAAAATACACAAATTAAAATGGGTCAGTAATAAGCAATTTTACCTACTGGTTTCATACGTTAAAGTTTTCTGTCAATATTATGCTTTTATTATTAAGTTCTGCTGTTATAATGCATATTTAGATCCAATATAATACTGACATCTATACATTGTAAACATAATTTTGGAATACATACTTTTTATTAGGATCTGCACTTAAAAAAAAATCCCTTACTGTCAAGATAGTGCCAAGCTATTCTTTATGTGTTCTTAAAAGATTAAAAACATGTAAGCAACAGAATGCTGTTCGTAAGTATTTCATCTTCAATGCAAAGATAACCCCCAAATTACTGGTAACTCATAGCAGAGGAAGATAATTGCAGAAAATCAGTATTTTAGTTTAGCAGCTCTGCTTAAAGAACTTTGGGCACCCTCTTAAAGGAAGGGGCTGCGGTGAAGTTTTTTAGGTTGTCTTTGGAGACAGATAAAGTTGATGAGGCAAAGTAGCAGAGCAAACAGCAAACTATTCACTTCGCTTGGGGAAGTCTAGGATCTTTCTTAAAGAGGTAACAGAAACCAACACGGCCACCTTTGTCTGACATTGTATCACCCCTATTGTGTGTTCCTCAGAATCTGACAGTTAATTTCAGCTTTTAAAGAGAGATCTATGGTCTTACTTTTCACTGGAAGTAAGCTAAGGAGCTCTATAGAGTCATCTTTAGACATAACCATTAAAAAGAAAATCTTTTACTCCTAACAAGAATTTCTAGCCAAACTACTTGCACAGAGAAAAATACACTTCAGAAATGCATATGATCAGCATGCACATAAAATGGTAAAACAGGCTAAATGGAGAATAAAGGCTGCAAAAATGAAAAACTGAATGCAAGACAAACCAAATCCTTGGGGCTGGCAGGAAATGAGTATGAAGAGCAAAGTGGTTTACAGTATGGTTTCTTCAAACGTTCAATAGATGTGAACAAAGAAATTGTGAAAGCTGTTTGAAAAATACTGAAAATACTTTTGCTCTCTGTTTTGTATTTACTAAACAAAATAAAGTATAAAAAGTACATTAAGTCGTCCTGAACCATCACCAGTGAGTGAACATGAGAATCAACTTTTTCAGTACACTGAAGGGAAAAAAAAAGCCAAAAAAACACATACACACATAGGAGTAAGAGGGAATATCTTGAGGGAAAGAAGAACAGCTAGATCCATTCTGTTTATTTGGTAGCTTCTTCATGGGCCATTATTCCTAAGATTGAAAGGTCCTTTGCATGATGTCCAAAATCCCTACAGAATCATTTACTTCAGACCTGTAAAAACAAGCTAAAATAGATGAGCAATTTGGTTCTCAAACAAGGATCACGTGGTGACAAAATCTCCAGCCAATCTCTAATAATAATAACAATTATTATTTCTTACTTAAAATCAAAGGACTACTAATTATCATATTGTTGGAACAAGATGAAGATTAGTGAATGCAAATGCATAGATGTGCTTATCAGTTCCTTCCTTAAAAGAATCTTTCAGAGGAGGTCAAGATAAGCCTCCAAGAGCTAACTGCAGAAATCATGTCATCACTGCTGACAAGGTGAAAGATTTGCACTTCTTTCAGGCTCACTCAAAAGGAAGGCAAAACTATTAGTCAAAAAGGCAGCAGAACTGATGCTTCTAGTCTTACAAACTGCATAAAGACCTCTTCCTGCTTCTGATATATTACAAATGGATATATATGTTCTGTTTACCATTTAAAGTATCTTGCAAGGAACTGCATGTTTTAAAAAAAGCCAATTGCTTGCCTAGATACCTCCCCACTTGTGGAAGGATGTAACCCTCTTCCATCTGTTCCAAAGCATGACTTTTCGAGGAAAAGAGGGTGTTGTGGGTTGCTAAGTTAAACCCCACACATGATGCAGTACTTCAACCAGCTTATCATGAAGATGAGATAAAATGTCCCTTACGAAAACAAAGATTCTTTTCATTGTTTGTTTTATTTGGGAGATGGATGTGTGCATTTCTCCCTTCTGATGGGTGCATTTAGGACTAGTTCAAGGAACACTGCCTCAATCGCATCTCCCCTTCCTTTCAAAATATTTTCATGCAAATTCAGAAAAGAGATAGTGCAGTTCCCAGGGGACAGTGGAAGATGAAAAAGGAAGTTTATAGGAAGTAAGAACACTTCTGAAGAATAAAAATGTGTCTTTTCTTGACATACAAGGTGATCTATATATACTTACTGGGGAGAAGCATCTGCAGAGCCTTTTCAAGTAGGTTAGGTGTTACTCTCACGTTTTAAGAGGCATATTTCAGTAGAGTGTTATTGAATAAAAATAGAAAACAGCAGGTCTGACTGATATAATTTAAGGATATTATGTCTAAGACCATCTGAACAATGGAATTGTATTAGTTCTAACCCATCTATACATGTCTTAGCATCTTTTCTGTTCTCTCAAGGCAATGATCCAACACATATGTTTCTGCTAATAAGTCATCTTCCAGCTGACATGAAAGTGATCTCCATTTAGAGAGACGAGTCAACACATTTTTCTGACAGCAAACATCTAAGTGAGACATCAAAACATTTAACTGTTAACATACTGAATGGCAATTTGGGGTTTATAAGGATGAGCCTCAAATTACGAGCAAAGAGATCTGAGTTCCTGCCTGTTTCATAACAGCCTAAAATCACCCTTCAACACTTCCTGAGGTTTTCCAGTTTGCTCAAGATTTTTGTTCTTTTCCTCTCGTCTCTTTGGTTTCCTCATGGAAGATTAAACATGCTTTTCCTATTTCAAGATCTCTTCGACTGCAGTCCAAGAGTCTTTATGCTATACATACGTGCATCACGTAGATTATGACAGATCTTTCTGACCATCTATCAGGTAACCTTTATAAGACAGATGTTTTGTTTCCAGTCGAACAGTTGATGCTATTTCTGGATTTCAGACAAGAAATGTGATTAACAAAATTCTCAGACCTGCAGCCTTGTTGCCAATAAGCCAGACACGTTGCTCTCTAAGTTTCACCTGATTCTAGATCCTTATCAAATACTCAGACAGTCCAGTCAGCAACATTCCAGTTAAAATCCTGATCTGTTAGCTGAAACACGGCTGGAAACGTTCGTTCTAGGCAAATAAAAATCCAAAATATTTTTAGAAAACTCTATCAAATAAATCAAAAGAAGCTACTCAAAGATTTCTTAAAATATGTTTTAGAAGTTGTTAAATAGGGAAATCAGCAAATACAGAAAGCAAGATCCACGGACACGTTTCAGTAAAACACTCTAAGGAAGAAAGGAATTTCCTGCTGAGACAGATTCAAAGTTCACCTTTGGTTAATGGCTGGATTATTCTGTTTCTGTACCTTAAGAGCTGCTTCTATAGGCCTGTGCTGCTTGATTCCAAGGAAGACTGGAGCTTTTCTAAAAGGCAACTGGTTTTTTTTGGGAAGGAGTCTACTGAAAAGTCAGATGTTTCAGAGGTTACCCTATCAACAAAATGCAACACTGAAAAACTACTTGAAATGACACTTTCATAACCTAAAGTGATGCATTAAAATGGTTATTCTGGAGTGCCCAGTGATAATTTGAACACTTGCAAGGCATGGGTACCAATTTTTCCCTACCTTTTCCAGTCCAAAATACAAATAACATCATTGCTTTTATAGACTAGAAAGAAATCAGTTTGCCGACACAGAATTTATTTAATACTGACTTGATGGAGATAAATTCATACACCATGGCCCCAAAATCTCACACTGTTAACCTAAGGAAATGAGATTCCTTGGTCTAAATCAAAACCCCGTGGCCTCTTCCAACACTTGCTGGCTTCCTAACTTCCTCAGGTTGCCACTGCTCCAGTTAAACACCACTGTCACAGGGGGCTGAAGATAAGAAAGAAACCTTCAGCTCTTAGACAGCTCAGGAAGAGCCTATCAAGGCTTTTGAATAGAACGATAGTGACACCATCCTGAATAGACCAGCAGATAGAGAACCATGCAGAGAGCAAAGCAATAGGCAGTACACTGCATCTGCTACTAAAAGCAAAAAGACTGCTGTGTTTTGTGCTAGTTACAGAGAGGTTTTGTGATGTACAAGACGTAACAGCCAAGTCAGGGGTCAAAACTGCATGAATCTTCACTGTAGGTAGGTCTGGATATTACAGGGAATGATGCAATCCACAGGTCAGCTGCAGACCAAAAAAAGGATGTTTTTAAATCCCAAATGGCTACTTCAAACTTTATAATGACGGCAGAAGTGTTCCATCAGAATCACTGTTATCACATGAAATGGCAAAACACTCTCAAATTAACTTGTGCAGTTGTGGCAACGCTGGACAGGCAATTGCCAAGGAAACAACAGAACTTTTCCTAAATACTGTTTTTTTCCAGATATAAGATATGATAAAAATACAATACAAAAATTTCAGAAATGGGTACTGGTAGCTTAGACTGGATTCTGGGTAAAGAGTGCAGAGCAAGCTGAAGCCTGGGAAATACATGCTAAAATTATAAGATTTCTCATTAGAGGTTCAGTGGCTCTCAAAGGGCAGAAACAATGGCATTTAACAGAGCAGCAGTTTCACAAGTTCAAAATGAGTGAATCAACAGAAAAGCAGGTAAACATACTGTGGAACTGACAGCTGAAGTGCTGACATAGTCATCAAAAAGCAGAAGCGTTGGCTTAGCAATTCATGAAAATTAGAGCACAATCATTGCTCTTAATACAGGGGAGCATATTTGATTAAGAATACAAAGCAGACAAGTTCTTTGCACAGATAATCTTACAGAGCAAGTAACTTAGAATAGCACCCAACACAAGTTGGGCACTCATAGATCATCGACAGGAAGCAAAATGCTTGCTTTTACAATGGTGCCTCAGTGCTTCCAAATACTAAATTCCATTATTCCCCCAGTGTTACAAACAATTTTCTGCTTAGAAAATTATTTGCTTCAGTGATTTTAATCCATTCCTACTGGTAGGAGTAGATTTGTGACAAAATATGTAGCCATATATTAGTCACATTAACTTAGAGGAAAAAACCACCAATGTTCCCTATGACCTCTGACATTTTATCACTTACAGAAGGTTAAAAAAAAAAATCTAAAAGTTGGATAGCAGGTAATGAAAGAAAAAAAGATAAAGGTACAATAAAAATATACCAGTGCCAAAACGGAGCAAACTGAGGTGGAAAAGGCCTGAAGAACACACATGCATTTTAATCTGAGGAAAGACATGTAAAGGCCATTGTGATTTTCCAGTCTAGTGCTTGCAGTAATACAGCAATTGCATCAGAAATTCATACAGAAACATATGAAACCTCACCTTACCATACAATTTTCACCTAAGAGATGTTAACATATCCTGTCTGAAAACCAGAACAAATTGTTTTGTTAAAAACACCTGCTCCTGAGCACAGTCCTGTTTCATTACTAACAATGACTCAGATCAAACACACTTAAATACTGACATTGTACAGATTTTCACATTACCCAGAAATCAGGAATTGTTTATGAATGCAATGTTATTTTACTTACAGTTACGGATATTATTCCAGTCAATTTTAGAAAAGAACGGATGGCAGCAGAGTCCCTCATAACCCAGCCTTTCCTTTTGCCCACAAAGCAAGCTCTGGATCAGATCAAGAAATTCACTGCTAACCTTCACATCCTCTGGGAACTTCAGGTATCTCTGGGTTTGAAAGAAAAGAATTTCTGCTTAGGAGGAAAACTGTAAGAGTCTTAAGTTTCAATGTACTGAGATGCATCAGGCAATAAACACACAAAGAGGGGGAAAAAACAAAACACCGTGGATATTTTCCAAATAGACTTTGATATAAATTTATTATGGTACAGGAAAAAGACAGGAATGACCATATCAGACCAGACAAAAAGAAGACCCATTTCACCATGCTGAACAAGGGGGAACGGTCTTAAACTGAGACAGGGGAGGTTTAGGTTGGATATGAGGAGGGAGTTTTTCCACACAGAGGGTGGTGAGGCACTGGCACAGGTTGCCCAAGGAGGCTGTGGATGCCCCATCCCTGCAGGCATTCAAGGCCAGGCTGGATGTGGCTCTGGGCAGCCTGGGCTGCTGGTTGGCGACCTGCACACAGCAGGGGGTTGGGACTGATGAGCCCTGTGGGCCTTTTGAACCCAGGCCATTCTATGATCCTATGATCTAGAAGAGTAAAGCAAGACAGATCCACAGAAAATCCTCTCAAACTCCCAGGAATTTATGGCTTAGGATTTTCTGAACCACAGATGATGTCCTGGTATTTGCCAAATCCCAATGCGCTCTTCTATGAATTTGTTTAATCACTCCTTGCACCCATATAAATGTTTAATAGCTGCCAACAATCACGCTGGGGAGAACTTTGCCACGTCCCACATGAAGTGCCCTTTTTGGTTTGCTCTGTAGTTGCAGCTGATTACTTTCATCTAACACCCCTAACTTCCATACCAGAAGAGAGAACTGTTTCTTTTTGCTTTCTCCCAGCTGCACGATTGTTTTTTCTTTCCTACAAACTCCTACCACTTTATATTATTTTTCTTTTTCAGTTTCTAAGAATTAAACTAATGTTCCTATAGATTATAACATCAAAATACTTAAACCTACCACTGTTTAAAGTTGGGATACCTATCCTTTCACACACATGGGGTTTACATGTATTTAACTTTACTTGACATATTAATTATGCATACACTCTATATCTTCAAGTCCTCAGTTCCTCATAGCTGGCCCTTACTTTATCAACCAGAAGCATTTAGTATCATCAGGAAACTTTATCAAATCACCTTTTCAATCCTTCTTCTAGATTATTTTGGAGATGCTACTGTTACAATTGCCAAAAATGGACCAAAAAAAAAAATTAATTCACGTATTGCAGAAACTTATTTTTTTTGACAGCTATTATAAAAAAAGTCACTTCATATTTACAATATGAGGATGTATATATAAGATTTTTAGCATTTCATTTCAAGTATACATACTTTATATGAACATGACAAAGTAAGAGACATTACCTTCTTTTTTCAATTGTAAAAACATTTAGTTTTTAGTTACAGCCTTTTTACCCAGCAACATAAAAGCAATGATCTCTACCTGGAAATTCATGATGTTATTAAAAGTTTTTGCTGAAGTTCCTTCAGTGAATGGAGATCTTCCATAAATCATTTCATACGCAATGACTCCTAAGGACCACCAGTCACACTCTGGACCGTAAGAAGCTTTGCCATCCCCATTCAATCCTGTTAACATTTCTGGTGCCATGTAATCAGGTGTGCCAACAGGCAGCTTGGCATTTACCTGGAATAGAAGCAAATACACTCCAAGTGAATTTACAGCACTTCTGTTCATTGATCATGGTTATAAAACTCCCTGAGACAAGAGACACGGTTTCAGCTCTCCAGGTAAAGTTTAAGTAATTGTAACCAAGACTGATAAGCAAAACATTGAAGTTAGTGTAACAAGGAATTATTAGATATAAAAAAGGAGTACAAATATTAGAGCTGTCACTGAAAGCCACGTATGGCTGATGTTAAAAGAGCAGCACTGTAAAAAGAACAGTGCTACAGAAAAGTGACGTGTTGAGCAGCATGCACACCTGAGCACTCTGTTATTAATGGGAACATCATAGTTGAAGGTTGAAAAAAAAAGAACCTGTCACATTTAAACATTAATGTTCCCTGGCCTTGTTCCATTCTGTGTCATCCCTACCTCTTTGCCTTGTGTTCAGGATCAGCTAATGTTCAAATTTCATCAATGTTTGGAAAAGGTAATTCAGAAATGAGAACTGCAATAATTTTTTTTTTACCGAGTGGCAGAAAAGAGTAAAAGAAAACAGCAGGGATACTAACAGAAACTTGAAGAAGACTGAAAAGATAAGTAACACGAAGGAAAAAACCATACAGGAAAATGCAATGCAGAGAACACTGACAAAGAATGAGGAAAACAAAGTATAAAGAGTCACAATACTGACAAAACGTTACGAGACATGAAAAATCATGAAACAAGTGAGGGATCTGATATATAACTTCATATGCTCACTTAGATCTATTTTAATTGAAATTATCACTTGAAATTGCATGCAGTTTCCTGAATTTAAAATCATCTTATAAATACAAGCTCAACTTCTTCACAGCTATGAATACAGAGCTTTTTTGTGAGCAAAGCTGGATTTCAGAATGCTGGAATGTGACTCATTTTAATCAAGTGCTCCTCTGTCTTCAAAACCATGCCACCTTAGTTACAGCAAACATAATTTTCAGCCCAATTACAAACAATTATAAGTTCACATCCTTCTTTAAACATAATATTCAATACCTGTGAGTATCTCTAGAAGGATGATTTGGTATTGCAGTGCAGCACCATTGGACAGCAGACTTGCTTTTACCCTTCTTATGTATTAAAACTCAAATAAGCGAATATTCGTCTACTGAGAGCTGCAAAAGATACTCAAGCTTATGCTTGAAAAGCCTGTCATAACTGGAAAGATGTCACCACAGCTAGATTCTATACTGGACAGGAAAGAAGAAGGCATAATCAAGCAACACATATAAAGTTAGTTTTCTCTTTTTGACTGTAACATCCATACAAGTCATAGACAAAACTTGAATGATTACCGTTTTGTTTACTGTCATTTTGGCAGCTGATCCAAAGTCTACCAGTTTAATGTGCCCTGTCCGGTCGATAAGAACATTCTCTGGTTTGATATCTCTGGAAGCAAGAAGAAAGCAATCAGTGCCTTTTTGTGTCTTTCCCCAGTGTCACAGGTGGACAAGAGCAACTCCATTTTCAGCTACCCTTGAGCATATATACTCAGCTGCGTAAAACCTTAACAGTGCATTACTATTGGAGTCTGATTTCCCGCTGCTGTTCTGCTTCCAATTAAATATGAAATTGGTCAAATTCCCTTCATCATCACAAGATGCCTTCATCTCATAACTGTTTATAAATATCTAAACTGCGGGAGCCAAGTTCATGGAGGTGGATTCTTTAAGGTGGCAAGCAACAATAAAAGGAGCAACGGGCAGAAACTGGAGCACGGGAAGTTTCACAGTAACATAAGGAAGTCAGAGTGACTCAGCTTACTCCATGCACCTTTCAAATCCAGGCAGCCACCTTACACTAGAAAGCCACAATCTATATGATCTAAATGCAACCATTACAGCTGCTTGGAAGATGAAATACTGCATGACACATCCCAAGTCTCGGGAGTGATGGAATAAATCTTCCTTTAAAAAAAGGACATCTACAAAACAGGAAATGTACAATTCTACCCATCAACAAATGGGATAAATCAACAATATGAATTAGTTGTAGCCTTTATGCTGTGATATAATTTTTACAAAGTTTTGCAGTATTTAACTATTCCAAAATATTATACCACCCTTTTCAACAAGCAGGTACAGCAACTTTAACAATTCCATTATTTTCTTGTACTGCTTGGTACCAAAAAAAAAAGCCTTTGCTCTGGAAAATGTTTTTCTATTCCAGAACACTTGCTCTGGAATGATACTGATTAAACACTATGTGTAATGCAAAGCAGTTATTACCTACCGGTGTACATAACCCATCTGGTGGACACTGTGAATGGCTAGAACCAGCTCTGCAAGATAAAACTGCACCATGCTCTCATCTAGTTGGTCCTCATACCGGTTTAAGAGTGACAGCAAGTCCCCTCCAGGCTGGTACTCCATAACCTTCATAGAATTTTAGAGGAAGAGATATAGTTTATATATACCAAAGGTATTCCATTCAACTCTCCCATATCACACTGGATACACGTCAAAGAGCAGCATGGAACAGTGGAAAATTTGCAGAACATAGGCACAGTTCAGACACCACACTGTTCTTAAGTGAAACAACGTTAGCAGTGTTAGAACAGTGAATAGAGAAGAAAAAGACCAGCATTACCAAGTAAAGATTCTTCTTGTCTTGAAATGCATATTGTAACTGTGGAATCCATGGACTGGTACTCTGAGATAATATACTGCGTTCTTCCTCAAAAAATGACACCTACAAAAAAAGGAAATGTTCAGTTATATGCTGGTGAGAATGGGCTGGAATACATTAGAATTCTCTGGTTTTAGAAAGATGCAAGCCTGTGCCAAAGACATTATATAAAAAAAATTGCTTAGAAACCATTAAATAGCATTTCCTTGTAACGCGTGCTTTTAAAAAAGTAATATTACTCCTTTGTGCTTTCAGTTCCCTCCCACCTTCTGTTGTCCAGTTTGTTGGCCACTGAATAGTCCCTGAAGAAAAGGTCAGCTCTCCTTTCAAACTGGTGAAGTATCTACCAGATTGGAGTGCAATCGTGACCTCATCTGGATTGGCCCTAATAAAATAAAACTAAATCTCAGACAAGAAGAAAAGTTGCTAGGACAATTATAGGGTAGCACCTCACAGCTGATCATTGAATGGCGTGGGTTGGAAGGGACCCCAAGGATCACCAAGCTCCAACCCCTGCCACAGGCAGGGCAGCCAACCTCCACACCTAATACCAGACCAGGCTGCCCAGGGCCCCATTCAACCTGGCCCTGAACACCTCGATGCCCCATCCACAACCTCTCTGGGCAGCTGTTCCAGCACCTCACTGCTCTCTTGGTAAAGAACTTCTTCCTGATATCCAACCTAAATCTTCCCTCAATCAACTTAAAACCATTTCCCCTTGACTTGCCATTATCTACCCTTGTAAACAGTTGAATTTAGTAATAAACTCATTTAAATATTAAAATACAATTTTTTCTTGAAATCCTGTTATCACAAATATTCCTTTATTCAGACATAGTGCTGGACAAGAAGAAATTACAGAAATACTGATAGTTCATTTAGATTATTGTTCCCTACTTTCACTAAGTGTCATATTGTGAGTAACAACACAGTTTGCTCTTCTTGCCAACCTGTGCCATAGCAAGAGTAGTTATAGTTTATTTCCATTTCTGACAGCCACAAAGAGTGCTGGAAACTAGAGAATCTCAGGAGCAACTTCACTGCAGCCATATATTGGGAACAGCTAATTTAGATATTGCTGTACAGACTCATGAGGCCTTTCACAGGCCATCTCTTATCAGTGGAAGATTAACTTCCATTTCTCAACAAACTGTGGTAACAGCCTTCATTATCATTACCTTGCTGGGTTGTTTTTTTGCTGTTGTTTTTTTGGTGTTTTTTGTTTCAGTTTTCAAGTTACATGTCTCTCAAGATAGTGAGAGGCTCTCTGTAGAATATCAGTCACCATAGTTTGCCATCACATCCACTCTTGACATTCTATGTTGCTCTTTAAAATGAAATAAGGACTTAATGAACAGATTACCTGAAAATTTAAGCCATATTGAGTTGTTCATCAAGCTGATCGAAATAGACTCAATTTTTTTCATGTATTGTTTCTAGCCTTACAATTTAGATGATAAGCTCTTTGAGACAAGGACTGTTTTCCTGTTTTGCATGGCACCTCTCCCACCTCTCAGACCAGACTCATGGTCTGAGACAATGGCTTCCAGACACAGCAAAACTACACACAGTTACACTACTTCATTGAAATACAAGATTATTCTTCCTATCCCATACTTACATTAAATGAAATTTGTAAATTTATAAAAGATTTATTTTTAAGAATAGTAGCAGTGAGAAAAAGAAAATGCCCATCAAACTGCAGTTTATGGTTCCTCTGCCATTAGAAAAAAAAAATACGTACGTGCTCCTGTGCCAACAAAGACTCCTTGCTCATCACCTTCATAGCATACACATCACCAGTAACTTTCTCCCTTACTACTTTTACATCTGCAAAGTGACCACAGCCAACCACGCTCTTTACGTCAAAATCCTTCACGCTGGGTTGGAGTTCCCTTAATTCAGCTATAGTCTCTGCATCTATAAAAATAAGACATTTATTTTTAGGTTAGCTAACTGGCACTTCATAATGAACACAACATCCGCTATGGGGAATAAAACAAAACAACAACAACTAAAAAAAAACCAGAATATTTTCATTCCAGGCTCTGAAGAATTGTTAAATCATTCCAGAATATGCTTCTTTAAAAAAACAGTATATATAACACTAAAAAAAGACACTATTAATACATAGTTAAAAGTGAAATATGGTACATACAAAAGAAACAGGAAATGCTAAGACAGTTCCCATAGCAACCATAATTCTGTCCCATTCATCACACCATAGGCTGATAGCCTCTTTTGTTTCTAATTTCTTTCCAGCTATCCCTTGCCAATACGAAGCACATTCACTAAATATCAGGGCTTGAGGCAGTCAAGTTCTGCAAGTCCAGAGGCAGGGTTCAGTCCTCTGCCTGTGGGAGGCACTAGTCCATTGTCTAACAAACAACCACAGGCATTTCTTTCAGAGGTTACGTTAGGTTTCCCATTGAGGAGTCTCAACCACTATGCACTGTGACAGATAACTGCTGTCTGTAGAGCATTCTAAAAATTCTTCATGCTCTATCAGACGATTATTTTCAACTCAAAACTGCTGGTTGGAACTTTACAAAGAGCATGATAGATCACTGTTTACCCAGTTTTTTGTGTTTCTTAACAGAAAGGTTGATGAAGTTTTTTTGTTTGTTTATTTTAAGTATTTGAGCACTTTTTCAATATTTAGCCCTCACTGATTAATCCATCTGGAATTATTTCTGAAGTACAGGATTGCTACTTTAAAAAGTTACACAGTGCAAAATATGTATAAAATGTGGAATTGAAACTACTACTTCACACTGAAAGAACCAAGTATGAGCAAAATTATTCCTATGTATTTTTTTCCTCATCTGTCCTGCTTTCAACATCATTCTATTGCATGTACTTGGAACATTATGCAGCATTAACAAAAAATGCTTCTTCAACTAGAAACATAATACAGCCTAGGAAAGGTGAACATTAGAGTCACAGAATCATTACAGCTGGAAAAGACCACTAAGATCATCTAAACCAACTGCCAACATCATCCCCACCATATCCAATAACCACATCTCTCAATGCTAAACTTCCACCGTTCTTGAACACCTCCAGGGATGGTGACTCCACCACTCCCTGGGCAGCCTGTGCCAGCGCAGCACCACTTTTTCTCAGAAGAAATTTTTCCTAATATCCAGCCTGAGTTGCAGCACTTCAAAAGCCACTTGCAATCTGCCTTTCTCGACCTAAATAAAGTTTAGTAAGATGCCAAGGTTCCCTTTGCAATGTTGAGTCAGCCCACAGAAAGCAAGAAGCAAGTCCTACATTACAATCATCAACAAATTTAAGCAACTATAATGTAATTGAAATATTCAGGTTCTTAACGACTATCTTTTAAAACAACACCTAAAAACTACTCCAAGGAGCACTTACACTTCTTGACAAAGTTGCCAACGTGTTTGATTTTCATTAAAGCAGGGTTTCTACATTCTTCAAAAAGAGCGAATAAAGAATCGAGGATGCCTTCCCGGGAGAGAGGAGACATCTGCTGTTGAGTCACAAAGAGTGGCTTCCCCTGGAATAAAAAAGAAGCAACAGCAGATGGAGTCTCAGACAACAATGAAAAGCCCCAAATCAATAACATATGTATAGAACAGATTATATATTATTCATTTAAAAATCACTATTTCAGAGATGAGACAAATAACAGTGCAGAAGCACGAGGTAAACATATCAACTCAGGACTTCTAAACGTAATGGCTGTTACAGGTACTTTACCTTTAGACAAAGCAATCTTCTAAAGGTTATTAAAGCTCAGATCACAGCTTTCTTGGATCTATCTACAACCACTGATGGCTCTGATCCGACTGCTTGTCCTTGACACCTCACCATATGTTTTATTCATGGTACAAAAGCAATCAGCATCAATATTAGTTCCAGAAGGAGAAGCTGTTGCACCTCAGAGGATCAAACAGCAGCTGGCTGCGGAAATTCACCTCGTGACAAACTCTCAGCTGTACCTCCCGTGGAAAGGATGTGGATCAGAAGACACAGAATGCAATATTCCATCTTTATGTGGGAAAATCCACTCATATTAAAACATTACCAGATGCACAACTCAACTTCGTGCAAATGAACTTTAACAGCTGATCTCCTTCCTTTACCCCTTCCTCTAAAAAAAAAAACCACAACCCACAGGTGTGCTTTGAGATCCACACAAACGAGAGCGGGGCTGTGGTACACCCGAGATGGACACAGGCAAACCTGAGGTGAGCAGAGCCAACTGCAGACAGATGTTTGTGGTTATTTTTTTACCTGAAAGAGCAGATTGAGGCGAGAGGCACGGCTGGCAATGGGCTCCATAGGACCCGTGTCAGCCGTGGTGCGCGCACTGTGCTTGAACTTCAGCATCCCGGCAGCCTATCTCGTATAAAAGGGCACCTGAAAAAAGGAGAGGCATTTGAGCGAGGAGTAAAAGAATAAAGAAGGTGGGAGGAGAACCTAAGCTACAGGTATATTTCCATAGAAACAAAGGTTATTACAACTGGACAGCCGAGAGCGTTCAGAACATCGAAACAATCGTGTTTCCTGAGAACGGCGGTAGGTGGAGAACAGAACTCTCCCGGCAGAGCCCGAGCACCGCTGTTCGCGCGTCAGGGAACCGCCGCCCGCGCTCCCGCCTCGCGTCCCCTCAGCACCGGCAGCGCGAGCCCCAACTTTACCGCCATCCAGGTTTGAACGCGGCCGGGGCGTATCCTCGTGACCATCACTTCCGCCGGCGCGCGCCCCGCTCCCTCTCCTCGACCAATCGGGAGGCGCGGCCCGGCGGAAGTGCGGTGCTGAGGGGACGCGGCCTCCGCAGGGGCGCAGCCGCGCGTCACCCGCGAGCAGAGCGGGTAACGGCTGTGAGCGGCGGCCCGCCCTGCCCACCACAGAGCGACACTAGGCAGGGTCGCGGGGCTCCCCAGAGCCCGGCGGAGCGATGAAAAGGAGAGCCCTCAGCACTCGGGCAGCGCCCTACACGCCTAGCGTGTGTGCAGCCTGTCCTGTAGCTTATTTATTTATTTTCTTTTCCCAGCCCGTTGCAGAAATGACTCATTCTGTAATAGCTGGGGCTGCAGCCGGTTCAGCTGTAGGCTGGACGTCATAGCTGGCAGCTGCAAACTGCCTGCTAGGACTGCCAGAGGGGAAATAAAAACGTTTTCAGTAGCTTTACATTTCCAGGTTTAAAAATGTTCATTTGACCTTTCCGTCCTTTCTGTGACGTGTGGCCATTTTATTCATGTGTAGGATAATGAGCTTTCAAATGGAGTGGTGCCAGCTCGGCCTCGTCTTCAAAGCAGCGACGTGCCATCCATCAGAATGCTGAGTTGGAATGCAGCATGACCTTGTTTAGCAGCAGAGCAGCAGCAGTGATGTCAGTGGAGAGCAGCAGTGTGAAACGTTGGTCCTGTATGCACACGTATATGGCATGGTTATGAAAACACAGGGTGCCATCGCAAACTGCACCTTGTGCCTTGGCAGGTTTTGAGCTGGTAATAGGAATCTAAACGATAGTGTTCTTTTCAAATAATCAAGTTGCCATATAGTGACCTAACATGTCTTGCTATCCAGCAATCATCTTAATTATACTGGTTTGACGTTTAGCCATAGACTGTTGTCTTTGTTACCTTATGACTTCCTACATGTCATTTTTCACAAATCTGTGCTTCATGCTACCTCTTCCACTTTACTTCTGGAACAATGACATTTTTAATGTATTTCTCACCTCAGAGCTACGTATTTGGGCTCATTTCAAGTTATTAAGCCTGAAAGAGCTTTTAAAACCTAATTTACTGTCCACCACATACACAGCCAATTTGCTTTTTGGATTCCACTCAGGACGCTGTCATTGCCTATACCCCATCCACAACTGCAAAGTGTAAGAGTGATCAGCTCTGAAAAAGAAGTGCACCAAAGAGCTTCCTTTTCATAAACTGTTCAGTCTTCATGCTAGTGCATTTTAGTAAAATTCCACACTGATATTTGGAACTCCATCTTGTCTAAAGATTTTGGACAAGTCTCAGTTGTCTGCCATCCAACCGCAGAGGAGAACTTAGCACTTCTTTGACTTTCCCCTTCTCCAGCCTACCTTGTACACAAATGCCATCTCTTGTAAATGCCAAAAATCACTTATAAATAGCTACACTATTTCTAATGCCACTTGGGAAATTACTGTATTTGTTCATCCATTTAGATTTAGCAAACAGGGGAAGCAACAAAGCTGAGATCTTTTTCTGAAGATCGTTTCTATATTGTGTTCAACTTACAAGGTGTGGCTGATTCTCCTTTCATCCCTTTGGGCTGGTATAGAACACCAATCCACAACCTGGCTGAGGAGATGGGTCATTAAATCCTTTACCTCATCTTCATGAGGCTGCTCTTCTGCAATGAGAACACTACCTCTGGGTATCCCACACAAAAGCCTGGATTTGTTAGACCAGCCAAATAAGTTGCACAGCCCTGCTTGGCTAAGAAGTCTGCCTGTCAGATAACTGTTCTCTCCACTGCCCAGGAGGTTCTACTAAAGCATGTTTCATGTTTATAACTGAATTTTCCATAACGAATTTGTCCTTGTTTTTGTACTGTTGAGTGCCTGCAAGAAAGGAAGCTGGCGTTCCTTGGTACAGATTCATTTTTCTTAATAATGCAGGTGAGGGCTCAAGTTAGATGAGCTCCCTTCAGTAACATCCTTCAATACATACTTTTGCTAGAAGCAGCTGTGATCACATAAGTAATACAGATTAGATACTGACTTCCGTGTTGCTGTGTAAGATACTCACATAAACAAGATTGTATACTTATGAAATAAAACACAGCAAAAAATACAGTTGTGTCCAAACTGTTATCAAAATGTTAGGGGAAAAAAAAAAGATGAAGTGATGAAGCGTGTTGAGGAGACAGAGAAAAGCAATGCAATTTCAGTAATTAAACCCATTTCTGGAATCTCAGGTGAAAAATACATTCCCTTTCAGGCCAACATGTATTTCGTTTTCCTTTAAGTCTCCGACTTAAAGGAAACCTGAAGTCTCTGAGTGAAAGTGATTTCCTTCATACTTCTGATTTTTGAGCACAGGCAATCAGTATACTATGCCTAACAGCAAAGTTACACCTCACTTCTTGATCTCATCAACTACTCCAGTGAGTAACCTCACTTCACTTGAAGGATCATGAGGAAGCCTGCAATTGTACAAAACAAGGGGTTATTCCCTGCAATTAAAAGAATAGGTTGATCAAAAACAAACAGTGAACAGCTCTATGATTTTTGCTAATCAGGTCCCAGTATGGTGCTCAACGTGTTTCAGCATCTCACCATGCATTGAACTGGGTACCATCTGTTTGGTTTTTTGTTTTTTAATAAAAGTAGGGATTCCCCTTTAATTCCTCAGCCAAAATTTCCTCCCTCATGCTGTTGTATACTGTGCCAAGGTGACTATGTTGCATATACATAAAAGCAGAAGATCAGACAAGCAACTATGCTAACTCTTCACCAAGAACCTGATGCTCATTCTCATCCAAACTAGCATAGCCACATTTTAGTGGACAGGGAGATGCCAAATCCCTAACACCACCTGTCTGTGAACTTCTGTGTGTTCAGCAGCATCATTCTTAAGTGCCTTCATCTATGGAGCAGCAAGACACTTGTGACATCCTCTCCAGAGAAGCCTAGGAAGGCAAAGAGAAATAATCACTAGGAAAACAGTGACATTGTCTTTCCTCTGCAGTACTTTTAATTTCCTCTTTGTAATTTTTGGAAGACCACTCTGCAATTATTCTCCTAGGATAAGCAGAAAGGAAATGAAACTTTAGGACACCTATATGGTTTTCTTGGTGTTTCTTCCCTACACGTCCACTAGAAATTAGATACCGAGGTACATCTGATAATATTCTTCAAGGTTATTCTGACTGAAATACTGAAGGCCTTTTTTGTTTGCATTAGCAATGTGCTCACGTATTACCAAAGTTTATCTTCATTACTTTTTTAATACAATGTTTCAGTTTTCTTTATATTTACACAAGTAGAATCCATTCAAATAATGTTTTAAATAAACACGGTAGCCTTCCTACTGGTTACATAGCCATCATCTATATTCTTGATTATTTAATAAAAGGCAAACACATACCAGTGATGCTCTTCACACCGAATCCTCCAAACAGCACTCGGTGGTTGTCCATGCCACCAAGCTCTAACATTACAGCCTTATGTTGAATCTCCCTTTAAAGCCAAAACAGAACCGTGCTGTTCTGGTGTGCCCAAAATGAAACAGTAACCGAGTCACCAACAATCCTTTTTATAGGCAACCTAAGCATTTGTAAAGGAAGCTACGTGGGGATCTCAGAATAACAAGGAATACCTGCATCTTAGACCTGCAGCCAATATTCCAAGCAATGCTGGCCTACTCTTCTCTGAAGAGTGTGGTCCCTACTGTCAAGCAATCAGGCTGTGTAATAGAGAAAAAGGGAATTTCTAAGGGAAAAAAAAAGCCAAAATTCATGAGGCAGTTGTATAGAGAGTGAAGTCTGTACAGTGCTCAGGAAAGCATCTTTTACTGCTGCTACTTTATACTAAAAAGACACTTAAACTTTTGTCCTCTTATTCCTGAGCCTCACACTTGGCTACAAGTTTCACATCTCTCTTGTGGTTAAATGCACCTCTTTCTTATGGTTAAATAAAAGAGCATCTTTTGTAACTTTGCAGTTACACTGATCAGCACTTTCCCATTCAGTTGTATGACCACAACTTATATTCAAATCTATTGCTAGATTCTCGTCTCGAAGCCAAGGTGTCACCTGTACCTCTCCTTCCTGCCCACTGAATGATTTGGCAGTATTACTTTAAGTAGCCCAGTGGGAACCCCAAACTGCACTCAACTGAGTGTTGTTCAGCCCTAAATGTACTTCATTTTAGTGTTGGATGAAATTAAATGAGAAATGAGAGAACTCTTATGCCAAATCTGATGGTGTCAGATTTTTTTTTCTTAAAATGAAACTATTACTCCAGTAAAGCTTCGTGGAGGTATTTTGCACAACTGCTGCCTTAAAACTGTAAAAGAGGTCTCACATTCGTAGAGAAAAGAACATCTTATATGTAGGTGGCTCAGAAAGTAATGCCTCCTGTTTATTTCCATAGGAACTACAAAAAAGAGCACAGTAGCACTACTTATAAAGCTAATTCTCAGCTACAAAACACTGTTTTTCAATAGTCACCACCATTATCCGTGTATTTTCACCAGTGATGACAACGAGTCTGCAAGTCACACTCAAAAATCTGCACCAATAGACACGACCCACTGTCACACTGCTGAAATGCACCACCTCCCTGTGCTCGCACCCACTGGCAGACCTCCATAATCACTCAGTAAGCATCAGTGGATGTCAGCAGGTGCCTTTTTCTCACATGGAGAAACTTTATTCCGTGCTTTTTCTTCATACACACCTCCATGTCAGACAGCATTTTGTCAGACTGCTCCTCTGCTCCCATCTGCCACACAGCAGCAGAATGCAATGGGATATTGGTGGGAAGGCTCAGCATCTGCTGCTGCACCACCAACATCTGCCTCTGACGCTGTGGGCCAACAGCATAAAGTAGGAGGCGTTACTTTCAGAGCAGCCCTTGTACCTTACACTGTCACTGTATGATGGCACAGTCGGGTCCCAGCAGTGGAGGCAGAAGAACACAGAAGTTTCTCCTTAGGGCAGGCAAGAATGAGAGACTGCAGGAAAGGAGCACACCTGGGAACATCAGAAGTAAAAGCACCTTTAGCCACATGAAATTAAGCTGTTTCTTTCTCATCGTTTGTCCTCCACATCCTTTCACATATTTATCATACAACAAGTATATCATTACTTAGAGGATAAATAATTTATTAATTTTTAGATGCGGTGAAAAGCAAATTATCCTCGTCATCCCTCAGGCTTCCTTTGTGCTATTATGGGAACACCCCTGATTTAAAAAAAAAAAAAAAAAAAATTATCCCGTGGAAAGCAATTTATTAAAGCTCACGATCTGTCAAGACACATGAATATTGATGTGCTCACATTAGCACCCCCTGCAATAGCTGGAAACTAAATTTGTCATGACATAACGGGAATTGTGTGTTGCAGAGCAACAAGTGACAGGGTCTTAATTAAAGCAAAATTGACAAAGCATCCAAGCAATTACAATAAACATGCTGTTTTGGTTTAAGTGGAGCTAAAGAACCACTTGCATACTTTCTGTGACGTGGAAAATAAGGCAATACTGAGCTCTTTTAGAAGATAAAGCCTCAAACAATACAGGTACAGCTTATCATCAGGAAATTGCAGGTTGCAACAAAATAATTATGCTAGAATTTAAATACAGTAATTGTGTACACAGTGGTCATACCAATTATATTTTACCCAGATTCCAAAGGAAAATGTAAACTATCTTTATCACAGAGGTATGAAATTCAGTTGAGAGCACAGTTAAAACTGATTAGCAGTTTAACCTTGAATTGCTCCTAAGACAAATGAATTCTGGTGGTTCAAAGGAAGACTGAAATCCACATGAAAGACACCACAACAATAACTTACTTGCTTGTGGGATGGTGATAAGTGCTTCAGTGCCACATGCTGGGCTTCCATTCAGAAACCTGGCATCCCTCACCTTCATGTGGTCCTGATTTGTATTGAAAGAAGTTCTGACTCAATCCAGTCCATGTGCTATATTCAGAGACTGGAATTCTGACCACCATCAAGGGAAAGCACCCCCAAAAGATTAATTCTGCCTTGATATCATTAGCAGGCTCACACTTAGTTATCTCTATCATTGAGATCAGGCAGAAACAGAGGTGAGCCAAACAGACATCGCCACATCCAACCCTGATGAGCAGCAGAACCACGCATCCCCATAAATCTTTGTGGCCGACTTCCAGAAAGGAAGAATGAGAATTAATTTAGCTGTTAGGGAGGTGGCATTGAAAGCGAGTCATGCATTGCTGTGCCACTGTGAGTTTGGAGAGGATGGATCTGGTTACTGTTTGGAGTCTCATGGAATACACTGGGTTCGATGGATGCATGAGGAGTTCCAAGGCCTGCTACGTAAAAGCAAAGCAAAACTACTCAGACCTGTGGTATAACAGATACCTTCAGACTGAGGCATCAGTTAAAAAAAAAAAAAAAAAAAAAAAAAACTATTTTAGTGCTTAAGTAAGCCTGCTAAAGTTATGCAAACTCTTTTGAAGTGCCTCGTTACTAATTGTGGTGAGTAAATCTAAGATATAATGGTAGACTTGACTTACTCTTACAACTGAACTTAAAAGAAGCTCGGATTTTAAGCTTTCGAATATTTATTCCAGCTATTGCAGTAAACAACAAGCTGTGCACAGCAGCTGTGCAGGATGGTGGCAGGCCTGAACAGAGTATGAAAGAGCATCAGTAGCAGTAGATCAGAGTAAAAATAAGAGCATCAGATGTGTCAATGACAGCTGTAATGTGGAAAGACTCTTCCAGGTAAGACTAGAAGGAATTCAGTTCTGATTGCCTGTCTATTTTTTAATTTGGAATCACGATTTTGGTACTTTACAGATTTAAGATGTTCTTGCTCTGAGTGGGTGTGTTCATTCCTGTCTTGAAGAAATCAGCCATGGCAGCCTACATGTTACTTTATTTAATTCTTCTAGAATTAGTTCTATACTGTTTGCTTGAAGGCGAAGAAATATTTTACAGTAACTATTGTGGAATTCTGATATTTAAGCAGTTTTCCATTATAAGAATTGTGATGACAAAGGATTAAGAGAAAGCAGTGACAAAGGGTGGGACAACTTAATGTTCAAATAGGGATTGAATGACATTTGCAGGCTGTGCTGCAGGTCAAGTTGCTGTTGGCCTGGTTCACATTGCTTTCTTACACTTCTACATTTCCTTTGCTGTTTGGCTACAAGACCAAATGGAGAGGGGAAAAAAATAAATGGTGGGAGATGGTTGCAGTGTTCACAGTCTTCCAAGAAGTTGCATCGAGCCATTTTTAACAGATGGGTGAATATTAAAATACTGGCTTTGAAAGAAGAATGGAAACTCCAGATATAAGAAGAGTTTCTGTGGAATGAATGTTTCTTGTGATAGAAAAGAATGAGGACTACTTTTCTTAAAGCACTGCAGATGGACTTCCTTCCTTAGGTCTTAAAAATTAGTGTTTAATTAAAGGTGTTTTTATGCTTGTGTTTCAAATTCCTCTGTAACTGAGAGAATCATGTAAGTACGGAACTAGAATATGTTCCACCTTCCACTCATTCCATCACTCAGCCATCCAGTTTTCCTCAGAGCAATGAAAAGTCCTGGGCACTGACACTCTGGAATTTGAAATAGATCAGAAACCACATTTATGAATTGTTCCAGAGGGTGAAAAAACAGCTCATAGCAATTACTTTCTTGGGAACCAAGACAGAGGTGCAAGTTTCTTGGGCCATATTAAATAATACGCTCATTAAACCTTATGATCATGAAACAGAAGTCAGTCAGCATTTCATATCCAACAATTACTAGAAAAAAGCCCAACAGCCAACCTCAAAATGACAAATAAAAATGACAGAAAGTTCTAGACTGTGATTTGCCAGCAACCCTTTTAATGCTGACCACTGGCTGCTACTTAAAATCCTCCATAAGGCAGCAGGGAAAGCAGTGGGGAATGCTGAGTTCTGCATTAACTCAGTCCACCATGAAAACAGCAACAGGTATTTGGAGATGAAGGCTTTAGAATACAAGATGGTGGAATAAGAGTGTTTTCATGCTGGCTGTATAGTCCGTTTGTCCTCTATCCTCTCAGTATTCTGGGTTTCTTTGGGATGCCTCTTAGCATGCCAACAACAAAAGATGATCCATCTCCTCGTTACTGTCAGTAAGCACAGCTATTCCTCTGCTGAAAAGAGCTCTTAAATCTACTGCTCCTCTGTTTCCCCAAGCTGGGATTCCTCAGCAAGGCAGCACAGCCACAGCAGTGCTGGCAGTGCCAACAGCAGCCACCATGCGAGTGCTAAAGGATGGTGGTTCCTCAGCCCTTTTTCCCACCTCTTGGGGAAAAACACCATCCAGACTTTCAACAACTTTCAATAAACAGGATATGTATAAATCACCAGAGGCATAAAAAGCCTGCTTCATGCACCCTCACGTGCAACGCCCAGCCGTGGTATGAAGAGGAAGGCACACTGCGTCTGTCAGGAGTCCCAGCAGATCAGAAAACGGCAGCTGCTAAATAACATTTTTCTTCCCTGTCCACTCTCTTGTCAGGAGCCACTTCTGCCCAAGCTGCCCATAAACTGTGGGCTGTTGGTGGATCGATGCTCTCTCGCATCATTTGCTCAGTGCTTCGTGCCAGAACCACGGGACTGCAGGACTTCAGTTGTAAAAAAACAATCAATAAACCTGGGCAGCTTGTGATGCTTAGTGACAAATTCTCACTGCCTGTATGGCTGTATTTTAATTTAGACAAAAATAGCCAACACCGCGCTTGCATGCATGCAAGAAGTCATCTGCTACTTTTCTAACGTGTAATTCAATAATTCCTATAATTGATCTTCATTGACAGTTTATGCAAGCTCACTCACCCACACTGCACATATTGTGCTTCCTGACATAATTCCCAACATAGGCTGTGATATTTCAACAGAGGAAGCTTGTTAAGTCGGGTCAAACAAAATAAAGAATCAGAATCTGCTGCAAGTCCTTACCGCTGTCTGCCTTTTCACCTCCCCCTCATCCAAACCCCCTCCAAACAAAAAGCCTGTTGGTAATTTTCTAACGGGTCAAAAATGCAAAACTGCCATTTTGCTACATGTTGATGGGTTGCAATAGAAAAATACGTCATTATTTTTTCCCTGGACACCAGATTATTATTGTTGATCAGACATAATTGCCAGTCTTTATTGTTTCCACATGGTTTGATTTCCCCTGGAAGTGCCATATATGCCTTAGTGATATGTGGAATTAAAAGAATTCTAAATCAGTTCCCAACTAATGAGATGCTATTTCCGAGATAGGCCAATAAAGGACATTTACTCTCCCACAAACAAAGCAAAACAAAAATTATGGCATTGATAATGGGTCTTCAGGTGTCTGAATGAGGGATATCTAATTTCTGGAAACACAAGTAATAGATCCATTTCCACTTACAATAATTGTAAATAAAGACGAACACAATGTTTCTGTTTTATAAACACAATTACTTTGCCAACATTCTCCTACCCTTCCAAAAGACTCTTATGCTCCAAAGAACTGAGATGCAGGAAGAGTTTAATGGAGTACCAGCTGATATAGAAAACTAATGGCAGCAGAAACCAGGCAAAGTTGAATAGCAGCATATTAGGAATGTATGTATAAAATGAAGAGAAATATCTTTCAGAGTGTTGTACTGAGGGATGTGGCTTATTGGGGAAATGCTGGTGGTAGGTGAATGGTTGGACTGGATCATCTTGGAAGTCTTTTCCAGCCTTCTATGATTCTGTACCAACATATATCAGACACCTTTGGTTTAATTTTCTGCAAGTACAACTAAAACTTCAGCTTTTTAAAGAAAGCATTAATTGAAGCTCAGAGACAGACACTTCTCCAAAGACTCCATTATTACAGATTTTCTTGTCAGCTTTAAAGACCAACACTATAGCACCTGAGCAAACGACTCATAAACAACCTCAAGCTTTTCCCCATGTTAGCTGGAGGTAATCTGCTGAGGTAACTTACCAGCTGTGCAGCTGAACGACTGTCCAATTTCTGATGGCTATAGCACTTCACCTCATTGAGCTAGTAACTCATCAGGAGAAAAAGGAAAGCAACCAAGGGTGACCTGCGTGCAGAGGCAATAAAAAGTCACAGTAGCTTGCTTTTACCATACCCACAGCAAGGTGCTGGGGAGGTTTCTGCTCAGAAGGATGTTGGCACGCTCCAAAGAGTAGCACAGTATTTCACAAGCTCTGCAGACATATTTTATATGGAAGCATCTTTTTTCCCCATGGAGAAACTTCCAAAACACTGAACAACAAAAACATCTCAAGGACAAAGCTATAAATACTTCTGTTATTTGTATATAGGTTACCCTTTTGGAATAAAAAAACATGGAGTAGCTTTGATACACCATGCATCTTACCCACCACCGACAACAAGCAGCACAAAACTGACCCAAGAAATAGCAAGGATTGGTAGCTCTGGGCCAGACTGTGTGGTGTAGGTGAGTCACACAGGCTCATTTGGTAGGAGCATTCAAGCAGTACTTTAGGAAGTAGTTGCCTCATCTCTTTTGGCCTTTTTCAGCTGAAGTTTCTTCACTTACGTGTAAGATCTGGGAGATAAAATGTATTTCTCTCTGCAACATCCTCGAATCAAAGCAGTGAGGGACAATATAAAAATTAATGGAGCTCTTCATGAAGAGCTATATCTGACACTTCACAAGACTTCCAAAGCCTCTTCTCCTCCCATCCAACAGGACTGACTTCATCTGGTTCTAAACATCTTGCCATGGAACACACTGTAAGCTTGAGAAACCAACCTGATCTCCAGGAGATGGAGAACCACACTGCAGAGCACAAGACATGCAAAAGAGCAGTCAGCCTAAACAGGATCTGATGGAGAACCTGAGTTGCTGTAGATATACATCAATCTCTCTGCATTTAAGGCCAAAGGCTGTCAAGCAAGCAAAATGTGTGCTTGATCTCTATATCCTTTTAGAAGCCAAAGTGCTCATCAATCCCACTGAACAATATTTGGCCTTGTGTTTGTCACGTCTCCCATTTGGCACGTTGCAGGTCACACTGCTGTCACACACCCCATGGGAGAAGGGGGCTGTGAGCTCAGACCAGAGCTGCACCACACGTTCATGAATATCATTTCCAACATGACTGAGCTCACCCAGCCTTTGCAGACAGGAAAATATTTGAAATAGGAAACAAGAATAGAAGGTACTTTATTAAGGTAACATTCCCACCTAAATTTCACCCCCACATAGCTCGTGTGTGGGTGAATATTAGATTTAAGCAGTTAATTGAATGCTGAATATGTCAGTGACAAATAGGGTCTATGCGCTCCCTAAAACATCTCAGAGCATGCAGAGCAATAATATGGGGAAGGCAGGGCAGAAAGACAAAGGAAACTTTTAATCTTTGGGTTTATTTTTAGGTCATCTATTGAATGAAGCTTTGCCTTTTCCATCAGACACCCCCACCACGCAGCAGAGCAAAGATCCATCAACCCAGAGCATCACGGCTTTCTTCGTGGTGCTGCTTTTTCCACTTAATGTGGTTAGCTAATTAGATCTCCTCTGATCAATCATTGAATTACTGCTTCAAAAAGGCATTGCGATCCGATGGGAGTGCCTCACAGCATCTGAGCACTTTGATTTTTCTGTCCTAACACATTTACAGCTAGTGTGAACTAGGTCCTCCCAGCAAGAATACAGAAATACTACTTTTAAATTACAAGCGTGATTTATCTCACAATTTAATAAGTGACCAATAAAGCTATTGTGATATGGTTTCTTTCCTTCCCCTTTCCTTTTTTGCACGTAAGGCTAACCTCTTACATGTTTTCCATGCCTCTTATGTTTTGATCTCAAGCTCTGCAGCCTCTTCTCAAGCTCATGTTCCATTCAGCTCTTTTAATACCATCAGCATCACACA
>NW_024884867.1:3027313-3034159 GCF_019232065.1 Centrocercus urophasianus
GCTCCCCTAGTGCTGCAGTGCAAGGGAGGTGAGAGGAACAGATCCTAAAGCACCCAGAGCATCCCTATTAATTCGTTTTTAATGTCACTATAAAGCAGTGACCTCAGGCTTAGCACAGGGCTGTACAGAGTTCCTACACTAACAGCATAGCAGAAAAATGAGAGAGCTTCCAAAGTTATGCTCCTCTTAGTGATGCAAAGCACCAGATAGGAAAAAAAAGCTTTTTTTTTTTCTCTTTTCTTTTGAGCAGTGGAAGTGATGGAAAATAATTTACTTTCTAATCCCAAAGAATGACATTTGCCAGATGCAGGCAAGCTGAACAGTGCTACAGAAAGTCCTGCAGTTGCCTTTCCAGAAGGATGGTGCAGTCTGCAAGTAATTAAACAGAAGCCAATATCCATAATTCAGCGATATGTCTCAGCTATTATTTGGCAATTTTTTCCCCTCTTGCAGTCTTATACATAACTATGAGCTTAAAATGGAAATTACTCATACTGAGCTTTATTTTGTTGTCAAATACTCTCATACAGCAACACACAAAGCAAACAAACCTCTTTCCCTGCCAGCCCAAGCTGACCTGCACTCTTACAAACTCTTACTCTGCTATTCTGAGTTGGAATGTGCTACCTGCTATGTGGGCAGCAGGCCCCAGAGAGATACACGCCAGTCTGGCAACCCTCCATTCAGTGAGGCAGAAAGGTGGCAAAGCAAAGGGGATTTAGAAACCAGTAACTGGAACGTGAAAATACCAGATTTGTGGTTTGTTTTTTTTTTTTCTGGAGAGATTATAAATGGAATATTTTTGTAGCAAGATAGATGACAACACCCAAATTAACCCCCCATTAATCAGACTGGGAAGCAAATGATTGGCTGGAAGTTCTTTTCCTTGCACTTGCAGTGCTCCCTGTGCCCAGACTGGCAGAAGAAAGGTGGACATTTCCAGGTGCCCTGCAGAGCCAAGAGGGGGAGAGGTCTGTGCTTCAGACCACCCCACAAAGCCACTGCTCCTGGGGACACGGACACCTCTGCATCTCCCATCCCAACTCCACTTGCTGAAAGCTGGTTCAGGAGGAAAGAGCAGTTTGAACAGAACTTGGTCTTCTCAAAGTCACACAGTGAGAAGTTTTATTACTTTATCCTTCTTTTTCTGCACTGATTTCTTTCTGAACACCCATTTCAATACAGAGCACTCCACTTCTTGTGAGGTAGCACATAGTTGCTGCAGTGCAATCTAGTATTTATACAACATTAAGAAGCAATATGTAACTTTTCCAGATTGAACTGATTCTGGCAAGATGAAAAGAAGGAATATTTCCATGTTTGATCCCATTAACACATAGAAATCTTACCCTACCTGACCCCTGCCCATCCTCTGTGTCCTGATGCCAAGAAGGGCAGGCATTTAACTATGGCCTCAGGATGGCACATACAAGCTAACAACAGCCTTTTCAATAATCAGTTTAAAAAAAAAGAAGTAAACACAGTTTGAAAGCATTAAAAGGGAGAAGGATGCTGAGGAATAGCACTCCCTGACTCACACTAATGCAGGGCCCCTCAACCATGTAAAGCGAGCGCTCCAGCTAACCAGGAGCCACTTAATTACTTCTGTTCAGTGGTTTTCCACCCACATGTTTATCGTAGTTCATGCTGCTGAAAAGAGCTGAAGAAACAGCTCTGGAGATGAAAAGCTTCTCCTCTCATAGGTAATGAGGGCTGCAAAAGCTCTCTGAAAGCTTCTGCACTGCACACATCTGGGATGCCTCCAGCCAGGCAGCACTGCCTGGCTCCTAATGAGGTGACAGCTCAGGTCTGGAGAAGTTCCATGCTTGGATTTAGTGAATAAGAGGATCCAGACAGAAAGGTAGGTTTCTTTGGACAAAATACCCCAAAGCAGAAGTCCCTCAAGGCTGCTCATTCCTTTACTTTAAGGTAAGAAACCAGCATACGCAATCTGCCTGAAAAGGGTAAGCGACTGAACAGGAGCAAAAGGTTCTCAGATCACATTATCCATGTCTCTCAGTCTCCACTCTCCACAGTTCAACATCAAAGCCCAAAGGACACATCCTTCCTGCCACAGCAAAGCCAGGGCAAAGCGTTAAGAGCTCATGAGCCCTGCAGATGGCACTTTGTGCTCTCCACACCTGGCAAGGGTCACATGAATGTGCATGGGAACCAGCTCAGCTCCTGCTGGGCACATCCACTGGCACACATTTGCTGTGAAGGTCAACTGGTCACATCTTGCACAAGATGCTATGGCACTGCCATTGACACCAAGTAGCTAATGACCCATAGATCTTCTACATTTTCTTACAAACTTCTTGTTCCCAAGAAATGAATCGGGCCTCTCTTCAGATAATTTATAGAACACCAGTTTCCATAACAACATATTGTTCAATGAAACACAAATACCTGGTAGAGCTGCTGTTGTCATGACACGAGTGACCACAACAGTGAGTGAGGAGCCTGCGTTACAACCAAGATCGCTCCATGTCAACACGCTCAATTACAGTCTAGTGATCAAAGATCATCATTCTTTTGTGAATCACTGCAAATCATAGCATATACATGAGAACCAAAACAAGGTGGTCCTAAAGAAATATTTTTCCCCCCCGTGAAGTCACACCTAATCATTTAATGGGTGCAAAACAGTATGGTGACCAACACCACCGAAGGCAATGTTAGGACCTAATGGATGCCTATGAAGAAATGCAAACAAGAACTTGAGTGCTCAGCTTGGACTCACTCTATGTCCAGAGTCTGCCTGGAGCAAACTTTCCCCATCTACCACAAGAGCTTTTTTCCTCCTCAGTGAGATGTAGCTAAGTCAAGAAGGATCCTAGGTGCAAAGTGGCACACACATCACCTGGCCCACGGGGACCAAGAGCAAAACCAAGTCAAACTGCCAGACTGTTACCCCTAGCAATTCAAGTTGGCGTGAAACATCGGCTGCATGACTCCACAAATTCCAGAATAGTTCTATGTGTGCGCTTTGGTCTGGAGAGATGGCTATGGCATTCGTCCAAACTGCACACCTGAAACAGTGACTAAAAGCTACAGCAAGATATATTTATATCCCTAACTCACAGATGCCTTGGCACGATGCTCGTATGTGCCATGTAACAAGTTCAATCCATTATCCTATTCTTTTCCCTTTGCATCCCTTGTTCCTCACAGCTTGGCAGTGGAGTGAGCACAGCCAGGTGTCAGCTCTGTCCTTAGGCAGTACTGAGTCACTCAGGCCATGTTTTTGTACCCTTAAGCAAACAAGATTTTTTTCTTCCAACTTCAGCGTTATGAGTCACTTTGGTGTCAGTATTTTTTCTGCTCTTAATGACGTTATGTTGATAACCATGGGAAACAAGCTTGCTGGGAACTCTTTGGGGACCTGACATCTTGGGAAGAATCAGGATGGTCTAACATGGCTAACACCCATAACAGCTTCCTCCTCCCTTCCGTTAAACCAGAAATTTCCATCCTCTTCCCCCTTGCCAATCCCCACCAATCACTTTCCCATCTTGTATTTCCCATCCCTGGCACTGGGGAGAACCTGGGCACGTACAGACCACATAGCTTTGGATGTTAGGGAAGCAAAGAGGAAGAAAGGTTGCACAGGAGTGCTATCTCTGGCTTTGCAGTTCTGACCTGCTTTGAAAGCAAGACACGTATCGCTTTTAATTATTCATCTGGGCAACTGCAACCTCTGAGCAAACTCTCCTTGCCTGCCTGTGCCTCTTGCTGCCCATCTGACAGCAGCAGGAGGTTGAGCAACATGGAAGACACCTCAGCATGCATGGATGTAGAACACCAAAATAACTTCAAACCTTTGTCAGAAAGCACAGCAAAGCAAAGAGGAAAAAAAAAAAAAAAAACCACCAAGAAATTAATCACTCAGATATGAGAGAGAATGGCAAAGTAAACCTTAGAACGTGTGCCATCCTCCCTGCAAAACTGTCAGCCCCCAGCAGGAAGACTAAAGATGCTAATGGAAATTCCTCTCCCGTCACAGAGAGCTGTAAAAGCATAGGACAGCAGTCTGCTTTCCTGTAACATGTCTCTCAGTCTCCTTCCTCTAAATAAGAAAGGATGATTGCCTGCAGCACTCCATTTCTGCCTGCTGCCCTCCCAGCCCAAGTGGAAGCACTCAGGTCTTTATTGGATTTGTAGCCATTCAGATGTGCTCAAAATGATCTGTCCTGCTTCACCCGCACCGCGCAGTTCAGTGCATGCCAGCATTAACTGGTGTGACCATAAGAGATCCAGACCCTCTGTTACACCTCCTTTGTGAAGAGACCCAACAGTGGAATCCCTGGAAGGCAGCGTTCATTTCAAAGCACCACTTCTAACAGTGCACTTGACACTGGGCTTGAAGAGCCTGCGCAGCTTTGAGCTCACCTCTCCTTGACCCTCTGGGGAGGACAACACACACAGCTCTATCTGCTGCTTAAATTGGATTGCCTGTTTCAGTATCTCAATCCTTTCAGAACCCATCCAACAGAGCAAATTGCCCTGAGTGGCTCCTTTAGATGAGTTCTCCAGCCTTCCCATGGCTTATTTTCTGAGCTGGGTTATCACAAGTTGGGGAAAAACAGGAAGGGGAAACTACTGAAGAATAAAGTGCTGCCCTGTAGCAATCAGAAAGATCAACACAGAGAACAGCAGCACAGGAGGTGTAATAACAAAGGGCCAGTGTAAATGGAAAGGTGCTCACCCATCTCCAAAGATCCAGGTTCACAGCGAAAACACCACAAGGGAGAGATCTCCAACCACAGAACCTGCCCTAGTGGCAGCCAGCCCTTAAATGAGGTCTAAGAGAGGTGCAGCCAGGCTCCATCCCTTCCTATCACACAGCTGAATTGCCTTCACCTGTGCTCCCAGAGCTGACCAGGTCCTTTTCCCAGGTGCTCCATCAGTGCTTCAGGTCAGGACTCAACAGTTCCCATACATGTCCCTTATCCCTGTCCAAGTCAAACTAACTTTTGCTACTTGCTCCTTTTCTACAGTTTCTCACCTGAGCAGGAAAAAATTGATCACTTCTCCTATAAACAATCTTACACCACTCTCTTATATGAATATGTTATTTTCACCCTCATTTCCCAATGCCACCATGAAAGCATACATCCTGGATGAGATCCATGCATACTTGTGATGTGATCACACCACTTGATCTCAATTCTCTGCGTGCTTGAATCAATCAGAGTTCTCTCAAAATGGTCTGTGTAATCATCAGCCCTTTTTGTTGTTGTTGGCTGTGGTTCTCCAAGGACACATCTGAGCCCATCTAGGGGAAGAGAAGCAGCAACAGCAATCAGTTGCCTATGGACAGAGACGCAGTGCCATATGTGCAAAACATAGCACTGATTTACATCTCCTCCATCAAGCAATAGCATTTTCTCCTTCCCATCCAAACAGATGCAGCTCTGGGGTTTGTTTCAGGCTTTGTTTGAGGGATTAAAATCATCTCAATCTAATCTCTTTTCGTTTTATACACCGAAAGAAGAATTAGAGATGAACACTGTGGCCACAATGGATTTCATTAATCACACCAGGCTTGGTTTGCTGTAGTAGGCACTTCCAGCAGAAGGTGCTCACAATCAGTTTAATCATTAATCTCCCTCCTCTGTCTAAACAGTGATGAACAAATCTGTGACAGCCTGGTTCCTGCATCAGGGCAGAGGCTTCTTGTAAAAGCAGCAGTGCTGTTGGAGCCATCTCCCCTTATGGCAAATCCCACTTTTTTGGCCACATAGACCCCAGCTGATTGCAAGGACAAAAGGCCTGGAAAAATTGGTGCCTGGGGAATTGGTAGGAGATAAAGGAGGAATCGCTTCTGGGTCACCAGTGCAAAAGAAATCAGGGTCCTAATGGTCAACAGTTGCCACTGTAGGACGGGTGCTGGCAGGAGCATGGCACGAGGCACTGCATCTCCAATGGGTTTCAGTAGAGCAGGTGTTTGTATCACAAAAACATCACTGCCAGGACAGGGGCCACCTATCAACAAGTCCTCCTAGCTGGGTTGGGTTCCTGGGGCACATCCCCAACAAAAACCACACCAGATGGCCGGAGAGAAATGTGCATTGCCACAATTCATGTTCTGACCATTGTGAATAATCAGCAGCTCTTCGGTGCCTCGGCTCTGTCACAGGGCAGCAGCCAGCCATGCCAGAAAGCTGCATCAGCCATCAGCTGTCCCAGCCAAAAAGCTGCTGGGGTGTGATGTGCTGGGGCAGCTGCACAGGGTTATACACAGTTTAATTGAGCTGTCTGTAGGAGAACAAACTCCATGGAAGCAGAGTCTAGAGATGAAAGCTATAAATCCGACGTTTATTTCTGCAGGCTTCTGGAAGTCCAAAGCACAAGTTTTGTTTAAAATGCTTCTGTATCAGTCACTTGCTTTGAAATTAAAGCACCATGAGAAAGCGAGGAAGCACCATCTGAGCTGATGTGATGGCACACCCGGCTGCACTGCGTCCTGATCTAAAGGGGCATAAAGCCAAATAAATAAATAATAATAATAATAAAGAAAGAAGCATTTCCACGGACTGTGATCACCTGGAAATCCTGCCCCTGGTAAAGGCTCTTCCCAGAGACAGAAGTGCCATGAGGAAATTGACTACAACTCCCAACATTCACTGAAGCCGCTGTTAAGACAAACGTTATCCGGGAACATCCAAAACAATCAGAAAACGAAAGCAAGCCCCAGTGGCTGCTGGAAGCTGTAGTCAGCTCTCCAGGTGCGAACTACGGAGTAAAAAGGTATTGAGAGCCGCCCTCCTCCCCAGCAGAGCCCAGCCGGGGTCTGAAGGAGAGGGCAGTCAGCAAGAACGAAGCGCTATGCCCCGTCAGAGT
>NW_024884867.1:3034592-3089492 GCF_019232065.1 Centrocercus urophasianus
CCGCCGCCGCCGCCGGGGCCGCCGCCCTGGAGCTGGCCCTGGAGGAGGAGCTGGCGCTGCTGGCCGCCGCCGGGGAACCGCCGGAACCGCCGCCCGCCGCCGCCGCCCGCGACCCCGAGCTGCTGTCGCTGATCCGGCAGAAGGAGAAGGACCTGGTGCTGGCGGCGCGGCTGGGCAAGGCGCTGCTCGAGCGCAACCAGGACATGAGCCGCCAGTACGAGAGGATGCACAAGGAGCTCACCGACAAGCTGGAGGTGAGGCCGGCCCGCTGCGCTCCGCAGGGCCCCCGCACGGGGCCGCGTTCCCCGGGAGCCCCGGGTTCGCTCCCCTTCCCCGATGAACCCGGGCGCGGCCGCGATAGAGAAAAAAAGGTCGAAACTCCCCTCCTAGGCCTGGGGTGCTGCCGTCCCCGCTCCCCGGCTGCCGTGCGGGCCCGAGGAGGGGCTGCGAGCCTCGTTCGGGAGGCCCCAGGTTGCCGCTCTACCCCACGTCCCAGCCGGGCGGGGAGACGCGCACCGTGCAGAAATGCCTCGTAAGTTACATTGATACCGAGGCACGGGGCGTTTGGAACCTTTCTGCTGAAGCTGTTGCAGCTGAGGCATTAGCGTGGCAAGAGATAAGCCCCGCTGATAGGTTTCTGCTTGCTGGTTGCTCTGAAAAATACCTACAGGTATCTCACAGCCGTTTGCCGGGGGCCCAGTGGGTTGAGCTATGCACTGGTTTTTAAGGTTGAGATGGAGTTATTACAAAGAATAAGAGTCGTGTAGGCAGCTTCCTTCAGAACAACTCTCTCGCACGACAGTGTACAACTATCTTCGTTTTAGAGATATTCTTGCAATGTCCCTTCTCTGAGCGAGCAGCAGAGCTCCTAGTTGCTGCACAGCTTCTCACCTTCCTGGAGAGAGTCTGAACAATGCTCGGTTAACACCCAAATTTCAAGTAACGGCCCTAGGCCAATTCTTTGTGCATTCCTACATATTCCCATGTTCATTCCTCACGGGTTTACACCCCTCGAGTACAGTCAGATTCATGACATTACTGCACAGCCTTTGTTCTCAGACCTCTTTCTTCCCAAAAGGAGGAATTCCTCCCTGTTGTTTAAACTCAGCACTTCACCTAGCTGCTCCCTTTCTCTTTGCTGTTCGGTTAGAAGCGATACTGAAGGTGACATTTGTCCAAATTGTGACTTAGCAGCACTGTTTGTCAGACCAGAATTTCTCAGACTGTGACGATTTGCTGGAGTGAATGTTTTCGGGTTGGTCTTTAAGCAAGAGCAGACGTCTGTGGCATTGTGCTGACGTGGATTCCCCATGAGTTGGAGTAAAACCTTTCCTATCATCCAAGAGAAATGCACAACGTGAGGCACTTCCTGGGCTGCCCCTTTGTGAGTTTGGGGGTCTCAGACACAACTATCTGCAGAATGTAAAGGTGAAAAGGAGAGGAGAAAAAACTCAGGCTTTACAGTGCTTAAATAACATTCCCCAAATGTTTACCTCCACTTTTATGGATCCATTTAGGAGGTGAAGGAAAGGATGAGAAATTCTGCCAATTGTTTGCATTTTTCATCCCATTGCTATTGCTCCAACTTTCCAGTTGAATGGCAGGTTCTGGTTTTTCAGGTGATGCATCTGATAGAAGTTCTCTGCTTAAGGGATTTTTTGTCTGCTGGGTTTATCAGATCTGAATCTGTGATCCTTGACCCACACAAACCTGAACAGCAGTATTCTACAACATTGCAATCCTTGTTTAGATTAAAAGATAGCTTCTTCTTGTTGCCACTGAAGTGAATTTCACAGTAAGCCTTTCCCTCTTGGAGGAATGGGAAGGAAGGACTCACATCCCTTAACCTCCTTCCCTACACTGAGAGCTCTCTGATGACCAGAAGCAAAGTCTCAAATGAAATCCGTGGTGACAGCTGCACTGCCATAGTGATGTATGAGCAGCATTCAAGAGGAGAGATTTCCCCCCCAAGTTGGTTATGGGAACCTCTCCATTTCCCAGCAGCCAACGTGCTGCTCTTCTGATGCTTTGCCTCAAGACTGGTTTTGCAGTGTTGTCACCACACTGGTGAGAAACATCTCTTGTTCCTAGGTCAGCTTTGTTACCTGGGGCAGTGCACACATAGGGCAGAGACAGCTGCTGCTGGCCAAATACGTTCTGGTTTTGCAGGTGTGGCACTGAAGCTCAGCGTTCCCACCACCCGCCCCTCCTCTGATTTCAATTAAAACTCCGAGTTTGAGTTCATGTCTAAACATACAACTGTAATAAACTGATCTTTGATCCCAGTTTTATCCTCCTCAAGTGGCTGAGGCATTTCATATCTTGTTCTGTTGGTACAGAGATGCTTGTCTCGTCTCAGCTTTTTGAGGCTGAATGTTAGGAAAAATATCTTCTCCAAAAGAGCGGTCAGGCACTGGAATGGGCTGCCCAGGGGTCTCTGTCCCTGGAGGTGTTGAAGAAATGCTTAGATGTGGTGCTAAAGGACATGGTTTAGTGGGCTTATATTGGTGGTAGGCAGATTGGATGATCTTGGAGGTCTTCTCCAACCTTGGTGGATCAATGGTTCTGTGAGTGCAGGAGCAGGACACTGTGCGTGGCACGGGTTTTCCTTTGCACCAAGGCACTGAAGTGGTTTGTGAATGACCAGCAAGACTCGTTGGTGGCTTCTAAATCACACGTGGGATGTCTGTGTGTGCAAAGGAACTTCAGCTGCACTGCTGCTCCTCGGCAGGCTGAAGTTTCACCTTCCATTTAGAGAAGGACCTGGATCTTTCTCAACGTTGCCTAGCAGTGAGAGAGGCAGAGCTGTGAAATACAGCGTTTTTAGTGCGCTGCTGAAAGCGGAATTGTGGCTGCTCCAGCCACCCTTAGTTGTCACGGGCCTTGCATTAGGATCTCCCACTTAGTGCATTCAAAATGATGATTGTAATGCTGAGTATTTGCAAGGGGTACTCATTCCTTCAGCATCTGGCAACACAGGAAAACACTTGGCTTTGTTTTTACCCCTTGCATCTGAGGGTTTTCCAGAAAGTCCTGGATTTGCAGAAGGATTTGGGAGGGTTACAAGCAGGGCATTGCTACATTGTGCTGAAGATTGCATAGAAGATTTAGGGATAAGATCAAGGACACAATACAGCATCTTCTGCAGAGCAAGAGGGGTGAAATGTTAGTGATAACATAGGCCAGAGGCTGCTGGGGAAGTGCAGAGCTCTGACATTCACTGCTGCCCAGGAAGGTGACAAAGACCCTGCAAGGCAAGCTGTGTGTCATCAGCACTAGGCACCCAGGGGAAACAGCCACCTCACAGCCTGTGTTCCTAACAAGCAATAAAAAGCCACTTCACACAGATGCAGTGCAATTTTCTTTCCCTCCTAGCAGGTTTATTTTCCCTTCCTAACATAAGCGTCATAGGGGATTGCTCACTGGGGGATGATAACCTGGGAAAAATGCTGCCAGTGCTGGGCCCAGTGGCTTTCTGTTCTTTGCTGAGACATGTTCCTAAAAGGCTGTGAATCCAGTAGAGAGTAGCAGCAGGTTATTGTGGGGGACAGAAAATGAACAGCAAGGAGAGGGCTCCTGCTCTTCAGGTTTCCCTTTTGATCTCAGGACATGGCCACATCCCAGCCTGCGACTGCTCTACAAGCACACACGTGGTGTCAGGCATCAAGGGAAATCCGAGCTCAGATTTTCGGAGCAGAGATTCTTTCAAACGGGCACAACAAATCTATTTTGACCTAATTTGCAGCTCTGTATCAGTCAAGCCCTCATTTAACTGAGCCTGTAAGGCATCTGAAAGTTCCACCAGATTCACGCTGTCCCTTGTTTTGCAACCAGTCCTAAGCAGAGCAGTTTCCAGAACTGAGAGTCGTTTCTGAAAGATTTGCAGCCCGGAATGTGCACATGTCACATCTAGAGAAACTACTTCAGTGCCTCCACTGCCACCCCAGAGGGGACTGCATCAAACAATGGAGTTACTGTGGACTATCAAATCACCAGGCAACTAATTAGGTCAGGAATAGAAGGAGCAAATGGATAGATGATTCAACTGTTGTTCATAAGACCCATATGACAAGAAAGATGCCTCATCTAGCTTCCTCATCAGCACTAAAGGTACAATTTGTGTAACTTCTACTATAAAGGCAACTTTTAAAAGAATTCTGCCACTGCCCACTGAAATTAATAATAATTCCTGCTCTGGAATTAGCTGGGCTCTGCCCATCGATTGGCCTGCCTGACCTATATTTTCCACCTATTGCCATGCAGCCTGCATTACTCATTTGGCAGTTCTTTCAGTAAAAATTCAATGTGCTGATGCAGAGAGGCCAAGGAGAGGCCAACTGCTGGAAACAAGGAGCAAGCTTAGTGCTGTGACCTGCCCTGACATGGGTGGGACTGCCACCTCCATGCACCGCCGTGCTCTACTACCATTCTCCTTCCTGCACCGAAGCACTCGGTGCTGAGCATGAAGGAGCACAGGAGAAGGCAGCTCTCACTTTTTTCCTCCCTCCCTAACCTCTTCTCCCCCTCCCTGTTACCTATAGCACCTGGAACAAGAGAAGCACGAGCTGCGGAGGCGGTTTGAGAACAAGGAAGGAGAATGGGAAGGAAGGGTGTCTGAACTGGAAAGCGATGTGAAGCAGCTGCAGGATGAGCTGGAGAGGCAGCAGGTTCACCTGCGGGAAGCCGACCGTGAGAAGACACGGGCTGTCCAGGAACTCTCTGAACAGAACCAAAGACTCCTGGACCAGCTCAGCAGGGTGAGTGAGCGTTGGCATAAACGTTGTGCTGTGTGGGTTGTGGTCATTTAACACACAGGTACCTTTCTCAGCTCTTCGTATCTCGATCTGATTTGGCAAATCTGGTCTTCGTTTATGAATAGGCTGAGCAAACGTGAAATGCAAGAAAAAAGCACATCTGGGGCAGGGCCAGAGAGCTGAAAGGCTCTTTGCTGACCCCCATTTATAGTCAATGTCCATTGACTGTAAAGCTATTAAACTGAATGCGCCATGCTGCTCCACAATGGTTTGTCCCTGCAAATAATTTTGTGATGTGTAAATGTCTGAGAACCTACTGAAGTTCCTTGGGATGGCATGTTTCAGCAGAGCTCAGCCTCTGAGTGAAAGAGGATTTGGAGTAAGGCTGCTGCAAATCAGCCTAATTGACTGACTCTTTCCAGCACAGGTTTCATCCTGACAGCAAAAGACTTAACAGTTGCTGCCTCCTCAGATGCTGACCTGTCTTCTAGAATTAAGAATCTTGTCTTCTTCTTCCCACTGGACAGTACAGATCATAATCTTAACTGCTCGGGAACACTGTTGCTCCAGCAGAGGAAAGCATTTCCTCACCAGTTGCACATCCCCAAAATAGAATAGAACAAAAACGTGCACCAAAACTTGTGCTGAAGAGATCCACTTAAGGGTAAGAGTGTATTTCAGACCAGGTTCACTCAGAGGTAGGTCTCCGGGGCTGGTTAAGATATGGTTTAAGGGGTTGGGTCAATAGTTCAGTTGCAACACTAGGACAGAAGACTGAAATGGGCCAAGAATAAAGGCCTTTTCACTTGTCCCTGCTCAATCTGGGTGTGCTGTTTTCCTGTGCCTCTGGAAGAGGTCTTCAGTAAAATATTTTATACTGGAAGTTGAAAAAAAAAAACCTTCCTCATTCTGCTACAGGTTTTCCTGTTAAGTGCTAAGGAAGTCACTTAGTCTGTAGATTAATTGGTGTTTAAAAAAAAAATAGGAATAAAACACCCTTCCTTAGCTTAGGAGAGCTGCTAAATTTACCACTGTTTTTAAACCAGTATCTCCCAGGTGTAACAGATGAGTAGAGAGGATCTCCTACCTCTTCTCTGGGCAGAGCATCTCACATACAATGCAGATAAGAGGTTCTATCGCAGATTTCCTGTGTAATGTCAGATTTATCACCTAAGGCCAAAGATTTGGCTGTCATTAGATTTGGTGGCCCTCAGGGATTTTCTGTGAATGCATGATTTGCTTTGCTGGCTAGGAGATACCAGATCTGTCGTGGTCCCAGTGTAAGTAGGTAATGAAGACAGTCTAGAAGGTAGGAAAGGAAAACCAAACAGCTTGCTTTGGGCTTTAAACTGGATGGGATTATCCTCAGTTAACACTTGTGCTGCAGGAGCCTCTCACAACCCAGCTGCTCAGTAAAGCCTTGTGCAAAGAAGCCAGCAAGTTAGGTCTACCAGCAGTGTCAATACATGGGTTTTGTTCCCTCCACTCCCAATTACTGCCAGAAATAATCCTCCCACTTCAGAATTATCCCATCTCAGGAAAAAAAATGGTTCCTTGGCACTAACCTTGCTGCTTCAGCCCCCTCCTGCCCCCAGCTTTGTGTAGGGAACCAGATGTTCTGCGATGCTCAGACGAGCAGAGGAAGCAGCTTATTCTTGCTGAGGCTTCCTGGCCAAGATTCACTGCTCAATGGCTTTGTCACCTGGTTAAGACTTGCCAGTAACTCAGATATAGCTGAGGACATGGTAGGTGTGCAAACAGCTTTCCTGGAGTCATGAGAACGTAAGCAAACCAAAGCCAGGTCAGGAGTGGTTTGTTGCTCAGCCAAGGTTTTGGTTGAGGCTTTTAAATATCTCAGCCCTTGATTACTGCATGCTTGTTACGCCGTGTTTGCAGTTCAGAATTTCTAGTTCTCTTGCTCTGAAGTGGTTTTGTATGCAGTGTTTGAGGCAGCAGTAGTGCCTAAGCCCTGGTCACCCACATGATTCTGGCCCGTTAGTGCAATAAACAGATGCAGTTACATAGACACACTTGCCTACAGTTGAATTGCCATAGGCTGGGGTCTCTCTAGAGATCACAAACTGATTGATCACCAGCAGAGAAAAAATCCTGCAAAGGTGGGCAGTTACAGCTTCTGATAGCCTCTGTGTCCCCAGCTCTGCATTTTTTGTCACAATGCTCTGTCTGGGAGGAGTACACTGAGAAAAATCAGTGATAAGGCAGTTAAAGCTTCATTCAGAGCCTCAGCTCTACCCCCATCTGTCACTGAGTCCCCTACTGGAGGTTTCACTCACAGGAGGACAAAGAAATGTTGCTCTCTGATATGAGTCATTCTATGCTAAACAGACACTGGCTCTTTAAAATTTAATTTCTACAGATTAGCAATTAACACCTCATGGCCCAGTTTCACAATACTTGAGCATCTCCCTGGGAAAGGCACCAGGCTCTGTACATCAAGTAATGGTCTCAGCCTCACAACCTACCAGCCCACATCATCCAGCTTGCTTCTTCGGGGGGTTCCAAGCTTCTACCCCTTCCACCTTAGAGCCAGGCAGCATCCACTAACTCCTAGCCCTCCTCCTTACTGCTTTCATACTCTTTTACTAATTAAGCCTTAGTTCTTTTTTTTAATTCATGCTACCTTTCCCAGAGATGAAGGGCCAACTCAACCACATGCTTTTTTCCAGTATGAACCTGGCACAAATGCTAACCAATTGAGCACACACTCCCACACACAGATAGCAAAGGGACCTAGAAAGCTCTGACTTGCAACTAAAGCATGGGACTGGAAAATCCATCCTTGATGCTGGCACAGACTGGCAAGGAAAACTCAGCATTGGGAATTTAGAGACTGTTGCAGTCTCTAGAACTGGGGATAACTGTCTTGCCTTAGAGTTGCCAAGAGGCTACAATCAGGTCTGTAAAATGACTTGAGGTCTTCAGATGAGATGATGATACAGGAGAAAACTTTACATACCTAATAACAGTAAGTAGCTATAAGGAACTTTGCCTCTTCTTGCAATACAGCCTTCTGTTAGAAGCAAAGAACCACACTGAACAGAGATACCAGCCAGATTCTAACAGCATTGAACAATATGGAAATGAGGTAAGGCTGGGAGCTCATAGTGAAAGACACGACTCAGATGCCGAAGATCAAGTTCAAGATCTTCACAGTAACCTTATTTTTTAATTTTCTATGTGGTGATTGCAATCCCTTCATCTCCCTCCCCCTGCTTCAGCATAGCAGAGCAGGTAGTACTTCTCAGCAGTGCCCAGGCCAAACAAGATGCTGATTTTCACCTGGGAGAGCTGCAGAGCACACACACCAAGGTACATACAGCTCACCATCAACACTCAGAGTAAAGGAGGCAAAGCACAGCTCCACCAAGAAAGCCATGCCTTGGAAATTGTTTTGTATCCAACTTCTCCAGTCTCTCCCATCTGTTTCAGTTCCCCATTTGGAAGAAATAAATAAAATCCTTATCCTTTTAAGTCATAAAGTAAAGGGGGAGAATGGAGATGGGAAGCCACGTAGTGAAAGCCTTCCTCTTACATGCACCCACAGCAGCAACCACAGCAAGAGTGCTGTTCCCACCTCAGGGCTTCCAGGAGCTACTAATATAAATAGCAACAGCAACCTTTGCCTATATTGAGGCAACATATTACTACTTTGTCAGGAAGTGAATGAAAAAAAAAAGACTTTCACACTGTTTCTAAGGAGCTTTACCAGATGGCATTCCCACACATTTCCTGCTACCAGCTCTGGGCTCCTGGAGCTATTTGCTGCAACTTGGGCAAGGATGCATCCTTCCTAGTTCTGTTGGGTTTCTTTTCTGGTACACCGAGTACAAGGCAGTAATCTCACGACATCGAGCTCAGGTAGTTTTTGCAATGAAAGTTCCTTTTCAGTGGCAGGAAGCAAAGTGTCATCTTGCACTGCTGAAATAGCTCTTTGTTTAGAGAGGAGCACTGCAGCATCCCTCAGTGGGACCCTCAATCACCAACTTCTTATATTCCCTCAGCATCCAGTGCCAACACACTGCTACAAAGAATGAGGTTTCAGTCAGTCCCTTTGATAAAGAAAGGCAGCGACCAGCCAGCCCTCAAAGTCTCCAAAGGACTTTGCATTTGCTGGCCACAAAACCTCCTTTCAGTGATATTTCAAGGGAAGGAGTTCCATGTCCTGCTTTGTGCTTCAGCATGCAGCTCTGGAGGACCAACAGGCACTTCTTGACTTAGATCTGAAACAAACATGGTGAGGCACTGGAACAGGTTGCCCAAGGAGGCTGTGGATGCCCCATCCCTGCAGGCATTCAAGGCCAGGCTGGATGTGGCTCTGGGCAGCCTGGGCTGCTGGTTGGCGACCTGCACACAGCAGGGGGTTGGAACTGATGATCATTGCGGTCCTTTTCAACCCAGGCCAATCTATGATTCAAGAATGAACTGAATATATGGTACCATACTTTGCAAATCACTTGTGCTTTAAATATCTCCTCTGGTGGTCAACAACACACTTAGAAAAAACAATGGCCTGTTGTCAGTGACTGAACAAGTGTGTTGGGCAAGATTTGGTGCTTTTTCCATGCCAGAGATGTGCAGCCATTACCCTATGAGCTGGCTTGTCTTTAATTACTCATTTCTAATGTACAGATGCTTAATGCAAGCTGCCTTATGTCTGTTGAGTTGTCTGTGATAGCACAGCAGGGCACATTGTGAATCTCCATGCTTAGCATGGAAGCAAATCAGGCTCAAGCCAAGCACTGCTTTGGGGGCTTTATTTTTTAGATAGAGCCCCAAGTGGTGCAAAGCTGAAGAAGAGTTACTGTGACATTTCAAGGTGTGAATCGGTCACTACACTGAATTCTTTGTAAGACTGTTATGGCAAAATATGAAGTTAAACGTTCACTAAACAAACTTCAGAAACGGGGATGGTGTGAAGAGCCCTGCATAGCAAACCTTGGTCTGCTTCGCCTCTGGACAGTGTAAATTCAATAGAATGGAGAGACTGCACAAACCAGGGCCAGCCACTGAAAGCAGCAAACCTCCCACTGACCACACGAGGCACCTGCACCTGCCTGCCCCCTCTGAAGCATCACCAAACCCCAGCAGCACGTAACCAGATCCCCCATCACCTGCTGAATACTGATTACTGCACAGGCAGGAGTGGCTTCCTCTTACCAGCTACTTCTCCCCTAGCAGAAAGCACTTGTTTAATAATTCAGCTTCGTGCCACATCAGGACTGGAGCGCCGAGGCTTTCTATGCTCAAGCTGTAAATATAGGACGTGACTGCAGCTGCATGTTCTCTCCTGCAAAGTCCTACAATGAAACAAATCAGTGCCCTAGAAGGCAACGAAGACATCTTGAGCTCACTGGGGTTCCATCCATCTGGGTGAAGGGAGCCAGGCAGAAGGAAAGACTCAACCCCCCCAGTGAATGCCTTGCCAACCCTGCAGCACCCATTAACCCCATTTCAAGGCACCCAGAGCTTTGGGAACCAGCAGGGCATAACTGTCACGAACACCAAGGGAAGAGGAGCAGGCAGGGGAACAGGCACTCCCAGAGGCTGCTCAGAGGTTTTCCGTTTCAAGCAGTTTCTTTTCCCTGTGTCCTTTGGTTACCAGCAAGCAGTGGCAGAATGGATTTCTATCCATTCTTCTGGAGGTACACAGAATAAAACAAGGGCACGCACTGCTAGCGAACCATGGCACAAAGTCCTCTGGAGGGAAAGAGTTAAAAATCACTGAGATTAAAAACACGTTATGGGGAAAGGCAGAACTGCACAAATCCCTGCTCATGGGGAGAAGGGAGAGCATTCATCCACCCACAGGCTGGATGGAGCCCCAGGACAGGGGACCTGCACCCCACCATCTGCAGGGACCCTTTGCTTGCTGCTAGGCAACAGCACACCACATCACAGCAGGTGATGTTGCCACGGCGACTGGGTGTGATTCTGCTGCTTGTGATGCTGTGACAGTCAGAGGACACGCAGGGAAACGCATTGGTGACGTCCAAGGCAGTGAGTGGTGGGGGCTGCGGGCTCGGCTCGCTGCCAGGACGTGTCCCTGGCATCACCATTTCATCCCCTTATTTCCTCTCCTGCTCACTGCTCTTTATTTAAAAATAATAATAATAATAATCACTCTGGAGATCTCCTGGCCCAAAGCAGCCTGTTGTCCATGCCACTTACAGGGAGATTTTCTAGCTGCTGCTCTACTCAGAGTGACTCTGCCAGGGCTGGGCACTGTGTGCATCCACCCTCCAGTGAGCCCTGCTCTGTGAGGCACGGTGCAACAGGACTGGTTGTTTGTCACAGCCCATCTCCCATCTTGGAGGCTGGTGGTGCCCAGGTGGAGCCACAAACACTGGCCCCATGGAGCAGTTCCAGAGCTCAGCCATCCCATCCTCACGCCATGGGCAGTTCATCAGCTGGAATGAGTGTCCAGAGCACCATCTAGGTAACACCTATGTACAACTGCTTATCACCTGGTAATCAGCTGTACGCTGTTCTTCCTTGTACTCCAGCCAAGCCCAGCTCACATTCTGCCTTCACCTCTAGCAAGTAGTTCTGGAGCAGACCTCAAGGCTTTCTGCAAGGCTTTGTGCCTTGACAGATGGGCAGCATCACTGAGCCGTGAGTACCTGAAAGCAGGAATCCAACGTGGAACTGAAATTGAACTTGATAAACGATCATAGAACCATAGAATGGCCTGGGTTGAAAAGGACCACAGTGATCATCCAGTTCCAACACCCTGCTATGTGCAGGCTCAACAACCAGGCTGCCCAGAGCCACATCCAGCCTGGCCTTGAATACCTCCAGGGATGGGGCATCCACAGCCTCCTTGGGCAACCTGTTCCAGTGCCTCACCACCCTCTGGGTGGAAAAACTTCCTCCTAATATCCAACCTAAACCTCCCCTGTCTCAGTTTAACTCCATTCCCCCTTGCCCTATCATCATCCACCCTCATAATACGACAAGGAAATAAAAATCTGAATGAACCCTTCATTCCCCTGTTGCACTGTACTAAAAATTTCAAGTGGCTATTCTGTTTGGGTCCAGGTCTTGATGTTTACAGGAGCTGCTTCATTATGCAGTAGCTCAGAGGTAAGGAGACGTGGGAAGAAAAGATTTTGTAGGAATATTTCTGCTTATTCACACTTGCTGTAAACACTTCCTCCAGGATATTCTAGAAAGTAGGACACAGAAGGTGTTTGCATCCAGCCACTGCATTACTAGCTAGAACCAGAGCTAAACATAATTGAAGGCTTAGCACATCTCTACCCAAGAAAAAACAATTAAACATTTGGTCTTTCAAGAGCCATTCCAGGTTATAAACTTTGCACGCATTATAATGAAAGTCTTTAAATTCCTTTTTTCTGTTAAGTAGGATTGCTTTTTCTAAATGTAATTTGGTAGACAGCTCAGAAGGGAGGTCTGCAAGCTGTGTTAGGTGCTCTGATTAGCCATGAAATCATAGAGGCCCCTCGCAAAACAGCCTAGAGCTTCATCAAGTGCTTTGTTCAGAATTGCATTTAGCAAAATCCTGCTTATTTTGAGCACATACAGAGGATCAGTGAGATTCTTGCTAGCTTCTAATAGAGGCCACAATGCAATGGAGACGTGCCATGCAGCTGGGCAATTCCAGAACAGATGGGAGCAAGAAGCTTCCCAGAGGTGAGAGCACAACTGGTATCAAGTGATCTTTCATGCAGAGAAGCCTCTCAGTAACGTGAGGTCAGATCATCCTGCTGTTAGTGAATATTGAAGGAAAAAGGCCCCAGGGAACACACACAAACAACACACCATCTCTACAGCTTTGGAACACACGTGTGTTTTTACTCTGTGTGGGCACAAAGCAACTTGGGGTCGAGGGGGGGGGGCGGGTCAAAACAAATGCAAACAGGGAAGGATTCAGAGAGGTTCCAACCTTTGCTTGAACATGAGATCTCGAGCAGATTCAGCTGCTAGGGGAGCTGTGCTTTCCAGCAGAATTATGCACAGATGATGCCAAATGAGAAGGTCGCAAATGATGGTGTTTTGCCAAAATCTACCATCTCTTCTGAATTATGTGATCGTTTTTCAAATAGCGTCCATTGATCAGCTGCAAAGCTGCATGGGGATTTGCTAACTCAAATGATTTCTGTAGTTTTTGCCTCTGATCCGGAGAGATTTATTTCCCTAGGCTTTACTGAATGTTGTATTTCACTTTGAGTACAAATTCTTCTTAAGCGTGGTGCTGACTTTTCCCTTTCCACCTTAGCACTGGAGAGCACGCTTCTTCAACAACTGGTAAATATTCAAAGCTTTAAAAGCTCAAGGCAAAAGTGCATGAAATTGATGATTTCAGTAATATCTCCTCTTCCTGGGGCCATTCTGTCCCTGGAGCACTGGGGCTGTGTGCACATCCTCATCCTGCAGAACTGCAGGCAAGCAGGCAGCCCAGAAAGCCACTATTTAACCTGCTCAGGCTCACTTGGCTTGCTTTGGTGGTATGGAGGAATGAGTTCACTCCACAGGGAGGTGGAGGGCAATGATGCACACTTGGGAGCATCATTTCCTCCCCACCAGAGGCAATTGCATATCCCTGATGCTTCTAAAGCTAAGTAAACGTAGACACCTAGAGACCTGTCGGCCAGCACCCTGCTCTGAATGGGTGCCTCTGCAGAAACATCTGGGATGGCCACCACTGATTTGCATGACCTAAAACAACTCAAAACCCACCCACAGAGGATTAGCAGATTGATTTAATTCACATAGAGAGGTCTCCTCCATTCTAGGCATTATCCAACCCGGCAGCTCAGAGCTACTTACCGAGATTAACTCTGGCACCACGACACACAGTGCATCAGCTGAGGGCTGCCTCTCAGTGCTTCCTTCCTTCTAAGGAAACCACTTGCATCAAGGCATCGAAAACCTGGGAAACTTCATTTTTTCTCCCCTCCTCCCTATCCTCCATAATTCTCCATTAAGAGACAGTATCAGGCCAAAAAGCTCAACTTGTGAAAGAAGGAAGGAGACAGGCAGCCTTCACTTCTTTGTTACAGATCACTGCCTTGCCTCAGCACAGGGGAGGGAAGGTTTGTCGTGTGTGGGACAGTGGCAGTTTTAGTGCTCCAGGTCCTCCATCAGCCCTTTCTTACTGCCAGAGAGCACACAACTGAGAAAATGTCTTGCTATGTGAAACATGCAATGCAGGAGCCTTTCCTAACAGTGTGAGCTTGTTTGAATGAAGGCACGAGTTTTCCTGCTTCTCTTAAGTCTCCCTAAGCAGAGATATAAGCCAACTCCAGGTCAGGGCAAACGGCCCAGCCTGAGCAAAATGCCCGTTCAGATCCACGTATCAAGCAGCACATGATGTTAGTTAACATCCCCATCCTCTGCCAGCTGGCCTCACTGGGTTCACCCTAAGGACACTCTGACCACTGCCAGAATACACACTTCTTTGCCTGTATATATACAGGCACTGCTTTCCACTCTCCCTTCCCCTCATGCTGTCTGCCATACAAGACATTTGCAGGAGGCACCTGCTAGTGTTTCAAACACGTGAAGTGGATGGTTTTCATTAAGCCTGTGTCAGCATTGCAGCCCATAATGACTTGTTTATGCATACGGCCTGCCGAGGCTGCGGGGCGCAGACAGATGGGCAGCCATCTCAGCAGCTCCCATCCGCCCCTTCACGTGACAGCAGACGAGACTTTTGCAGGATGAGTTGGAAACCTGAAGGCCAAGCTGCTGCTTTAATATCATAGGGAAAGCCTGTGCTTTTGCAGCAGCACAGCTCCCATATTTAGCACAGAGGTGGTGATACTTCAGAGGCATTCAAATAATCACTTTTTGGTGCATTCCACCAGCATCGTTAGGCAAACGGCCATAAATACCCTTCTTGCATATCTTGTCTCGCTGAGATTATTCTTGTCTCCTTGGCAACTGTCAGATGATGTATAATGCCAGCAGGGATTAGCCTCAGTGAGCCTGATAACCCCCGTGTAAATTCCTGCTGTGTGAGGAGACCTGGCAGGACTCTCTTCTTTCCTGGTAACGTTCAAGTGTTGCCATAAATAATGTTAAATCCAAGAACCTTTCAGTAAACCTGAGTAAGGATGAAAACTAATATGGTGCTTTTTAAGTGATAGTATGTCTTCTGTCCTCCAGAAAAGCAGTTTGAGACACGTGGATAAACGTGGTGTCTCACAGCCTGACAAGTAAAGCTGTGTTTTGAACCAGCGCTTAAGAGAAGGCTTGTGCTGAAAACTTGGCCTCTAATATCTTTATCTCCTTTGTTCCTGGATGCCAGCGAGGATCACGCTGGGAAATTCCAAATCCCCCACAAGAGCTTAAACTTATGCAGTGCTTTTAAAGCAATTAATTTCTGAAAAATAACCTGAATTCAGGTCAGTGTTTGAAATCCAGGTGCGTCCTCTGACATCTGCATCAAAGCTTTCTGCCCCATCAAGCAGCTAAGGCCTGCACCCTCACCCAGCTGCTTACAGACACAACCAAAGCATCACTTCAGTGAGGCACAATTCCAACACCACCAGTTTTCTGCATGCAGAGCATTTGTCCAGCTAACAAAACACACTTGGGCTTAGTGAGGAAGAAGTTGTTTGTTTCCAGGTAGGCTGCCTGGACTGCCAGAGCTAATGACACGCAGATGAGACCCATCCCACAGCAGCGTCCTAGCTTATGAAGCAGAGCAGCACCACGTGATAGGTAGCACTGGGGGCTTTGGTGCACAGGTGCCATGTTTAAACTACTTTTTTTTTTTTTTTTCCCTTCAGTCCCTTTCAGTTCTTATAATCCCTCAACTTGGGAGCATCTGCTCTAATTCAACAGGACCAAAAAAAAAAAAAAGAAGAAGAAATCACCCAGATATTCTTAATTTTTGCTGCAGTGTATTGCTGTAATTAAACACACAGATCTCTGGCACAGTGCTGCATTGATGTGATGTATCATGGCTGATATCCATCAGATATCAGCTGGAGAGCTGAGGAAGGTCTCCAAGACTGTTCCAGGAGTTAGGTCACAAAACAGCCGAGGAAAGGGGCGGTGGGGAAGCCGCTGTGGGCAGAATAAGAAAATCCAAGTCTTGGCACAAGCTCCTTAGCAATGATGCAACATGATTTCCTTACATGCTTCCGTGGATCTGTTTGCTCCCCAGCCATCTGCTCACTGCAGCACACACCTTGTCACATGCTGGACAGGGAGAGGGGTCAGCAGCCTAAAGCAGGTGGTTTAGCACAGGGAGGATTAAATGGTTCTGACTGAACTGCATGCCTGTGCTCCAGCAGAAATTTTAAGCAGCACCATTTTAGACACTTCTCAGCACAGCAAGAAGTCAGTAGATGTAATATTGCTACCACAGGCTTGTGCACAAAGAAATCCAGCTGCAGCAGCAGGAGTGAAGTATTTGCTGGGAGCCAAATACCATGATCTCCTGTCACTGATCACATTATTCTTGCTTTCTGGCAGCAAGAGGAAGGGAGATTAAATCATTTAGAGGCAGTGATGCTAGGATAGGTCCCAGTTTAGAATCCTGCTGTAGTAGCGTAAAAAGTGGGCAGCAGATCTGCCTGCACTCTAATGCAGGATAAGCCACGTGTTCCTGCAAAGCAACCCTCACCCTCCTTTGAAGGCAAAGCAATTAAAGAATGGCTGCTTTGATTTCCAGTTGAAATCTAAGCACACTCAGGATTGCAGAAGGAAGCCACTCCCAACAACTCAGTAACTTATCAGGGAGATTTGGAAGGTAAAGAGCAACCACTGACACACCAGTTCAGTTGTGCTTTATTTGGGGTAATTTAACGGGCCCTCTGTTACCTGTTTAGGGCCACAAAGTACATAAACGTGGTACAAAATGCTCTCATCCATCCTGATGCTTAAAAAACACCAAAACTGACATCATTTCCCACCTCACTTCTATAACCCAAATGGGGCCCATGGACATTTCCCACTCCATCTCTGAACCACAGCACTGAGGTTCAAAGGAAGATATTGGTGAAGGAGGGGAGTCCAGAACTGTCCTTGCTCTGCTAACATTGCCAAGGATGCCTTTAGCCACCAGGAGAAAACATCTTAATACCAGACAGAGAGGACAGGCTGTAATTCTCACAGCCCCTATTATCACAGCATTCCCAATCTCAGCCCTTGTGCCATGCCTACAAAACCCCACACCTGAGCAGCTTACAGCTCAGCTGCATGGAGACCCAGGCTGTGTGCCTCCCCTGGCCCCACGTCCCCCTGGCACCTGCTGCCCACCAAGCACCTGAGTCCAGGATGCTTTTTCTGCATCAGGGCAGTTGTCAGAAAGCAGCAACCTCAGTGCCAGCAGCCACACTGGGAATGATACCTCTGAGCAGCAGCTCGGACTGCAAGGGAAAAAAGGGCTTTTGATTCAATGAAGCATGACCTACATTTGAAAAAACTTTGGCTATGGGTACAAATCTAGGAGTATGTGCGTGCCAAATTTGGGGCCCACAGCCAAGTACAGAGCCTTTATCCTTTTCAGTGGGCTCCCATTCACATGGAGTTACAGAAAGAGGCTCTTTCCAGTCACTGGAACTGATAATGCATTCTCCTGCATGTCTATGATTTGGCACGTATACTTTATACACCATCCCACAGCATGTGCTGCATTCACTCTGTTTTTTGAGCTAAGTTTGCTGCCTGCATTTTCTCAATATATTTTTCCACCAAGCCTAACTCCTTGTAAGACTTAAAGTACCAGAACGCCTGTGTGTTTGCCAAAACCTGTTATTTTAAGAAATTCTTGCAAAAACTTCATAAAAACAAGACTGTGGGAGGACAAGACTCCAAGGAGAGATCCATATTCTTGTTTCTGGACTCTCACGTTGCCCAGTGTCTCTGGCAATAGCAATACCTATGCAAGGTCTTCAGAGGAGACCAGGCTGACACGTGCACAGGATCTGCCCATTCTCAGAAATGCACTCAGCTTTCGAGCTGAGTTACAGGTGCTATTCAGAAACTCTATCCTGGACTTGGAACAGACCTGCTTTAATTTAGCAGCTCTGGCTCGTGCTATAAATCACTATACATATTGCTATCGAGGTGCTCTGAAGGTCAAGGCCCTGCCCTGAGGATCCTTATAGTGCTTACATCTGTGGCACTGCACAAAAAGGTACACAAGCCCTTCAGTGCTGGAGCATCTGCTGCACTGAGTCATAGGCTGAGCCACATTAGTGGAGACAGAGCAAAGTGGAGCAGAGAAGCGTGCATATACTCACTGCACACAGACCCACACTTTGTGCATGACTGTATTCTACTTAAGCAGATCTGGCTGCTCAGATGCTATTAGTAACACACAGTAATTATCTTTTGTCAGTGATCACCAAGAGCAAGGTCTGCCTCGTGTTAGAAGTCTGCTCCAGAGGCCTCATGTTCTAAAGAGCCAGCAAAGGACAGCAATTCAGGAATAGCCGAAGGCAGCAAGAAGTATTGCTGAGTTACATGATATCTCCCAAAGCTTTTTGCCTGCACAAATCCAGCATGATTTTGTCATGTTTAGAGTGACAAATTAAATACTAGTTGACCAGGATATATAATATAATAATATATATATTATATATTATTATATAATTTATATAATATATAAATTATTTAATATAATAATTTAATATAAATAATTTAATATTTATATATTATATATAATATATATATATATTATTTTTTTTTAAGTGAGATGCTACCTGTCAGCTCCAGAACTATCTTCAACAAAACACATTGGGATGGTTTTACTTAAGCACCGTAGTTGTGATGTGCTGCCACATGGGGTTGTTTTGGTTTTTGGAGGCTTTCTGACAAGTCTGTCCGTTTGTGTGTCCCTCACCTTTCATTTGTGATTGAGAGGTGCTGTTGGCGATTAAAACAGACTCATAGAATGGCTTGGGTTGGAAAGGACCTCAAGGATCACCAAGCTCCAACCCCCCTGCTACAGGCAGGGCCACCAACCTCCGTATCTAATACTAGACCAGGCTGCCCAGGGCCCTATCTAACATCTCCTTGTGAAGGGAAGGCTTTGATGAACTAATAATTTTATGGAAGTAATAGCCTGAAGCTGGGGCTTCCATGCTAGCTAATATTAACAGTTTATATACAGTTTTTCAGCTCTCCTTATTTTTCTACAGAAAGTAACTACAAGTTCTACTGTATCAACTACAATAAGCATTCTGCAGAGAGCATCTTCTATCTTGCCTTTGTCAAACCAAACAAGAGAAAAGATTTCTTTAACTCTCCTTCCTCTGGGGTTTGAGATAAACTGCTCAGGATGTCACATTTGGTGCTATTCTTGAGATATAGGTTAATACAAGTTACTGGGAGATGTTTCATTAGCTGCCACGTCTAACTCCCAGGTCAACATATCCAAGTTTAAATACATATCTGTTTTAGAAAGTTTTCTCCCTTGTCTCAAAGCTTCCTCATAGAAATGAAAAGGTTTTAAGCCAACTCCTAGAATTTAGCTCCAATATTTGCTTTGGCACCCGCTGGTTGCTCAAGTACAGGCACAGACTTTGCTGTTTCCATGCAATCGTCTTTGTGAGTGCAGGTCTGAGCATCAGGTCTAAATACATTGGAAGGCTTTTAGTTTGTATGTTACCACTAAATCCCAGAAGAATGTATCCTAAGCTTAAGAGAGTGCATAGGTGAAGATTTTAAAAGCATGTGAGCATTCCTTCCCTGGTGCCAGCTGCTAACTTGCCATCACGTATGAAATATCCTCAGCAGAACACAGTTCATTTTCTTCACAATAAAGGAAGAGTGCTTAAAGCCATTGTAAGAGACTGCAAGGAGCTCAGTTATCATGCCTTGCTCCTAGGCACACAATTGATTTTTGAACACCTCCAGTCTGAAGCCTTAGACTAAAACAATTTCATTAAAATAAATTAAATTCAGGAATGGAGATTTGCTGTCATAGGAGCATTGAATGGCCCGAGTTGAAAAGGACCACAATGATCATCTAGTTTCAATACCCTCCCACTTCATGCATAGTCCTGGCTTCTTCTTGCTGCAAGGAAGGACAACAAAGCCTCTCAAGAGCAGCAGTGTATGACACACCAATCTTTGCCTCCACCATCATAAGCATCTGTTTTTTTCTTTCCAGATGGCTTTAATGACTGTTATATATTCGTTTTTCCAGCTTATCAACTAATCAGGCGTGCCATATTTCATTAGGCTACCACCTGACCCATGCTTACTGCTCACAAGAAGTTTACAGAAAGAAATATTTTCCATCGTTTGAGTTGAGGAGTCAAACTGAGCTCGAGAACTGTGAATTAAAACCCCCACATTAGAAATAGCATGGCCAAAATGCACTATCATGAAAAAAATATGGCTTTTGCAAGGGAAAAATAACTTACGGAAAGAAAGCGTTAGAAATTACCAAGCAGAACAGACAACTGAATTTACTGATGTAAAACACAGACCGTTCCACTTTCAAACATTACCAATTCTCTTTGTTAGATCAAGGCAAGACTTTGGAACCAGACCTGGGGAAGTGGGGGTGCTTCTGCTAACCCGAAGGTCCCAAACACTGCTGTAATAGTGAACCTGAGCTATGCTCCACTGAAACCAGCCTGATGGTTCCTCCTGGTTCTAATGTGGAATCACTGACTTGATGGAAGCTATAAGCCTCCCTGCTTCCAGCTGCAAGCGCATAACTAAACTGCAGAGCAAAAGATGTTTGATTCAGTGCCACGTGCATCATCAGCACAGAGCTGGAATAGCTGCTGGTGTTCCTTCTCGACACCCAGGAGCTGAGCTGCCATTAACAAGCCCTGAAACCAGCTTTCCATCCTGAGCCCAGTGACAGGCATCAGCCCTGGGAGCCACTGTGCAGGGCCACCTCATCTCCCACAGCATTTGCATACGGAGAACAAGAGCCACTTCTTGCACTACTTAGCATCGCGTGTCCTCCAGGCACACTTTGTCCTCTGAGTTATCTCCAGCACTAATTCATTGCAGCACTGAAAGCAGCGGGCTCCAGCAGTCCCTCCCACAGGAAGCTGGCTGACTCATTTTTCCACACACTCTATTTTTCTCTCCATAAGAGCCAAGCGCTCAGGTCAAGAATAAACCACAAAAAAAAAGGGAGGCTTGTGTTTAAGCACCTTCTAAAACGTGCATACAACAGGCACCCACTTGTGAAGCTATTTCTCCCAAACAATGAATCTAGAGTTATTACACCCAGCCTGAGATACCCCCATATGGCACTCAGCTTTTGCTGTGAGCAGCAGTTCCTAATCCTGTAAGATGATTTAGCCTAAGATAATGGCTGTTGGCTTCAGCCAGCCAGTTGTCTGTGTTCTCACAGACAAACAAGATGAATGCCACCATTTGACACTCACTCCACTGAGCTCTTTGCCAAAACTGTTCAGATGTTTACCTTGCAAACTAGTTCTCTAAATCAGCCAGCTTTTTAGGGAAGGAAAAGAGAACCGCATTGCCAGGAAACCCTCAATTACCCACTCTTCCATGCTTTGCTTGTGATTCAGCAAGAGCTTACTCCCCTATTAGAAGGATTTTTCAAGGACCCTTAGAAAGGAAAAAAAAAAAAAGCACATTATTGTATTACCTGGATGTTAACAGCAGCTATTTCCAGCAACATTTCCAACTCTTCAGCTACATAAAACACAGGAAGCAACCAAAACCAGCCAGTGCAGTCAGTTTTCCCCTTCAAAAGGGGCTTCAGGTTGAGAACTGAGCATCTAACACTCTATCAGCAACTTCTTATCTCCTAGAGGAAACACAAACCCTACCCCTCACACAAAAACAGGCCAGCTACTTCCATAGGCCAGCTCCCCTATTGGCCCTTGTGGCTCAGGTGTGAGACATCTGGGCTGGTGCTGCATTAACCTTTTGCTACCCACCAGAACCCCTTGTGTCTCTGCAGTGTGCTAAGAGGTAACCACTCTCAATCTTGTCATTTTTAATTTTAAAACTCAGGTTTTCAAAGCCAAGCGTTTCCTGTTTGTCCCACAGAAGGGAAAAACTGAAGAGTAAAAGACAGATTTGCAGCAAAGAGTTTTCACTTTCATGCAAGCTATAAAGTATCTCATTCCCAAAATACCATGACTGTGTGACAAGTGCAGATTTTAACATGAGATGCCTCCTCTGTTTCATAAAGTAGGTTTAATGCTATGGCTAAGAGACAATTCCCATCAGTAACCTCTCCTGAGCTTGTTGCTTGGAAAAGAGCAATTCCAAGTCTTCTTGCTTACCAAGCTCCTGACTTTGGCAATTAAGAATCCTCATCCTTTAGATCTTTCATTCCTTTTTTTATTTTATTTTTATTGACAGATGAATTTTGTGCTTAAAAGATGCTTATTTGTTTCCTCTTTTGTGCATCTGCTGTTAGCATAGGATGCCATGATCACTCTGGCTGTCCTGCACCCTACAACGCCAGTCTGTACAGTTGATGAGCCATCAGTGGAGGTCAGGCAGCATGCTGCATCAAACCCTTCTGTCTGAGTAGATATGGATTTATTGGCTCTTCAGAATAAGAAGGAATAACAAGAGGAGCCCTTGTTGCAGATAGCTGGATGTGAAAGTACATGATGCAAAGGTACCAAATGCCAGGTACAGAGTAGTTTGCCTGAGTTGCACTGAAAAAAGAAGGCAATAGTGAGAAACTGCTCTGTATTCTGCTGAGAGCTTCACAAAAATGTATGATTTCATGTCAGGAGCCAATGGGGACTCTGCTGGCTGGATGCTGTGTGTCTCTACTACAGCCACCTCATAGGTCTCACTTAAATGGAAGAGCTGCAGGTGGGAAGCAAGGTCACTGGGGAGTGAGCTGAGGGCTGAGACGGGTCCTGAACAGAAAGAAATCTGTGCTAGGAGGTAAATTTACCTGCAGTAGCTCAGCAGGTGTGTTCTTACTAGTGGGATGTGCCCTGTGCTTTATGGAGTGCTAACAGTACCACAGTGGGAGCAGGGAGTCCCTTGAATTCAGTGATGAGCAAATTAATGCAAGGTGTAATGCTCTCTGGGGTTTATGAATTTAGCACTAATTAGTGCTTCTCTTATCTATTTTAGGCAAGTAAATCTTCAGTATCCCCTGTTAAATTAGAATCATCTTGTTTGTAGAAGCAAATCATGTGGCAGCATTGATTTCTTTACCCAGTTACAGTCTGCTCTGTCTTTGCATTCTCTTTTCCTTCCTGACATGACTTATAACCAGATATTCTGTATAAAGTTAGATTTATGGAGCAAATATTCTCCCCAGAGAAGGTTTTCTTTGAATGAAACTGACCAGCGAGGCGTTCATTTCTCACAGCCAATCCCAAATGTTACAGAGCCCCTCTTGACAGGAGTGACCCACCGTATTTACATTTATTTTCAGAGAGTCGCTGAGGTTGGAAAAGACCTCTCAGATCCCCCAGCCCAAACCCAGCCTGCCCCACCATGCCCACTGCCCACGTCCCTCAGTGCCACATCTCCATGGCTCTGGAACAGCTCCAGGATGGTGACCCACTGCCCCTTGGGCAGCTGGTGTAGCCTTTATTGTGTAGGAAAGCACTGATGGGGAAGAGAAAGCACTACAGCTTGTATAGTAAGAGTAGAGCCAGCCTGGCTGAGACAGAGGAACATCTTTTCAGTTCAACAGACATGAGAGCCATGGCTTATTTGAGCAGTGAATGGAAAATGTAGATAGAAGGTTACATCCCCTCATGACACTGATGTCTGAAATAATCAATAGTGAGCTCGTGGGTTAAAACAAACATGCACAACATGCAAATGCTGACAACAGTGTGATAACCCATGCAGAAACCATATGAAAACACATCGTAAAACCTGCAGAATATTGGATGCTGTCAAGGTGGCTTCCTATGTGCTATGCAAATTAACGTGAAAATCTCGACTTTCTAATCAATTAGAAGGGATAATTTGGCAGCAGTATTAATAACCTCAGAAACAAATGTAGCGTGAAAGTCTGCAGCACTATAGGGAGGGTTGTGTGACCTCAGCTCAGCTCTGCAGACTTTGCCTTGTCTATGAAAACTCAAAAAGTGATACACATGCATCAGCCATTTCACTGCCTAGAAGAAGCAGATGAGGATTTTTCCTCATTCTCCTGTGTAAGGAAAGACATGATGGGCTCATTCCTGTTTATTTCTGTCAAACTGTTACTCAAGGATAGTATTTTGCACTGTATGAGGCTAAAGAATTATTTTTACTTTTCTCTGCTGTGCCAGATAGAGTGCAAATGGTGTAGGCTGAGGCAACAACACTGTCTGCATTAACTAGCAGTAGGGGAGTCCTTTCTTCCTTCAGAGGGCTGCAGCTGCAGGAATAAGATGTGTGAGTGTGTAAGCTAAGCAGCAAGTAAATAAATTCCAGATGATGATGTAGAGGTGGTTAATACAAACCTTGCAGTCCTGCAAGCACTGTAGAACTGGAAAAGACCTTTGAGGTCAATTCATTTCCCTTCTGTCATAGGCAGGCCTCTGAAAGACTCTGGGTGATGAAGTGATCCAGCTCCACTGCAAAATTCATTTTTGCTACCATTCCTCTTACCGTAATTGTGCAAGAAGAGGAATCTTACTGCAGCTCCTTGGAAACTTAGAAATCTTCCAATTCCCAGCCTCAATATGCTCTTACCCAGTTTATTCACATCAGCTGTTCTGCCAAAATTCTGCTTCTGCTTTAATAGCACTTCCTTCTGTGTGCTTATCCACAATGTATTTATAGGGAGCCCTCTCTCATGGCATGAGATGAAACAAGCCATCCTCTTTAAGTCTCCTTCCATATAACAGATTTGCCATATTCTGGATCACCCTTGCAGCCCTTTCCTTCACCTTCTCCAGTCTGAGCACAGGAACCAGAACCAGAACCAGCAGCTACAGGCTGTCTTACCAGAGGTTTTACGATGCCATTAACATTCCCTTCTTTCTCACTGCTATGCTGTGTGCTCATACTGTCTGCACCTAGAATTGTTCAGGCATATAGATGGCATTTTGCAATTAACCGTTGGGTGCTGGCATGCCATCTCATCTCGTACCACTTGTGCTCGTTGAGAGTGTGGTCAGCATCTCACAGGCAAAGTCCTTCAGTGCTTCTCATCTGGTGCTTTCTCATCCTTGATAGCCCCCGCGGAGTATTTCAGCACAAAGATGTTCCAGCAGCCTCTACAAATGCAAAGTGAATCATTCACAGAAAGCACAACTCATCCATCTCCTTTAGTGTCACCAATTAATAGCGGCTCGGGATGCCTTGAGATCTATAGCTGCTTAAAGGAAGAAAAACAGCCAACCCCTTCCTACAGTGCTGTGCTGACATTGTGTTTTGTGTGCTCTGCCTATGCAAGGGAACTTTATTAAATAAACAAATGAGGGGGAGTGTGCAATGGCCTTTGGTGTGAGACTTCAAAGAAAGCAAGAAGACCGCTTATGTTTATCCAAGATGGGAAGGGAACTAAAAACTAAAACCAACTGGTAGGTAAATGATTTCTTACTATTGAAAAACATTTGTCATTCTGGAAGCCAATGTCTCTTGCTTCTGATTTGGATTATGTGACTCCATGCTGCAGAAATTCGGGGACCATCCTTAGAAGGGGCAGTGTTGCTTTGATGAGCAGCTCAGGCTGGATCTGTGTGCTCCTTCCTCAGGTTGGCAGTTCTTGAAGCAAAATCGTTGCACCCTTTGGTGGAGCTGCTGCCTTGAGCTCTCCAGCAGCCAAGCACCCCTGGTCAAATCCTGACAGACACCAGAATGCACTCCCAAACAGCTGCTGACACTGATAGGGGTTTTCTCTTCTTGTCCCCATCCCTCCCACCCATCTTGCTTCCTTGGCTGAGGCATAGGGGCTGCTGATGGCATTTCCCATTGAGCATGCTGGGTCTTGAAGGGGATTAATTCACTTCCAGTTAATCTGCCAGGGGAGAAGTCTGTGCCTAAGCGTAATGGAGGCTAATTAAACAGAAAACCATCCATTTGTGCTATCACATTAGGGATTTATCATAAAAACCTTATGTTCTCTTACAAACCTAAACAAGTGTGCTCACCATGTGAAAAACAGCAATAAAACTGTCCACAGGGTTGTAAAGTTCTAAGCCGTCGTTTATACAGCCTGTCTGCATCCTGTGGGTAAGGAATGGCCTTTCTGCTGTCCTCAAAGCACCCTGCATAACGAGGGCATCCCTCCTTCAAAATGGGAAAGAGGGCCAAGCCCAGAGCTGACAGTCTTTTGGAGCAGATGCTTCTCTGTCTGGCCCTGATGGGAACCAGGGATCAGAAGCAGAGGACACTTGTTGTTTCAGATCTGCACTGAAGATGTTTGGAGGTTTACAAAGCATAAATATAATGGAGGAGATATGGACATTGGGTCCCCCAGTGCCTGGTCTCTTCCTTAGTCCCAGCTGGGTGTGTTCAGGAAAACTAAATTCCGTATGGGTGATGGGAGACGTTGGACGATGGATGCTGTTTTGCAGCAAGAGAAACTTACGACCTGTGTCCTCCAAGGGAAAGTTTACCCAAGGGAAAATTAGTGTGGTCTATCTAAATGGCTGCTCTCCTTCATTCCTGTCCAGAAAGAGATTTTCCCTGGTTCAAACTCGACTAACTTCAGAGTTTCTAACAAAACCAGAGCTTGTGCAGAAGTCATATGAGGGCAGGTCTGCAGACCTTCTGCTGCGCGGGAGGCAATCTGTGCTTTCCAGCCATGGGACAACCCCCCATGGTAATGCAGCTGGTGTCTCCCTGCAGGCATCCGAGGTGGAGCGGCAGCTCTCCCTGCAGGTCCACACTCTCCGGGAGGACTTTCGGGAGAAGAACTCCTCCAGCAGTCAACACATCGTGCGGCTCGAGAGCCTCCAGGCTGAGGTGAGTCACCTGTGCTTGGCCTTGCTCCTTCAGACAGCGTTCAGGGCTGCTGTAATCCATAGGGCAAACCCCTCTGTGCTGGGTGAACAAAACCAGCTGCTTGGGGTGAGCGAGGAGAAGGTTGGTAGCTGTGCTGGCCAGGTTGGCAAAGGACAACGTCAAGCACTGCCTCAGCCACAAGCAAAATGAATGGATGGGAAGGATCTTCCAGGACCTTCACCATGGAGCTGAATCACATCAGGCTTCTGTCTGTACAGCTTAACCTCTAAGGCCATGGTGGGAAGATCTGTAAGGTTTGGGTCCTTTTTGCTGTTTCCCATGCTTGCAAAGAAAGCAGCAATCTTCCCCTACCTCTGAGCCAGTCATGCATGGAAGTAGAATGATACATTAGCAGGATGTATAGCATTTTTTACTTCCCTTCCCTGATGAGAATCACTGGAACTAGTGGGGTAGAAGGTGTCCAACCCTACCACCCTGCCACTTTGCTTCTTTTTAAGCTATCTGGAAGAGCTTTTCCTAAAATCTCTCAATTTCTTCTTTCCTGCTCCCACCTGCTCCCTGCTGGTCCCTCGCCTTCTCTTCCCCTCCCCTTGGTGTGGAGCAGCAGGTCCTTGAAGTAAGTATGGAGGCTTGGAGGGCGCTTGCCTACACGTGCACCCAATCACCATGCATGCATGTCGTTATGTATGCCTCACCTCGACTTCTTCCCATCTCTTGCTTTCCAGATCTGTCTTCCCTATTTGCATGGCTCGGGGCCCACGATGGAGTCAGAATCACAGGGGTTGGAAGGGCCCCTTGGGGATTATTTGGTACAGAGCGTTGGCTTTCTCTTACATGGTCATTCACAGCGTGTTCATCACTGGTTTGGATATCAAATGCTCTCAGTACAATCTCTGTATTATACCTCTTATTTTCCTTGTACCCCTTTTCTCCAACCCACACAAATCATGACAGTGGTGGGAAGAGACAGCTCAGAAACAATTACTCACCTACAGGCAGCTTTCTAATACCTACAGCAGCCTTTACCCTGCAGAAACAGCAAGATGTGCTTTGCTAATAGTCCTTCGTGCAGCCAAACATTTCCAGCAACATGGAAAACAACAAAAGACAGGAGCCCATAGAGGCCAAGAGAACAGTAGGATATGCCGAATTTGTCTGTCATCCATGTTGAAAGGAGTTGAAAAGAGACCATAGGGCATATTTAGGGTTGTAGTGGAGTGGAGAACAGCATACACAGTTTTCAAAGGTCCCATGTGCACAAATCTGGAAAAAAGGTTCCTTTTTCTTGGTTAAACAAAAAGTGACCTTGGCTGGTGCTGATTCATCCTGTGCACCGTTCCCAGCTAAGTGAATCACAGAGGTTTTGCTTGGCACGTTGTCCCTCCTCACCTAAAATCACCGCCCTTGACAATTAAAAGAAATGAACCAATTTTAAAGGCATCCCATCTCTGGGAAATTAAAAATAAGCATGGCACAGAAAGGAGCCTTCATGAATAAAAAGAAAGAAAAATCCCCAGTGAGAACCTGGTGAATGTACAACAATTTAGAAAAGCATACAGGCAGTGCATTACACAGCCCCGCAGGGAGCAGGAGCTCAGGGGCTCTCCTCCCTGTGCTCTCCAGCATCCATGCAGCAGAAAATCCCACCATCTGCTCAGGCAGGGATGGACCTGGAGCAGTAGCTAGTTTCATTCTTGCAAGTTGTAGGGTAGAAGGGGTAGCAGTTGTTCTCTTGCACACAGGTGCTGAATACATACACGTATATTTCGGGGGGTTTTTTCTGCTTCTTTTCTCTCATGGGGATGTGGTTTCCCCCATCTGCGCTTCTTGCAAAGTATGGGGTTCAAGCCAGCTCTCAACCCTCTGCAGATCAAAATGCTGACGGACAGAAAGCGAGAGCTGGAGCATCGCCTTAGTGCCATGATGGAGGAGAACGACCTGCTTCAGGGAACGGTGGAGGAGCTGCAGGACCGAGTCCTCATCTTGGAGAGACAAAGCCATGACAAGGACCTGCAGGTGAGAAGGCAGCAATGGGAGAGGGAAGAGGACAGGAGGTGGGAAATGGGCCAAGGATGTGGTTTGGGGTAAAATCAACCAGAAAGATAACAAGGAACTGGGAGAATGGAAGAACTGAGCATCTTTAAGTTGCACCGGGGAGGTTCAGGTTAAATATTAGGAAAAAAAAGAGTGGTGATGCAGTGGCACAGGCTGCTGAGGGAGTGATGGGGTCACCATGCCTGGAAGTGTTCCAGAACTGTGGGATGTGGTTATTGGGCATGGTGGGGTGGGCCGGGGTTGGACTCGGAGATCTTAGAGATGTTTTCCAACTGTAATGATTCCATGATTCTCTGAGGGAATAAAATGCAAGGATCTGTTCTCCGTGGAGATGGAAAAAAAGATGGAGCATCTTGATACAAAGACCAATTTGAGGAGAGCCGAGCAAAGGAACAGGAGGGAAGGCTGGGAGAAGAAGGGAAATGTAAAAGGAAGCAGAAAACACTGACTGTAATGTTTTAATAGCAGCATTGGCTCCAGAAGGGGGTCATTTACTCTAGCCTGGAGGATGGTGAAGCTCTCATAGCTTGGGTGGTTTCCCAGCAAGCTCCATCTCACCAAACATCGCTCCCTGGAGAAAAGCTGGCATGGCTGTAGCTTTGGGCATCTTCATAGAGAGCACAATTGTACCTCACTTTACTTTTACTTCACATCTGACAACCTCTTGCACCCCCAGCTCTTCAGAACAGTCAGAATCTTTTTTTCCCCTTTCTTTAGAGGCAAAAAAAGCTACCAATGTGTCAGACAGTAGCACCCTCCCCAGCACGTTCAGCTCTGCTGCTCACACAACACCTGGCTGTGTCCCAGCCCCGTGCACAGCTCCTGCCCAGGCAGAGCACAGCTCAGTGCCTATGAAATCACACAGTTGGGTGACCATGGATAAGCCCCAAAACAAATCAGTGCCAGTGCTGTGTCTTGTGTGTTTCAAACACTCCATTAACTCAGGTTGCAAAGCAGTGAATTAGGGAGTTTGACATCAGAGTTTTGTGGCAGAATGTTTATAGTTATAAGGAGACGTCTTTCAAGGTGTGTTTATATTGCTTTTCTTTTTTTGGTTCAGTTTCTGTTGTGTTAGCTTTAGTAAGCTTTTTTCAGCCAAGTCTCAGCTTCTTCACAGCATTCCTCATTTTAGCACAGATTAACCTGCTGATTTCATCTTCCAGTGTCTAATAACATTTGGAGATTACTTAGCTCCAATAAACAGTAACATCAGCCAAGAGTGTTTTCCTTCTGGTTGGAAACCCTCTTTCATGCCAGCTCTTCCTCCCTTTCAGGTCCTTCATGAATCAGGAGATTCATCCAGTCCATATCACCTCCACTAACACTGTTTCCTCTGCTTGTTTAATTTTCTTTGGAAGCTGCACCAAAGCCAGATGGAGCTCCAGGAGGTGCGGCTGTCCTACCGGCAGCTGCAGGGGAAGGTAGAAGAGCTCAGCGAGGAGAGAAGTCTCCAAAATTTCAACACAACCAGCACGTCCCTGCTGTCTGAGATAGAGCAGAGCATGGAGGCAGAGGAGCTGGAACAAGAACGAGAACAGGTATTTGCCCTCCTGCCCCTGACAATGCCCACGGACCTCACTAGCCCCAGAAAGAAATGTGAAACGTTGGATCTGGGCTTGAAGCTGAGCCCACAGCCAGAAATTTATAGAATCACAGAATTATACAATGGCCTGGGTTGGAAAGGACCACAATGATCATCTAGTTTCAACCCCCCTGCTCCATGCAGGGTCACTAACCAGCAGACCAGGCTGCCCAGCCTGGCCTTGAATGCCTCCAGGAATGGGGCACCCACAGCCTCTTTGGGCAACCTGTTCCAGTGTGTCACCACCCCACCTCTGTTAGGGTTGTGGTCCCAACTCTAGGAGTAAATTTCAAAGCCAATATAGCAAACCAGGTGAATATTTGTGAGCTTTAGCAATCACACGCCTCGTTGCAGTGGAGGTGGAGGACCTCTGCAGCCTTGACACCCAAAGCTTACCTGGGGCTCTCTCGTTCCAGCTGAGGCTGCAGCTCTGGGAGGCATATTGCCAAGTGCGGTATCTCTGCTCCCATCTCAGAGGAAATGACAGCGCAGACTCCGCCGTTTCCACGGACTCCTCCATGGATGAGTCTTCAGAAACCTCATCAGCCAAAGATGTCCCGGCCGGCAGCCTACGGGCAGCTCTCAGCGAGCTGAAAAGACTGATACAAAACGTGCTGGATGGGGCAGACTCCACGGTGAGTTGGCAGCACTGTTATTGCCTGTGTCTCCTTGCCCAAGATGTCACAGGCTCTCACTTGACCCTGAAGTCCCTTGTCTCTGAGAAAGCCTGTGGGGAAGAGCTGTCTTGGCGCACTGCCTGCTCTCTGTCAAAACATCATAGAGTCATGAATGCCCTGGGTTCAAAAGGCCCGCAGTGCTCATCAGTTCCAACCCCCTGCTGTGTGCAGGTCGCCAACCAGCAGCCCAGGCTGCCCAGAGCCACATCCAGCCTGGCCTTGAATGCCTGTAGGGATGGGGCATCCACAGCCTCCTTGGGCAGCCTGTTCCAGTGCCTCACCACCCTCTGAGTGAAAAACTTCCTCCTATAACCTATTATCTACCTAAAACTATCCAACCTAAACCTCCCCTGTCTCAGTTTAAGACCATTCCCCTTTGTCCTATCACTATCCTCCCTCACATCAGCCAAGAGCCAAACCAGCACATGGGATTTCAGCCCCATGGAGTTCAAGGTTACATGTTTGAGCAACTCTTGTCAATTTGGGAGTCATTCTGGGAAATGAATGAAAGGAAATTTAAGAGTTGCAGCAGGTTTGAGTTCCAACAGAAATACTGCAGATGGTTGCGTGCATCCCAGTTCAGTTATTTCTGTTACAATTTGTCTTTGTAGCAATAGCGTAGTGAAACCTTGTAACCCCATACAGCTAGGTTTTGGCTCTACAGCTCGGGCTGCATACAGATGTTTTGGTGAGACCAAACCAGGCATGAATCCATCACCATGTGAGGCTTTTGCTGGTATGCAGTGGTGTTAAGGCGTACACCTTCGGCACTGTGAGGGGATGGCATCCATAGGAGCATAGAATTACAAGAAAACACCTGGATTTTTGCAAAGTATCAAAAATGAGGACTATTTTCATCACCTGCAAGCATTGCTAGCATGACTTATTTGAGAGGCCATGCTGATGCAGGCAGTGCAGACCTTGCAAATGCAGAGTCACGTGCAAGGTGTCACCCTCCTCATTTCAGTAACTGTAGCAGCTGGTAGGAAGCTGAACATGGAGGTGAAGTGGTATTTGCCAAAGAAAAAACAGAGTCCTGGAACAGGTTTGCAAACACAGAATGCAGTCCCACATGGGGTCATTAGGTCTCAGTGAATGTGGTTTATGCTGAGCTAAGAGCACTGCCCTTCAAATTCGTGCAACTGCCCTTTGAAAAAGAAAAAGCAAACAATAAAAACCTGATCAAGAGATTTCTCTCCTGCTGCCAGAGCTCTCGGCGGAGCGACGATGACTCCTTAGAGGAACAGATCAGGAGAACAAGTGAGGACTCGAGAGCCCTGAGGGAGTTAATGGAGGGAGAACGGGGGAAACTGAGGCAAAGTCTGGAGGAGCTGCAGAGGCTGCACAGCCAGGTTAGTAATGCCCACACTTAGCAGATGGCCTTTTAACACAGCGTTCATCCCCAAGGCACACATTCTGTAGAAGAGATCACCATGGTGAGTAGCCCAGAAGGATCTGGGTGAGCACCAGCTGCAGTTGGATAAGGAAATCTGTATTAAACCCAGTGCAGAGGCTTCATGCACGTTTGGATCAGAGCTTCTGCACTTTGCAGGTGTCCAGGTGCCCTTCCCAGACATCATCCCAAGTAACCAAATGTCCTTTTGAACTTTTTACCCAATCTGCTTTAGCAGCCAGCCTGTCTCACTTAAACTTTTCTCAGCAGAAGATCCCAGAATATAGGGTTGCTTGATATGGGGTGCTGGAAGCCATAGGCATCCATTCTGACCCATCTTGCACTAAGTCCTGTTTTTCTATTTTATAATTTGCTTTTACCTGAGTATAGATGCATCTGCTGAACAGACAAACCAGCACTGCTGTGTTGCACGTGGCACAAGGCTCACACCCCTCCAGCACTTCCCACTGCAGCATCGTGACACGTGCTAACTGCACACCCAGGGAGCCCTAATCATGGCCAAGCTGGCACCATGCCATACCCCTGAACCAACAAGGTTAATGCTAAATCAAACACAACAGCAGCAAACGATCCAATCCCAAACCCAGAGCGTTGAATCAGACCGCATCTATCCACACTGAAGCTGGCAAAGGCATCATTTTAAGGTCATGTTCCAAAGGCAGCAAGCAGAGACACCCAAAGACAGCCTTGGCAAAGCCTGTCTTCTATGGGACAAGGCTCCACATGCCACAGGAGATGTGGAGGCTGTGGTAGAAGCAGCCTTTGGCACAGCTGCTCATGCAATACAATTGCATTGGAGCAGGGAGTGGGGTTACCACCCTTGGCTGCTTTTGCCCTTTCACCGCATCCTTTTGGAAAAAGGAAAACACAACCCTGTCCAAAAAGTCACCACAACTGATGGACACACAGGGCTGTGGGAGCTGTCAGCCCTCCATGTGAAGATTCCTTTGAGGATTCAAGGGAGGTGGGTCAGGTGCTGGAAGGGTTTCCAGGTGGTAGAGGAGCATAACAGAGCGAGCGTGTGCCACAGACAAAGAAACGTGTATGAAATACTGTGAATCCGTGCATGATTTCACAGCCTATTACCTCGCTCCACACAGGACCAAACCAATAGATCATTTCCCAGACTATTTAAGACTCGGCACGCATTTTGAAGTCTAATTAAAAATGTAAGACGTGCCAGTAACACCTTCTGTGGTGCGAAAGGGACCTTTCACATCCTTTGTCTTCAGTTTCGCACCGCTTCAGAAGACGCAATGATGTAACTGTTCCCTCTCCTGAAAAAAAAAACAACAGGAAAAACAATCTCTCTTGCTGCTAGATTTGCAGCTTCTACAGGCAGGGCACCTCAGTCTCCAGGTTGCCCCCTGGCTTGTTTTCCACCCTCCCTTGCCCTGTGCTCATCCTGGCTGTTCCACTCTCCCCTGTGAGCTCAGGTCACACTGCTGAGCGTGGAGATGACGACGCTGAAGGAGGAGCGGGACCGGCTGAGGGGAGCTGCAGAAGACAAGGAGACGAGCGAACGGCTCCTGCAGGCCATCCGGGATCGGGACGAGGCCATCGCCAAGTGAGTGGGGACACAGCCTGAGCCAGGCTGCGTTAGGGGTACAGGAGCACCTGCCTCCAGGGTGGCCGGTCTCAGCCCTGCTGGTGATGGGAAGCGCTGGAGGAGCTTTAATAGTTCCTAGGAGCTACCCTATGGCAGGACTAGGGGGCTTTGGGGGATGCTGTGAGCCCTGATTTTGCCATCCGTGGTGCTGGTGTGTGGCACACGACGAACTTAGGGAAGCAAATGGAATCCCTAACTCTGTCCTGTCTTTTTCTTCTTTTGCACTTCCACATACACAGAATGGCCCAGGTTGGAAGGGACTTCAAGGATCATGAATCTCCAACCCCCCTGCCACATGCAGGGCCACCAACCTCCCCACTTAATACCATGCCAGGCTGCCCAGGGCCCCACCCAGGCCTTGAACACCTCCATCCACAACCTCTCTGGGCAGCTGTTCCAGAACCTCACCACTCTCATAGTAAAGAACTTCCCCCTGACATCCAACCTAAATCTTTCCTCCCTCAACTTAAAACTGTTTCCCCTTGTCCTGCTGTTATCTATCCTTTCAAAGAGTGAAATGAAAGTTGACTCCCCTCCTGTTTATAAGCTTCCTTAACACACAAGACTTGCTTCCCTGCCCATCTCTATTGCAGCCTTGCCTGGACCTCATCCCTAAAGCATTCCTCTGCTCACTCTCTATCCTTTCCTGTTCCTGGGTCTTTTTCCAATTCTCTTTTCCTCTGGTCGGGATTCTCCCACTGTTTTGAATCTTTATTTTTCCTCATCTTCCTCCTCCCAGCCCTCTGCCATTTTGCTGCCCTGTACCCCATACCTCCTCCTTTGGCTCTGCACCCTGCAACCCTGCAGAACAGTGCTGCCCTGAGTTCTTTTCCCCAAGAAGAATGGGCAGAATAATTCACCCCCCATCCTCTAGGTAGAAAGGATAGGCCTGATAATCTCCTCCAAAATGAGCTGGCCAGAACACCACCAGTGTATCTCCTTACAGACACACCTAATACTCAGGTGCTTGCAAGAATACGAAGTGAAAGCATAGCAGCTCTGAGGATGCAGGGAGCTAAATCTCCATGCTGAGACCTTTTGTCTTTTTTTTAAGTGAACTTCTCACCCATGCTGCTCTTGCCCAGGTATCCAGCTTCCAAATTCCCACTGCTGTCCTCTGTTACACCTCCATCTGTTGGCATAAAGCAGGAGTGTCCCAGCTGCACAGAGACGTTGTTCTGACATTTCCTGTGCTTGTGGGCTGCTGGTTCTTGCTGTGGCTATGGCAACGTGCAATAAATCCCACTGTAATATCCAAGCAACAGTGGGGAGCTTCAGAGGAAAAGGCTATTTCAGGTTCTCAGACCCACAGCCAGGAGCAGAAGGGTACAGCTTCTCCACAGTGGTTAATGACCCTATAAAGCCCAGAGGAAGGGGACGTGACAAGTGTGCATGGATGAGTGGTGGGTGATTAACGAGCAGTAGCTGCAAGTGAAAGGAGACAGCACAGAGATGCTAGGAATGAAAGTGTCATCTTGCAGACAGAGGGGATGCTGCATAGCAGCAAGCTGCCCAGCAGGCATGCAGTGCTCAGCCCACCTGCACCTCAAGGGTTAAGTCACGGCTGTTGAAGTGTTCCCCTCCCCACCAAAAAAAAAGCCCAACTCAATGCTGCACAAAAATAAAACCACCGCCTGAAGCAGACATCTGGCGTGGAACATTTTTAGCTTGAAGCTGAAGTTTGGCAAACATGGGAAGCAATAGGAAAAGAGGATTCTAGAATAGGAAGCGTTTGGCGATCGCTACCTGGAATATAAACACAGATTCCCAAATTGCTCTTCTGCAGGGGAGCGTGAGGGAGCTGCTAGGAAGTGATGAATGAGAGACAGTTAATAAGATGCAATTATTCCTCCCCAAAATATTTTCAAAGACAAATCGTTCCCAGCAAGTCACATTACAGTTTCCCCATCACACAGCAATTAATTGATAACTTCAGGTTTGTGGCCAGGCAGCCTGCACCTACCTGTATGCTTCCCAGCACAGCAAGCATTTCCCAGCTCAGACAGCTTAGGGAATTGCTCCTTCCCAGGAGATAACTCCTTCCTGCTTCCCTGTAGCAGCTGGAGCATCCCACCACCAGGGTTTAGCCATGGGCTCACCTGCCCTCAGAATGCCTGGGATGACATCAGAGTGGCATTCCTGAGTGGCACAGCTCCATGGAATCCGAGAGCTTTCTTTAAAGCTTATTATTTAATCCAAATAATTAATTTGATTTTTTAAGGAATGATAAACTGTTAAAATATATGCTATGATAAATTCCTTCCTTCAGTTCTTTGCTCAGCCCAGGCCCCATCTCTAGAAAATGAAAGCAGGGTTGTACTTTTTGCAGGGTTATTTTTTCATATTGCTGGGCAGAAAAGGGGTCTTTGTTTTTTTGAGCATTCCATTTCATTTCCCATACATTAGTAAACAGAAGAAATGCAAAAATAATGTGTATAGAGATTCTAACTCATTTTAGTCCTCCATTTTTAATGGCAGATCCTGCACATCGTTCAGATGTACAATATTATTTTGTAGAGCAGCACATCTGAATGTTTTCTCCTATTTTTCATGATGTTACCTAAAATCTGCTTATTTTATAAGGTAAGAATTTCTGCAGTTCTGGCCCACTCTTCTGGGCCAGGTAAATAGACCAGAAAACAATGGAGAAATGCTGAGGATTTAGGGACTTGCCAATTAAATAGAATCATATTCCATAGAATGATTTGAGTTGGAAGGGACCTTTAAAGGGCAACTGGTCCAACTCCCTGCAGTGCACAGGGACACCCACAGCTCCATCACTGCTCACAGCCCCATTCCCTGACCATGGGTGTCTGCAGGAATGGGGCACCAGCACCTCTCTGAGCAACCTGTGCAGTGCCTCACTGCCCTCAGTGTAAGGAACTTCTTCCCTATATCCAGTCTAAATCTTTCCTTTCCGTTTGAAACCATTTCCCCTTGTCCTATCACACAGACCCTGCTAAAGATTCCATCCCCTTTTTTGATTAAAATAAATAAATCATTGACTTCCGAGGGGTATGTTGAACATTTCCTTAAAATAATAATAATAATAATGAAGTGAAAAGTCCCATTTCTTGCTCTTCCCCCAGGAAGAACGCTGTGGAGGTGGAGCTGGCCAAGTGCAAGATCGACATGATGTCCCTCAACAGCCAGTTGCTGGATGCCATCCAGCAGAAGGTGAACCTCTCGCAGCAGCTGGAGGCCTGGCAGGTGAGCAGTTCCCCACTGCCACAGGGCAGGGTCTGAGGGCATACAGAGCACACAGCAGAGGAACCCACCTGGGTGTCCGTGTGGGGGATGCCCTCAGCATCGAGATATGCAGATGCAGCACATCTGTTCCTGTAGCCAAGCAGGAGGTGGGAGGTGGGGATGTTGTGGTCACTGGTCCACTGCGTAGCACTGTTGTCAATGCAGAAGATGTGGCACGATGGAAAAGCTAAAATCAGAGCTCTCAACCAAGGTAAAGTAAACAAATAAATGAATAATCGGATCCCAAACCCACAGCAGGTGAGGGCAGATGCCCCAGAGATGTCCTTCTTAGGGTCAGTGGGACGGACCCGTGCCAAGCAGAGAGCTTTGATGGCAGACAAAAGATGGCAGACTCAGAGCCCTCTGAGAAACCGGCGCTGAGGGAGCATGGCTAATAGAAAATGAGCAGATACAAGAGAAAAGGTCCGGGTCAGTACAGGAAATTGGTGCAGACCCTGCAAGACCCCGACTCTACTACCCCCCAACCTGACCGGTAGAAACCTCTCCCATACAACCTCACTCCTGTTTCAACTCCACCGTGTTTTCGTTTCTTTTTTCTTCTTCTCTTTCTCCTGCTTACAGTTTGCTTCCTCAGGGCTTTTTACTATCTGGCTCCTTTGGTTTCTGATCTAGTGGCCTTTCTCAGTTCCTGTACCAACAGCTTTAGTCGTACACCCCTCCTGCCTTTGAGGTGAGATCCCTGCACCCACTGAACACCCACCATCACCTCGCCTGCTCCATTCACTGCTGTCTCCACCTGCATCCACTTCTGTCCTCACCACCATCTGGCAAGAAACCAGTGGGGGTTCCTCATCACTCCTCAGGGCCCCGCATCCCCCAGCACCAGGGGCAGAACCCGCAGCGAGGCTTTGCCCCCAGGTCATCATGGGGAAAGCCAAGCTGAGGTCCGCATGTCTTTAATGCTGTGCGCTCAGCTTGTCTAGCATCAGGAAAATTCCTGAGGGGCAGGCTGGGATTTTACTTCTCAGCTTCGTTATCTAGCAAGTGATATGCAGCACTCTGCAAGTTTGAATGAGTGGTGTAAATTCAGCTGCTTACTAGTACCTCCTAACCTGTATATGTGTATGTATATCATATACACACGCTCCAGCTTTCCTGGAGCACTGCGTTCAGATGTGGAGTCCGCAGTACAGGAAAGATATGGACCTGTTGTAGGTCACAAAAAGGCTCCAAGGCTCCAACATCTCCCTGTTAGGACAGGCTGAGAGCTGGGGCTGTGCAGCCTGGAGAGGAGAAGGCTCTGGGGAGAGCTGAGAGCAGCCTTTGGTATCTAAAGGGGTCTATAAGGAAAAAGGGGACAGACTGTTTAGCAGGATCTGTTCTGATGGGACAAGAGGAAATGGTTTCAAACAAAAAGAAGATGGCAGATTCAGATTGGATATAAGGAAGAAGCTGTTTACAATGGGGTGGCAAGGCACTGCACAGGGCCCCAGAGAGGTGGTGGTGCCCCATCCCTGCAGCACCCACAGTCAGGGGATGGGGCTGTGAGCCCTCATGGAGCTGTGGGTGTCCCTGGGCACTGCAGGGAGTTGGACTAAATGGCCTTTAAAGGTTCCCTTTCAACTCAAACAATTCTATGATGATTCTATATAAAATCATACCCATCTCTCATTATGTGATTAACCAAAGGTGAATCTGCCATGCTCCATCTCATGTGATAGTAGAGTTGCTTTCCGAATCCAACTGTTATAAATTTCTGCATGGCAGTTTCACCTCTGGAAACCATTAACGTTGATGTTTACCTTAACCTCTTCAACTCTCCCTCTGCCTCTTCCCTTTCCAGTCCAAAGCTTCCTCTGTCTACTTAGCTCTGCACCCTTGTGCTTTCTTGAGACACCCCAAATACTAAATTCATGGCCATCAATCCTTTTCCCTCCTGGAAGTGGCATTTTCCCATGTTTTTTTCTTTCCTCTGAGCCCCACTTGTGGGTCCCAGGGTTGGCAGAGAGGACACTGCTTTCCCCAAACTGCCAAATAGCCCATCTGCGAGCAGCACCAAGTCTGATGTCTAAATCCAGGTGGGAAACTGAGATTGGAACAGTAAAGGAAGGAAGGGAAGTGATAAAGAGAGGCATATACCAGTTCAACACCAGTCGTGTTGCAGCTTCCCAGATGGAGAAGCATCTATCTGCTCAAAAAAAAGAAACCCAAAAAACAAGCAGCAAAAAATAAGTTTCCTTGTGTCACAGTGATTTCAGCTCCTTGGTGATCCTACAACAAGGATGCCAAGTAGCCCTTGGCTATGGGTGCTAGCACACAATGCCCTGAGCAGCCCCATCTTCCATGCTGTCCCAAGGAGACACAGGGCTGGGAGGTCACCTGAGCCCACTAGGGCCACAGGCAATGGCCTCTGGTGGCCATCCAGGTCACCCAGACTCCACCTGAGGGTTTCTCCCAGCAGAGGCTGTGTACCATCACTGCTAGGTCCATAACATCAGCAACTGCTGAGACTCTTCCAACCTTCCCAACTGGTAGGGTCCACGGGTACCCCAAAAAACACAGTTGAGCCCTGCCTTGCGTGCAGAGCCCCCAGAATGGCACTTCTCATCCTGCAGTCTGCCCAGATAACTTTGTTCTCACCAGCCAGCACTGTCTGTCCTAATCAGGGACCAAAACATTGGAGAATAAGTGACTTCTCCCGTGGGACTAATCTGCATACATGGATTTTCACTAATCTCCAGCTTAAATACACAATTATAGCAGAAATAATGTATCTGAAAGTTTAAGATTTTGTCAAATTGCAGTCAGGTTTTCAAGGAGCACATCAGTACGTGTCATTAGCAGCAGTACAGCTGACTGATTGTTTTGTGTGGAGCAACTTCACTCTGCTGCAAACATGGATTAAACCACAGCATCTCCAGTGCTTCAAAAAACAAACAAAAAACTGGAGTGCAGTTGTTGGTGCCAAGCTGTCAGTCAGAGAGCTCCCATCACTCTGCCAGCACCACTGGAAAGAAGCAGGGGCTAAGGGATGAGCACCGAAGTGACAAGAACCACATGGGGTTTTTGTGGGCCTGTGCCTGACCCCGGCCCCTCTGCTCTGGGGAGCACCTTCCCCCAGGAGGGCCCTTCAGTGGGGCTGCACAGACAGCTCTGCCATTCCCTGGTTTGCAAGTCTGCTCAAGCAATTCATCCCCTAAGCAATGCGAGTTGCCTTCTCACTCACTAGAAAACCTCACAGTGGGAACTGGGGCTGAGCCTGCTGCTGGGCAGGGAGCTGGGGCTGTCCCCACGCTTGTCATCATCCCTTCTCCATCTCATTGCGGCACGTTTCACACCCACATCCCCACACAAGCTCCCCACAAGCATCAGCTGCCTCTAACGCCCATCTCCTCTCCCTCTGCTGCAGGATGACATGCACAGGGTCATTGACCAGCAGCTGATGGACAAACACCCGAAGGAATGGAGCCAGCTTGCTTATTCCTTCTCCAGTGGCTACGTCGCAAAGCAGAGTGCCAGACCCTCCCCTGTGCTCCGGCCAGAGCCGCAGGGGGATGAGCCCAGTGGGGCAGAAGGGCACCGTCTCTTTTCCTTTTTCAAGAAAAATTAACTTGAAAAAGAGAAACCTCTCCAACCATTCTTGCTTCAAGATGGGGAGGGGGCAGCTGCCCAGCTTGCTGATGGACCCAACGCTGATCCACCGGGAATAAGAAGGGGCAAAGGAGTTAACCTTGAGACTCTGCACTATTAACGCCGCACCTGGTCTGAACCAAATGTTTACATAAATTGGAAATTTGCAAATTGACATTGTGCTACAGATGGAAAGCAACTTTTCTTATTCTTCAAGTGAAGCGATGAACTTCAGGGTATATTTTAGGCGCTTTGACACGGTTTAGTTTCTGCTGTGAAGAATAATCTGATTGATTGTCTTAAAAGCATTCTGATGCTGGAGAAGGAAATAAGCAGCCCCAAGACAAAGCAGCGCAGGGGATTGGGAACTGCCATCACAGCGAGTGCAGGGGGAAGAGGAGAGCCCAATGCAAGAGAAGAGAGGAGCCCTCATACAGCCCTCCAGGCCTGGCAACTGATGTTCTTCATCCATCCCACTGGGAGCAGAGCTGCTTTGGCTGCAGCATTGCCATGTTTTGAGAAGATGAACCCTCACTGCACATCCTACCTGGGCATGCCTGTGGCTCTGTGGAGCTGCTCACCACCGCAGGGAACCCAGGCTCCTTGCAGGTCAGGGCAGTTGTAAGTTTGTGTCTTCTGCAGCCTGTTAGAAGAGTTGCAGAGTCTGTAGGTGCACAAAAATGTTAAGGACTTCTTCCCATCCCTATTGGCCACCTGCAACAGATTACAAACTGAATAACGTTGTGGATGTTCAGTCCTGGGGCCTCCAAAGGTCAAAAGTAGATGCGGAACTTCAGCACGTCGCACACCCTTCCCCTAAAGCCATGTATCTCTCATAAACCGAGTAAGAAACCTGTTATTGTAACAGGATAGCTTCCCACCCAAAAAAAACCCCACAACTCATTGAGATCCTGTCCATAATGAAATCAAAGGCTCACCAATGCTAGGCTGGCAGATGTGATCCTTAAATCCGTGTCACATCCGGATCACATCACATCCGCTGGCAGATGTGATCCATGCCGAAAACACACAGGCATCTACCTTTGCTAAAGCCCCAGGCAATCAGGGCACCTGCAGAGCTCTGGGGATCCTGCAGCTTGCCCTTTGTGCCCTGCAGTACCATTAGCTGTGGTCTGATGGAAATGATGTGTATTTGTTCTGCCCGTGGGTCATTTCCCACTCAGCCCCTCAGCAAACAGGCAGCCAGATCTCCTCTTAACCAAAGGTGATCAAAGCCTGCTTTGCTGCAACCAAGACTCGACTGACAAGAAGGAAAATTAGTATTTCTGGTGTATGCACACGGTGGTACTGGAAACCCTGCAATACATTTCCCTATGCACTGGATGGGCACCTTAGAGCTCTCCCCTTTGATAGAGTCTGCCTTCATGAGACAGCAAGGCAGCCAGGCCAAGCTCAGAGCTGTCCTGCCTCCATCATGTGATTTTCACATGTTCTCCCAGCTCACAATGCCCACAGACCCCAATTTGTTTCCCTGCTGCTTCGAGGAGGCTCCCTCCTACACTGTCCCATAGGAGATGGAACACATACAGCTCTTCCCAGCTCAGCACAGGTGCTAAAACACCTTCTTAGGGGGAGCTGCCAATCCCTGCTCCATATTGACAGTCACAGGTATGCTGCTAGAATTAGCCATCCAGCACCTCCTCCTTAGAAGCAGGTAAGGTTGGTGGGTTGTTGTTTAATGTATTTATTTATTGCATTGAGCATACATAATACCTCAGTAGAAATATCCTTTCTGCCTACAAAGATCTGAGCATCCCCACGTTTCCTTATTAGCATGGAGCTGCCACGCTGGTACAAAGTCAGTAAACATCAGGTCAGCTCTGCAAAGAGCAAAGCACTCTTTGGGGATAGAGAAGGATGAGTGGTAAAACTCATTTACCTGAAAGCAATGAAACCTGGATTCCAGGTCCTACCCAAGAAGTAATTAAAGCCCCATCAACATCGTTTGATGCTAATAGGGAAGGGAGCTTGGAGCCTCATCAGCAGGAAAGGAAACCAAACCTCTCCTCCTGCTGAGCGTCTGCTTGTAGTGCGAACTAAGGGAAGGGACTCCGTGCAGTGCCAAGAGTGCTCTCAGGACAGAAAACCCTCATCCTCCCATCATACCTACATTATGACTCCTCACAGGACAGAGACACGAGGCACGTGCTCAGCATCTCCTGCCGTCAGGACTCACTCATGCCCATATGCATTAAGAAGCTCTGTTACCTGCAGAGTTGGCATGGATAGATGGACGCCAGCGATAGCTGTGAGCAGTTGTCTTACACAGCAATTCTTTGGAAATGACACTGCATATTTTTGGGAGTCATGTGAACATCTCCGTCCTCACAGCTCCTTATTCTGCTGTCAGCAATCACTTCCCAGGCCCCAGCAGCTCTCTGCAGACCACGTGCTGACAGCTGAGTGGGACCTTCCCCCCTTGAAGATGTCTGTCTGTATGCAATCCTAAGTAAAGGACCTTCAGTTACCCAATGAAGATGCAGCAATGAGACGAAGAAAGGTGCCTTCTGCTACACGTTTGCTGAGAGGAAAGTGACTCATTTGGTTGCAGGGGTAGGCAATTGAAATGCACAGCACATCTCTGCATTTAAGGAGAAACCTACCCTAATCCCATTGCAATTTTATTTATTTATTAGCAGTGACGGAAGAGAATGCAAAAGGAAGGACAGCACGTCCCAAGGTGCCAGTTGGGTATGGTTTCTTCAAACTAACCCCTTAATCCTACAGACTTAGTTGCACTACTAAACCCAGAAATACAAGAGAATTGTGTTTAACGAACTGGACAACAGACCAAAGGAGACCTCCTTGTGCTCAGCTGCTACTCAATAGGAACAGAAACTGCCTTAACATAGCAGCTAAGCTTTGTTTCGTTTAATTGAAAACTTACTCAGTCCTTCACATTCTTGTGTGTCACATTGTGTTTTAAGGTCCCAACTATTTCACCTTGAACGGTCATTGAAGCACTCATCCCCTTCTGTAGAGGCCAGGAACCTGGAACTGTCCTTGCAGGGCTGGGTTAGAAGATGCTCCACTTGTGATAGTCTATATTTTAGGATACACACAGCATAAAGAAAACATCAGCTCCACTGAATGGAATGGAGGAAGTGCATTAATCCAGCAGGCACACAGGATCCCAAAGTAGACTTAACAAGAGGGATCAGCAGCTCTAAATACAACACTCACCCTTCTGAGATGATGGTAAATAACCCAGCAGTGCTGCACAGTCACCCTCGAGTTTTGCACATGCAGAAGACACCTGCTGAGATGAAGGTTACAAAGAACTTTCCCACAGTTGAGCAACAGGTGACTGGGCAAATGTTTTCTGTGTAAGGGAGAAGGGATGATTCTCCCTTTCGTAAACTCTGCGAGGGAAGCAACAGTAAACAAGGAATGCGTGAATGAAAGGCAAGTCACTCGCACTTTATGTTTATTCAAACTTGGATCAGCAACTTGCCATCAAGATGAATGCTAAATCAATTAACGACAACAGAATAATTTTGCACAGAGCAGCAAGAAGTGAGGTTAGAGGCAGTGCTGCATGCACAAGGACTTCATAGCTGTATGCACTTGTCCTACTTAGAATGCTAAATTCCTGATATGCCTCTGCAGCAGGCAATCTCTCCACTCCCCACTCGGCTATAAAAAGCAAGATTGTTGTAACCAAAAGCCAAGAAAGCGTCTGGGTGCTGCAGTAACCATTCCCTTGGATTGAGAGGGAAAAGCACACAGCAGGGACAAGCAGAAAGAATGTATCTATAGATATGTACATAAACCACAGTGCTGTAATTTTTGTATGTAGCAGTCATGTAAATAAATGTATGGTTTTTATAAGATACATATTATGAAAATCTATAAAGGCATATTTTTAGTAAAAAAGATGCTCTTCTTTTGTAAATAGTTCTCTTCAGAATAAAACAGACCATTTATATACTGTCTCAGCTCTCAAGTCACTGCTTATCCTGCCCACCTGCAGAAGCATCTTAGCACCTAGAAGCATCTTTAGCACCTCATCATCCCAAGAAATTCACCCAGACAGCACTTGCATGCGTTCTGCAGAGAACAAGGCTGGAGAAAGAATATTTGAGGCTTTTGCACCTCCTGCTGCACAGGAAAACAGGCAAACTCAAGTCTCCTCCACCATCCAGCCATCTGTATCCTTTAGGTGCCTTTACACGGAGGAGCATTCAAACTTTGACAAGTTTAGATAAATCTCAAATGACCAATGAGACACGACCAACGTGCCCCAGTTGCAGCTCAGGCCATCTGCATGTCGTGAAGATTCTCCCATCAACAGTCATAGCTGAACAAGGCAGGCAGGAGAAAAGGCATCGTCCCAGAACACTTGGGAGTGTTTCCATGACACTTCTCCAGGAGCGAGGAGCTGCCTTCAGTAGCCTGCTTGTGTGAACTGGCAGCCAGCACAGGACAGATACACATCCATTGTGATTTCATCAGTACCTCCTTCCCCAGAAAGAAGCCCCCTCCACATCCAGCAGAAGGGCTCAGCCCTGGCTTGCCACCCTCCACCTCCAGATGATGGACAGCAGAGGAAACAAAGCCTCAAAAAAGATTTGGCAGCTTGTAACCTTTATTTTTAGTTTTTTAAAATTATTTAAAAAGCATAATTAGAAACTTTCATTACAGAAATAATCCTAGCAATCCAGTTAGACATTCCATTGCTCAACATTTAGGAAACTTCACATCAGCACACCACTAGAGATGCAGTCCCCACCCCTTCCAATTGAACAGTCAGTGGCAAGAGCAGACATAACCACTCCTCTACAGCCAGTATTAGGAAAACACTCCCACTGCAGGAAGTTGGACACCTGGATTGGCAGAGTTCAAACTGTGGCCACAAAGACCTGGACTCAAAGAGAACCAATCTTCCCACATAAGAGAACACTCCAGGTTTGGGTGCACCATTTCCTCATTTTATTGCATCAGTTCCAGTCATTTCAGACATTTATTTCAGCCTGTAAGAAGTTGCTCCTTCCTGGATCTGCACACTCGCTACCACGAGAGCCCAAAAGAAACACAGTTGGACCCTTTGATTAGAAAGTGGTAACCGTCACAGCATCACAGCACAGCTTCATTTCAACAGGAAGGCTTTGAGGACTGACAGAGCTCCTTCCTTGTGCATACACCACATTCAACATGAGAAAGCATACAGAATGACACCTGGTGCAACTTAAGCTGCCCCTTTCCACAGCTGCTTGAGTCTAACCATCATCAGAGCTCACGCTAGCAATGTCATCCCAACTCTTTCTTGGGTTACCAATACAAGATATGTGAAGAAAACAGATGGGTGAAGGCAGCTGGAAATGTACTCCCAGCACCTGAACTGATTAAAAATGTGTTTACACATTCATTGTTTGCATTTTTTTTTAAAAAAAAGAAAGTCTCCAAAGTGATTGATTGTGATGTGATTGTATGATTGGGGCTCTTACCACAACCCGTAAAAATCTTAAAAAAAAAAATACAGGCAAAATAAGTGACTAAATTTTAGCCTCTCCTGGGGGAACGGGGAGGAAGGGAGAGAGGAGGGCTGATCCGGAGCTCATGGACATCAGTGAACCACATCCTACCAAACCAAGGCCAGCAATTCCATTGGGCTCACTGACAAATGGAGTAAGTCTGCCTTCAAGGTCTTCAAGGAAATCGTTATCTTCCATGCCTTTTTGTCATCTTAAAGAAAATTCTTAATTATTATGTAGGCAATTATTCAGGTGCTGAGCACGTACATTCAGCCCAGAAATCTAATACTTCAGTTACACAATCTCTCCCCCTTTAACTATTATCTATCCAGGGCAACAGACTGAGCCACTGTTTTCCCAGAAATGCCAACGTGGGCAAAGGAAACAACACTGGGCACAGCAAGACCGGTTTGTTTTCAAAGGTGATCCTCCAAGCAAGTTTTCCATTTTCTTACATTAAAGAGCAGTCCTCCTTTCTAATAGAAGAGTCCTGGGAATGATCCTGCAGCAGCTTTCACTTTCAGACATCAATCCAGAATAGCTAGATTTCTTTTCATGCCTTTTCTCACTGAAAAACGCAGCTCTGCCACCAAAATTCACATTCATGTTCACATCTCCTATTTGTTGATGGGACAATGAGGAAGGGGTATTGTTGGTTGTTTTTTTTTGGCAGAACAACATGATTTTTGTTCTCGAAAGAAGTGGACCCTCACTTAGGACCGTGGCAGAACCAGAAGCAGAGGTCAAAGGAGTTTAATTTCACCTTAAAAAAAAAAAAAGTTTTATCCAAATAAATCCCACTTCTGCAGGCTGGTTGGTTTTTTTTTTCAGTATCTTGATACAAATGGAAGGAGAGCATGGGTACAGCTGGGCTGCAGCACATGAAGATGAAACCCAAGGACCCAGCCAAAAACCCGGATCATGGCAAACTGAAATTCAAGGCCCCAGCAGCAGCACCAGCTGCCAGCCCAGGGGCTTGAGAAGTGAAACCCCAGGCTTCAGCAACAACACCTGCAATCCCGGTACCTAGAAAAAGAAAGCCAGAGCCCCAAGTAAAAGCCTGGAACTCTAAGTGAAGCCATAGGCCCCAGGGGCACCAGTTGCCAGCCTGGAGCCCAACAGAAGTGAAGCCAGAGGCCCCAGGAAGCAGTTGCTGCCAGCCTGAGGCCAACTTGATTTAAGAACTTGGTACTATTTCATTAAAAAGGTGAACTCTGCAGTCCATGATTGGTTGACATTAAGAAGGCATAAGCCAAAGCAACAACAGGGAGGCGAGGCTGGTTAACGCAATATACATTATATACAAACTCTTGGGTTAATTAGTCCACTTGGTAGGCAACGTCCTTTCTTGTCTACAAGGCGCACTGGAATGAGCAGGGGAGGAGAGAGGGGCAAGATTCCATCCGATACTTTCTTGGCACTGAAGTGGTAAGGTGCCAGCGCCTCTTGATAGAAAACATGGAGAAAAAAAATAATCTTTAAATAACGGCACAAAACTGAGAAAGTCCTCCCAAAGCCTGTCCCAGTGGAACTGCCCGAGTCTAGCTGGAAGGGCTGATCTGTCAGAGCAGAGTCTCTGCAGCAGGGGAAGGGCATTAGCAGCACCGCTTCTTCCTTTTACTGTTCTTCGTTAGCTTCACCACATCATTCTGTTGCTGCTGTTGCTGCTTTGCTAAGTTTTCTTTCTTTGCTCGCAGAACTAGCTCTGTAATGCAATTAAACATCTGCAAGAGAAACAAGCAAGATCAGACCACCTAGGGGCTCAGGCTAGTCATTAGGGAGTTGCTTTTTAAAAAAAAGTGTCCACTCTTAAATTTTTCAGTTCAGAGATCCTCCCCAACCTACCAGAACACACCAAGCTCACATTGGGTGTCCTCCAGAGTCACCTCCAAGCTACATCAGTAATGTTTCCATCCCCTTTCCCAAACCAATAAATAAAAACAGGTGAGTTTGGCAACTGAAGCCTACAGTAAAGACTGAGCAGTTCTACCTTCTGTAAGTATCCTCCCCAGTGAGACATCTTTCTTGAGAACAAGCCTAGTAAGTTAGTGCTGTAAAGCTAGTAAAAACGCAGCGAGGTCTTCATTTCCTCACCCTCCTCCAAATGCAGTCAGATGTCTCTTGTCATACTACCTACTCACAGGCAATTTGGGTGAAGCATTTTATCTTTCTTCCTCAACAGAAATAATGTAATTCTTTCTTCTTCCCAAGCCAGCATCTCCAAGTAGTTATTTTCCATACTCTGCATATTACATTACCTCTTCCACATTAATATTTTCTTTGGCGCTGGTCTCAAACAATTGGATCTCCATCTGCCCAGCAAACTTATAGGCATCTTCTGTTTCTACTACTTTTCGCTCTGGGTCATCGTTCTTATTCCCCACTAAAAAAAGAAAGGAAAAAGTCAGCAGAGTACTTTGGCAGGTCAGTGCACTAACTAGGATGCTTTAAATCTGTGATGAATGACTTACCTAGTATCCGGCAGACATCATCACAGTTTTGATTAATTTCATGCAACCACCGTTTTACATTCACAAAAGATTCTGCACTGGTTACATCGTAGACAACAATGACTCCATGTGTTCCTCTGTAATACCTACGGAGCAGAAAAAGACAACAAATGTTAGTTCAAGCTACGTATCACCTTCTCAGCTCTTGCACTTAGCTTTGACAAGATTCGTAACAAATCCCCACGTTAAGGCAATCAAATGTCTCCGTTTCATACAATCATCGAGGTTGGAAAAGACTTTTAAGATCATCTAGTCCCGCCATCCACCTATCACCAACATCTAGCCAGCAAAGAGTGCATCTGTCCAAGCCACAGACTCCAGGAGGATACTGTGGGAGGCAGTGTTGAAGGCGTTGCTGAGTCTAGGTAGACTACATCAGCCTTCCCCTCATCCACCAGGTTGGTCACTCGATCACACAAAGACACCAGGCTGGTCAAGCAGGACCTGCCTTTCACAAACCCTGCCTTTCACAAACCCATGCTGGCTAGGCTTGACCCCCGGGTTGTCCAGCTTATGTGTGTGATCTCCCTCTAGGTGATCTGATTATGATCTGCTCCATAACTTTTCCTGGCACCAAGGTCAGGCTGACATGCCTGTAGTTCCCCAGATCCTCCTTATGACCCTTCTTGTAGATGGGAGTCACACTGGCAAGCAATTTCCTTACTAAGGGGAGCCACTTAATTCTTCTGTAACAGCTTTGCCACCTCTATTCCTCTAGATCTAGATCTAGAATTCCTTGCTCATTTAGTCCATGCTAACAGATTTCAAAGCCCAAAGTCTGCTGCTGACTCCCTTGTTCATGCTGCCAGAACCCTGAAAGATGACAGTGTCTTCTGGCAACGCAAGCAAAAGGCAGCAGTGCTCCCAGCACGCCCTCAGGACCGGCTGCGTGGTGAACCTGAGCGCTCCACCGGCCACATCAACTCCCTGCAGTAATTTTGTTATCGATGAAAGATCACCTCCAGATTAAAATCTCCAAATATACTCAACCCCCAGTCACAGTTCTCTTGAGCTCACAAAAATTTCTGTCCTGTTGAACAACTGTGCTCCAATCACACCTTCCTACTCAACAGATCTACTCCATATGCACTTTCAGTGCGTTCTGCTACCTCCAGCCATTAAAAACAAGCTTTGCTTTGGTTTATTCCTATTAGTCCTGGGCAATCGGCACCTTTAAGAAATAAGTAATAATGATACAAAAATAATAAAGCCAAATTCAAGTTCCGGTGTTGTCACTTCAGGAAGCTGCTGAAGGCAGCAGTGTGCACATCTCAACAAGCTATGTAAAGCAAGCTGCACCTCCTCAGTTTCCAGCCACATCCCCAGGACTACCAGGTGTTTTTCTTTACTGCAAGTTTTTGGCAGCTCTGACCAAAAAAAAAAAGTAATTGAGACGGCTGACAGCAAGGCCTTCACCAGCATCCAGTTTTCATATTTCAAGTAGCTTTATTTCTTCCTCATTCACCCTCTTTTTTATGATCAATATTAAGATCTTTAATTAAACAAACGCATACCAAGCCTGAGGAATTTCCTTTAACTTGTGAGAGCGTTTCTAGAGCTTTACCACAAACACTGCAGCAGTCTCCCTTCTGCTGCATTTTAGATGTGATCACCCTGGCACTGATAATTTCTTTTTGAAATTCAAAACTGTATAATCTAATGCAAACGTGCACCTTTTAGAACTCAGTGTTGTCTGACTTCTGCTGCTGATACACTTGAGTGAGCCATTGCCTCTCTCTCACCTCTGCCTTCTGTTAAAGAATGGATGGTGAGGCCACTCCATCCACCTTGGTGGAACATCAACAGAGACATGCCAAAGATAGGCACACATCACATGCTGAGTGCATCTCACCCCCACAGCTCCAGTTCTTTTCATCTGCTGATGTCTTTGCAGTGATAGTCATGGCACATCAGCACTTCTCTGTGATGAGATGCACACTCTGCAGGAGTAGAAGCCATTCCTCTTGCTCACCTGGGTGCTTTCAGAAGACAGCCAAACACTCCTCCCATGCAATGCTTTACCAGACATCTGTGAGTGCACATCCACGTTCCTTGGCAAGAACTCAGGTGAGAATTATTTACAGCCAGTAAGAAAGAGGCCCTGCATTACCTCATATTCTAATCCATTCTCAATCAGTTCCTTTAACACCTGAAAACTCGTTACAGCACTGCACTTGTGCCTCACTTAGTTACAAATTTATACCCCTTAGAGAAAAAAGCATTCTACAGCTTGAGTCCACACTGACAGCACTGTTGCATGCGACAGTATCAGAAAGGGAAAGACTTGATCCTACCAAAACACTGGATGTCAATATGTATAAACTTCAAACTCGCCCTTATCCCTTCACAGACTTTTAATTCAGCACCTCTGAGGCTGGCCTACCACTTCCTCTCCAACACTGAGCATCACGTTCACAAAGACATCACTCAGCCTTCACAGAAAAGCAATGGTTCAGTTACACCTACGCAGAGCTGCTTCATCCTGGGGGCACACCACAAAACCGTGCCCTGTATCCCCGTCACCCAGACCAGAGACTCAATGGAGGCAGCATCCAGCAGCTCCTACCTTGCCTCCGCACCCAAGTTTTCCTCTAAGCAAAAGCACATGGTGTTGGGGAGTAGGATAACGTGCACCTTGCATGTGTAGGTCCCCCTCCTGGTACACCAGCAGCACATCACCATTTGCTTCTAGAGATGAGAGCTGTGGGCTGGGCCACGAAGCACAGACCACAGTGACATTCAAAGCTCTGCAGGAGCTGGGATCTCCTGCTACAAAGCTCTAATATTGTCAGCCACCTCATCAGAAACGTCTTCCTTTGTGCAAGACAGCACCCCCTGACTCCTGCTGAGTTCCTATCAGCATACATTGCTTCCATTTGTGGAAGAGAGATTTACCTGGCGCATCCTTCTAGAAAGGTTGCCAACCCCTCATTTACACTAAGATGTCATTTTCTCCATTGGCTGACATTACCTTTAGCAGCTCAAGAGATAAGACTACGACTGCCTTTTATTCTCTAACTCCTAAGCCTTAAAAATACACAGGTTTTTGTTTTTTGTGTTTTGTTGTGGTTTTTTTTTTTTTTTTTTAAGACAAGTTAGCCATGCTATTTTCTCTCATTTGTTAGATACATCCTTGTGTCCTAGATAACATTTTAAGCTTAACAAGTACAGCAGAGATGCTCCAAACTCAAGAGCAGGACAGCACTAAAAAAGACAAAATCTGGTTTATCCTATTCCATACTTCAAATTTCAGTATGATGCAGTGCAGAATTGCTTTTATAAGAAGTTGTAGGCTTTGGTGAGTAGAGAACAGATGGGGCTTCCAGCATTTAAGGATAAGTACATGTAGGTTTTGTGCTTTGGCAAGCAAGAGGTGGTTTAGGCTTTGGCACAAGAGAAAGAATGCCTTAACATCTTCCCATCCACACCTCATGGAAGATGGATACTGTGAGAAGGAGAGCAGAAGAGACATGAAGTTCTCTATTTCAGCGTCCAGTTGAAGGACTAAATAACTGATGGCAGCTTCCACAGGGTATCTGCTGTTCTCAGTGACAGACATGCTAACAAAATACAGCAAGTGAAAAGTTACAGAAGAGTTATTTGCTTTCAGAGTGCCCAAGAAATGATTCCATTTTGTTGAAAGACCTAAGCTACTTCCACATGTCTCCGCAGTTGGATGCCTGGCAGTACACAACTATCTTCCATGCAACTGGAAAACCTACCTAGATAGAGAGGCTTCAACTACAGCTTTGGCGTGGGAAATGATTAAGGATGACAGCATTTAAGTTGAAATAAGCACCAAAGCAGCTTGTTTTACCTACAGGATTATAAAACACCGCCTTAAAAACAATACCTACTAATACAGCTGACTTAAATCAGAACACTTCTAGAACTGGTTAATCAAACTGATAACACCCTTCAGCCACCTGCACTCCACCACCTTGACATCCACCAGTTATTGTCTACTTCAACATACCTCTTAAATTTCCTCCCGTAAACACTTTCAAAGATTAACATCTGGAGGTCTGGGAATTAGTTTTGTGAAGGGAAATCAATCAGTAAATAACTATAGCTGACCAACTTGAAAGAGAAGTCACTGGTTTAAATCAAGCATTTTTGTTTGTATTCCACTTGTTGGTTGTGGACGTTTCCTTGTTTTCCATTCCTCCAGCACCCCAACTTATCTATTACAAGATAATATCTATTTTCATATTCACCTTTTTTGGGCAGTGTCCTGGAAGCACATCTGTTGTCAGAGGCCTGTTTGACTGTCTTTTGGTCACCATATCTGCTTTACGTATCAGTTCTATCATCTCAGAAAGCTTATTCCTATCATGAACATGCCTTATAAATGCATGGAAGAAAGTTCATCTGCTAACATCTGATAACTGCCACGCAAAACTCAAATCCTAAAACCAGAGTTCTGAACCAGAAGAAGAGCAGTCCAACTGCAAATAAAGTACAGAACCCAGTTGTTCATACATTTTAAGTATTTCTGCTAATACAAACAGTTGTGGCATGCACATCTCTGGTGAATTTAAATCAAATTTACAGTTTGGATGAAGTTCCACACCAACCAAATCCATACAACTTGTCCTCCCCCCCACCACCTAGCAGCTATTCCAGTTCTTTCACATTTAATAAGCAGTAAAAACAGTGGCTGTCTTTTATAACTTTCAGTCTGAAATTCTGATTTAAGTTTGGCTTTCCTCCGTTTCTGCAGAACGCTCTCAATCTATTTCTATATTATTTCTATCCCTTAGCATTTTTACTTTGTTCTTCTGTTTCTGCATCTGTAGTCAAGTAAAGTTGAAACAAATACAAGAACATTTCTCAATTTTTTACTATTAATTCCCTAGTGTCTCAGTGACTGTGCAACCCTAGATCTAAACTGCAGCACTTCCAACTTATTACTACTAATTACCAAGTGGACTCTAATTTCTGCCTTGCTTGCCTCATGGCTCAACACCAATCTCTAACTGCAAAGGCACTTCCAGCCCACAGTAACACTGAAGGAACACATTTTACATCCTTAACCTCAATCTGAATAGTCATTGTAACAAAGACTTTACATGACTCTGTTGACAGCAGGCCTGCACTCCACCCCTGATGTGGTCAGCCAAGCCCTTTCATAAATACTAACATCATAACTCTATTTGCTTGGGGCTCAGTTTGGCCTCGGCAAATCAGTTACTGTATTACTTTGCCAATAAATAGAGAGAGAAAAAAACACCCTTTCCAAAATCAGAATCTTGTGACGTATTGTTTTCACAGGTGATACATTTAGGTCAAGAGAGCCTCTGGGAAAATACCAGAGAATGCTCCACACTCACAGCAGCCCACCCAGCTGCAAGAGAAGCCCTCAGCACAATGTAATCAGCACTGGCAAAGTGTTTTCCTCAACAGCACAAAGGCGCTTGGACAGAGGAACTTCCCTGCTTACAGCTGCACAAAGTTCAAATCTTCCTTCCCTGCCACGCAGGATTCTGTAGCTGCTTTACCAGCGTTAGGGCACGAAGGCTGCAGCCTTCACTTCCCCGAGAGCACTTGCAGTTGTTCTGGTAAAAAGCAATGCAAAATAAAGGAAGAACTGAGTTCAAACAGGTCATGGCACAACTGCCTCCAATCTCTTCAGCTTGTCCATTTTCTACTGCAATTGAAGAAAAAAAAATAAAAATCCATAAAATACACTGCAAAGTCTGACCTGCAGCTATTCCTGTTCACAAAAGGAAGCCTCTTTTCCTGGTATTCCCCATTCAGTGCCGGATACCACGGCTTTTTAAACTAGCTGGCATCAGCCCCTCAGCCCCACGAACCAACGCTCATTAACACAGCTCTGAATTGTGTCAGGGAATCTGAAAACAGGAAGGCCCTCTGCTGACTCAGCACTAATTGGGGCTCAGCCTGCCCTGCGTGCACAGCTGATAGGAGCTGCAGCAGTGCTTTGCTGCCCTCCCCTCACTGCTTCCTGCCCCAAGCTGCTGCAGCGCTGAAACAAGAAGTGATGTCACACACAGGAACCCCACAAAAGGTAACAGAGTTTTTTCTAGCTAAACGCTTAGGAAACAATGGAAGTAATTCAGCAGTATCTGTACAGAAGTGCAGAAAAAGGGGGGGGGGGGGGGGGGGG